>NC_058519.1:457544315-457878815 GCF_904849725.1 Hordeum vulgare subsp. vulgare | reverse complement strand
AATTTATGACCAGTTGATACCCGTCCATAGGTGTGTCAAGACACCAAGCAACAGTCAGCTAAGCGATGGCAGGAGCTTGCCGTGGACGCACCCCCGCATGCCACATAAGGCTTCATTTATGGCATTTTATCTTGAGTGCCAGAGTTAGGTATGATAGCACTGATAGCTATCTAATCATGTCTATTTTCCACTCTGGATGCCCCTTGAGCTATAAAAGGATGCCCAAGGCAACTTAGCAGAGGATTCGGACCCTAGAACATTTGTACGCACGTAGTGGCTCTCCGTGGCAACCCTTGCCGGGGGCAGAACACTCTGTGAGCTCCGTCTTCCCCGAATCAATCCACCAAAGCAGCCCGAACCTGGTAAACGCCTCAAGTGCCATCATCGTGCTGCCTCGTAGTTTTTGCTCTTTGTGCAACATGATCTCCCCGCCGAACCACAAAGGGGCCAATGGTCCCGTAGGTGATCGAGTGGAACCTACCCCGACACATCTCCCTCTCCTCCACCCGTTTCCCACCCCACTCTCTCTCATCATCTCTCTGTGAAACAGGAGGACTTTAGGAGCTCCCCTTCTGGACGCCATGGACAAGTTGCCGCCGCCACTTGAAGCTTGCCCCCTCCGGCTCAACACCGGCAAGACCGACTCCATTCCCCGCCGTTCGGGACCTCCTCCAACTGCCCTCTCCCCATCGATCCCCACCATCGCAACCCTCCATCGCTAGTGTCCTCATGCATCGTCACTTGCAAATGCAGGGGACAACGCGTGCTTCGAGCACGCCCGCATGGGCCACAACTGCTAGTCGACCCGGACACTTCATGTCCCAGCGTGAGGAACTCCCCTTAAGGTCCAGGTCCTAATCCCGTGGGCTCGGCCCATGGTGAGCACACGCAAACCCTTGCGCATGAGCATTGTTCAACTATCATGCGCTCACCTATGTTATTGGACCACATTCCGGATTCGACCAATGTGTATTTACTTTCAAATTTAACCAATTAACCAGGGAATTACAGGTTTTCAGAAACCCCTCTAATCTTCATGCACTAAATAACTCCACAACCGCGGATCGTATTAAAATGAATTATATATGAAAAACGTTCATAATTTTATGAAGATTAATAATTTGCAACTTTCGCACATGTTTAAAATTTTTAAACTTGTTTTTTGCATTGATTTTTATAAATGCCATGTTAAAAATGATTTATTTCATAACTCAAAAACCGTAGCTCCAAATAAATTGATCCACATCTCTAACTTGACTAGAAAAATGTGTAGAGTATCATGGTGAGTTTATTTTTCTGTTTAACAATTCTAAAATTGCGTACTAGGCAGGACAGCACCAAATTCTAAAATTACATATCAGGATTTTTTGGAATTGTAAAATGTTGTTTCCGGCCTCATTTAAAATGTCTAGATGATTTAGTTATTCATGCTTCACCTCTTGTCACGATTAACAACATTTAAAATGAGTGTTTTGTTAAAAAAATATTAACCGCATTTCTCTTAAATATGGTGAGGTATTATTTTGTTATATGTATGTTCTCCTTCTCCATTTAAAATTGCTTAATTCCATCTTCACCTTATGCCATGACCACCCATGTTTAATAACATTTAATATCGTAGTGTACCTAAACATGAGTGAACTAAGTAATTCAAATATGGAGTTTCGTCAATGTGCAACTCGTTGCATATGGAGTTTCACTTAATGTGTAGGATTTGATTGTTGTGCTTTGTCATGTCATGCATAATTAAATGGACATGCATCATATTTGTTTGTGAATCCTGTAATGCATATGTGTGGTTTTATCATGTGTTGATTGTTTGTTTCCAGATTGCTTCTTATCGATAGAGTTTCGAAAGCATTTGGAGTGTGATGATTCGTTTGACTACGCCTTGTTCGTCTACTTCACGAATTCTTTCTTCTTCCAAGAGGGGTATCAGCAAGATGATCATTTCTCTAGATACCACAACTATGATTGCTATGCTAGTTGTCTCATTTCTATCGCTATGTCTCGCTGCCTACCACCTGTTATGTCAAGCCTCCCAACATTGCCATGAAAAGCCTCTAACCCTCTCCACATCCCAGCAAACCTTTGTTTGCCTATGTTACCGCTTGCTCAGCCTTCTTATAGCATTGCTAGTTACAGGTGCAGTTGCTTCCATGTGAAAACATGTATTTCTTGATATATCACCATATTATTGCTATTTAATTTAATGAACATATATACTTGGTAAAAGGTGGAAGGCTTGGCCTTCTAGCTCGGTGTTTTGTTCCACCTTTGTCGTCCTAGTTACTTATGTATCGGTGTTATGTTCTATATTGAGAGCTCCTAACATGCTTGGGGTTGTTATGGGGACCCCCTTGATTTTCGTTTTGGGATAAAACTCTTCTAGCAAGGCCCAACATTGAGACTATTTCCATAATAACAACTAATAAAATTTGCATAGGGCATTAATCATCCCGTGGATAATTAATTAACCCCCGGACCAGTGCTCCTCATGAGTGTTGGTACAACACGGAGTAGCTTATTAACACTCCCCGGGGCATCTCGGTGTTTTGGCGTGGTAATCATCGCTGATCCATTATGCCCTCAGAACGAAATACATGGCTCCTATCGGGATCATCGGCACGTCAGGCGGCCTCTTAGAAATATACCCTAGAGGCAATGATAAAATAGTTATTATTATATTTCCTGTTTCAAGATAATCATTTATTATCCATGCTATAATTGTATTGAATGAAAGCATAGATACATGCGTGGATATATAGACAAAACAATGTCCCTAGTAAGCCTCTAGTTGACTAGCCAGTTGATCAAGGATGGTTAAGGTTTTCTGACCATATGCAAGTGTTGTCACTTGATGACTGGATCACATCATTAGGAGAATGATGTGATGGACAAGACCCAAATTATAAGCGTAGCATGTGATCGTGTCATTTTGTTGCTATTGTTTTCTGCGTGTCAAGTATTCATTCCTATGACCATGAGATCGTGTAACTCACTAACACCGGAGGAATACCTTGTGTGTATCAAACATCGCAACGTTATTGGGTGACTATAAAGGTGCTCTACAGGTATCTCCGAAGGTGTGCGTTGAGTTAGCATGGATCAAGACTGGGATTTGTCACTCCGTGTGACGGAGAGGTATCTCGGGGCCCCCTCGGTAATACAACATCACATATACGCCTTGCAAGCAATGTGACTCAAGTGTTAGTCACGGGATCTTGTATTACGGAACGAGTAAAGAGACTTGCCGGTAACGAGATTGAAATAGGTATAGGGATAGCGACAATCAAATCTCGGGCAAGTAACATACCGAAGGACATAGGGAATGATATACGGGATTATATGAATCTTTGGCACAGAGGTTCAACCAATAAGATCTTCGTAGAATATGTAGGATCCAATATGGACATCTAGGTCCCGCTGTTGGATATTGACCGGGGAGTGTCTTAGGTCATGTATGCATAGTTCTCGAACCTGCAGGGTCTGCACACTTAAGGTTCGGTGACGTTTCAGTATAGTTGAGTTATAGGTGTTGGTCATCGAAGGTTCTTCGGAGTCTTGGATGAGACCATGGACGTCGCGAGATTTTCCGGAATGGTCCAGAAACGAAGATTGATATATATGATTGTTTCATTTGGTCTCCAGAAAGATTTCGAGCATTACCCACATTGTACCTGGAGTGACGAATGGGTTCCGAGTTTTTACCGGGAGGGGCCCACCCAGCCGGGAGTGAGCATAATAGCCCAAGGGTGGCGCACCAGCCCTTAGTGGGCTTGTGACGCCAACCCAAGTGGGATATGTCGGCTAAGGAAAAAAACCAAAGGAAAAAAAGAGGGGGGTGGGAAGGAAGAGGACTCCTCCTTCCCCAAACCGAATTGGAGTTGGAGTCCTCCTCCTCCTCTCTCGGCCGGCACCCTTGGGGCTCTCTTGATCCCCAAGGCTAGCCCCTCCCCTCGTCCTATATATACTAGAGGTTTTGGGGTCTTTGAGACACAACTTTTTCCACGTGCAACCTTAAACCTCTACTTCGTAGTTCTTCCTCTGGATCAGTTTTTTGCGGAGCTCGGATGGAGCCCTGCAAGAATAGATCATCACCATCACCGGTGCGCTGTCACGTTGCCGGAGAACTCATCTACTTCCCCGTCTCTCTTGCTGGATCAAGAAGGCGGAGATCGTCATCGAGTTGTACGTGTGTTGAACGCGGAGGTGTCGTACGTTCGGTGCTAGATCGGAACGGACCGTGGGACGACGGTGATTTGAATCACGAAGTTGTACCACTACATAAACCACATTTCTTAATGCTTCCCGCTTAGCGATCTACAAGGGTATGTGGATCCGATCTCCCATTCATAGATGAACATCACCATGATAGGTCTTCGTGTGCGTAGGAATTTTTTTGTTTCCCATGCAACTTTCCCCAACAGTGGCATCATGAGCTAGGTTCATGCGTAGATGTAATCTCGAGTAGAACACAAATGTTTTTTGGGCGTTGATGTTTGATTTGCTGCCCTCCTTAGTCTTTTCTCTATTCAGCGGTATTGTTGGATTGAAGCGGCTCGGACCAACATTACTCGTACGCTTACGAGAGACCGGTTTCATCGACTAACATGCAACTTGTTTCATAAAGATTACTGGCGGGTGCCTGTTTCTTCAACTTTAGTTGAATTGGATTTGACCGAGGCGGTCCTTGGAGAGAGGTTAAATAGCAATTTGCACATCTCCGTTGTGGTTTTGCGTAAGTAAGATGTGATCATACTAGATACCCATAGCAGCCACGTAAAACATGCAACAACAAATTAGAGGACGTCTAACTTGTTTTTGTAGGGTATGCTTGTCATGTGATATGGCCAAATACATGATGTGATATATTGGATATATGAGATGATCATGTTGTAATCGTTAATATCGACTTGCACGGCGATGCTACGACAACCGGTAGGAGCCATAGGGTTGTCTTTAAACTAACGTTTGTGTTTGCAGATGCGTTTACTATATTGCTAGGTTGTAGCTTTAGTAGTAATAGCGTAGATAGCATGACAACCTCGATGGCGGCACGATGATGGAGATCATGATGATGGAGATCATGGTGTGGTGCCGGTGATGATGAAGATCATGTCGGTGCTTTGGTGATGGAGATCAAGAAGCACAAGATCATGGCCATATCATGTCACTTATGAATTGCATGTGATGTTAATCCTTTTATGCATCTTATCTTACTTAGAACGATGGTAGCATTATAAGGTGATCTCTCACTATATTTCAAGATAAAATTGTGTTCTCCCCGACTGTGCACCGTTGCGATAGTTCGTCGTTTCGATACACCACATGATGATCGGGTGTGATAGACTCAACGTGCAGATACAACGGGTGCAAAACAGTTGCACACGTGGAACACTCGGGTTAAACTTGACGAGCCTAGCATGTGCAGACATGGCCTTGGAACACAAGAGACCGAAAGGTCGAGCATGAATCGTATAGTTGATATGATTAGCATAGAGATGTTTACCAGTGAAACTACACTCAACTCACGTGATGATCGGACTTGAGTTAGTGAATTTGGATCATGCCACACTCAAGTAACTAGAGTGATGTCTATTTGAGTGGGAGTTTATTAATAATTTGATTAGTTGAAATCTAATTATCTTGAACATAGTCTAAGTCCACTTTGCTATATTTTATGTTGTAGATCAATGGCTCACACAGTAGCAACCCTAAATTTCAATACGTTCCTAGAGAAAGCTAAGCTGAAAGATGATGGTAGCAACTTTGTAGACTGGGCTCGTAATCTTAGGCTCATCCTACAAGCTGGGAAAAATAATTATGTCCTTGATGCTGCGTTGGGATATGAACCACCCGCTACGTCTGACCAAGATGTTTTGAACGCTTGGCAATCACGTAAGGAGGACTACTCAGTAGTTCAATGTGCAGTCTCGTATGGCTTGGAACCGGGACTTCAACGACGCTTTGAACGTCATGGAGCATATGAGATGTTCCAAGAGTTGAAGTTTATCTTTCATAAGAATGCCCGGATCAAGAGGTATGAGACCTCCGATAAATTCTATGCTTGCAAGATGGAGAAGAATTCGTCTGTCAGTGAACATGTGCTCAAAATGTCTGGATACTCAAACCGTCTAGCTGAGCTGGGGATTGAACTCCCGCAAGAGGCTATCACTGACAGAATTCTTCAATCACTGCCACCTAGATACAAGAGCTTTGTGTTGAACTATAACATGCAAGGGATGAACAAGTCACCCGGCGAATTATTCGTGATGCTGGAAGTCGCAGAGTCAGAACTCCGGAAAGAGCATCAAGTGTTTATGGTCAATAAGACCACTGGTTTCAAGAGAAACAACAAAGGCAAGAAGGGTAGCTCCAAGAAGGGCGGCAAAACTATTGCTACTCCGAGAAGAAACCCAAGGCTGGACCTAAGCCGGAAACTGAGTGCTATTATTGCAAGGGGATGGGTCACTGGAAGCGCAACTACCCCAAGTATTTGGCTAATAAGAAGGCGCCCAGCGCCAAACCAGGTATATGTGATATACATGTTATTGATGTGTACCAAACCAACTCTCGTAGTAGTGCCTGGGTATATGATACCTGTTCCGTTGCTCATATTTGCAACTCGAAGCAAGAACTACGGAATAAATGAAGGTTGGCGAAGGATGAAGTGACGATGCATGTGGGAAATGGTTCCAAGGTTGATGCAATCGCCGTCGGCACAGTCTCACTTCAGTTACCATCAGGATTAGTTATGAACTTAAATAATTGTTATTTAGTGCATGCGTTAAGCATGAATGTTATATCTGGATCTTGTCCATTGCGAGACGGTTACTCATTTAAGTCAGAGAATAATGGTTGTTTTATTTTTATGAGTAATATCTTTTATGGTCATGCACCCAATGTGAGGGGTTTGTTCATATTGAATATTGATTGTGATGACACACATATACATAACATTGAGACCAAAAGATGTAGAGTTAACAATGATAGCGCCACCTTTTTGTCGCACTGTCGCTTAGGTCAAATTGGTGTAAAGCGCATGAGGAAACTCCATGCTGATGGTCTTTTGGAGTCACTTGATTTCGAATCACTTCACACGTGCGAACCATGCCTCATGGGCAAGATGACTAAGACTCCGTTCTCCGAGACAATGGAGCGTGCAAGTGACTTATTGGAGATCATACATACTGATGTGTGCGGTACAATGAGTGTGGAGGCGCGCGACGGATATCGTTATTTTCTCACCTTCACTAATGATTTGAGTAGGTATGTATATATCTACTTGATTAAGCACAAGTTTGAAACATTTGAAAAGTTCAAGCAATTTCAGAGTGAAGTTCAAAATCATCGTACCAAGAAGATCAAGTTCCTACGATCTGATCAAGGGGGCGAATATCTGAGTTTCGAGTTTGGTGCTCACTTAAGACAATGTGGAATCGTTTCACAGTTGACACCGCCTGGAACACCACAGCGTAATGGTGTGTACGAACATCGTAATCGTACTTTGTTAGATATGGTGCGATCTATGATGTCTCTTACCGATTTTCCATTATAGTTTTGGGGTTATGCATTAGAGACAACTGCATTCACTTTAAATAGGGCACCGTCAAAATCCATTGAGACGACACCATATGAGCTATAGCATGGCAAGAGGCCAAAGTTGTCGTTTCTTAAAGTTTGGGGATGTGATGCTTATGTCAAAAAGCTTCAGCCTCAAAAGCTGGAACCCAAAGCGGAAAAGTGTGTCTTCATAGGTTACCCAAAAGAGACAGTTGGGTACACCTTCTATCTCAGATCCGAGGGCAAAGTGTTTGTTGCTAAGAACATAGCTTTTCTTGAGAAGTAGTCTCTCTCGAAAGAATTGAGTGGGAAGAAGATAGAACTTGATGAGGTTGTGGAACATCTGCCCCCTCTAGATGGTGGTGCAGGGCAGAGGGAAATCTTTGTCGAGGCAACACCAGTTGAGGAGGAAGCTAATGATGATGATCATGAAGCTTCGAATCAAGTTACTATCGGACCTCACAGGTCGACAAGATCACGTACTGCTCCTGAGTGGTACGGGAATCCTGTCTTATCGATCATGTTGTTAGACAACAATGAACGTGCGAATTACGAAGAAGCAATGGTGGGCCCGGATTCCAACAAATGGTGGAGGCCATGAAGTCCGAGATAGGATCTATGTATGAAAACAAAGTATGGACTTTGGAAGTATTACCTGAAGGTCGCAAGGCTATTCAGAACAAATGGATCTTTAAGAAGAAGACGAACGTGGACGGTAATGTGACCATTTATAAAGCTCGACTTGTGGCAAAGGGTTTTTCACAAGTTCAAGGAGTTGACTATGATAAGACATTCTCATCGGTAGCGATGCTTAAGTCCGTCCGAATCATGTTAGCAATAGCTGCATATTTTGATTATGAAATATGGTAGATGGATGTCAAAACGGCGTTCCTTAATGGTTTTCTTAAGGAAGAGTTGTATATGATGCAACCCGAAGGTTTTGTCGATCCAAAGAATGCTAACAAAGTATGCAAGCTCTAGTGATCCATTTATGGACTGGTGCAAGCATCTCGGAGTTGGAATAAGCGCTTTGATGAGGTGATCAAGGCATTTGGGTTTATACAAGTTGTTGGAGAATCTTGTATTTACAAGAAAGTGAGTGGGAGCTATGTAGAGTTTCTAATATTATATGTGGATGACATATTGCTGATTGGAAACAATGTGGAGTTTTTAGAGAGCGTAAAGGATTACTTGAACAAATGTTTTTCAATCAAAGACCTAGGAGAAGTTGCTTACATGTTAGGCATTAAGAGCTATAGGGATAGATTGAGGCGCTTAATAGGACTTTCACAAAGCACATACCTTGATAAAGTTTTGAAAAAGTTCAAAATGGAGCAGTCCAAGAAGGGGTTCTTGCCATTGTTACAAGGTATAAAGTTAAGTAAGACTCAGTGTCCAGTAACTATGGAAGATAGAGAAAAGATGAGTATCGTACACTATGCTTCACCCATAGGGTATATCATGTATGCAATGTTTTGCACAAGACCGGGCGTCAGCCTGGCCATAAGTATGGCAGGCAGGTTTCAAAGTGATCCAGGAGTGGAACACTGGGCATCGGTCAAGAATATTCTGAAGTACCTGAAAAGGACTAAGGAAATGTTTCTCGTTTATGGAGGTGACGAAGAACTCGTCGTAAAGGGTTACGTTGATGCAAGCTTTGACACTGATCCGGATGACCCTAACTCTCAAACCGGATACGTATTTATTCTTAATGGGGGTCCAGTAAGCTGGTTCAGTTCAGAGCAAAGCGTCGTAGCAGATTCCACATGTGAAGCGGAGTACATGGCTGCCTCGGAGGCAGCTAAGGAGGGTGTCTGGATGAAGCAGTTCATGATGGATCTTGGAGTTGTGCCTCGTGCACTAAATCCAATAACTTTGTTCTGTGATAACACTGGTGCCATTGCTCTAGCAAAGGAACCAAGGTTTCACAAGAAGACCAGACACATCAAACGACGCTTTAACCTCATCCACGACTATGTCGAAGGAGAGGACGTAATTATTTGCAAAGTGCACACGGATCTGAATGTTGCGGATCCGCTGACTAAACATCTTCCACGAGCGAAGCATGATCAACACCAGAACTGTATGGGTGCTAGATTCATTCCAATGTAAATCGCATAGCAATGTGAGACTAGATTATTGAATCTAGTGCAAGTGGGAGACTGTTGGAAATATGCCCTAGAGGCAATGATAAAATAGTTATTATTATATTTCCTGTTTCAAGATAATCGTTTATTATCCATGCTATAATTGTATTGAATGAAAGCATAGATACATGTGTGGATATATAGACAAAACAATGTCCCTAGTAAGCCTCTAGTTGACTAGACAGTTGATCAAGGATGGTTAAGGTTTTCTGACCATATGCAAGTGTTGTCACTTGATGACTAGATCACATCATTAGGAGAATGATGTGATGGACAAGACCCAAATTATAAATGTAGCATGTGATCGTGTCATTTTGTTGCTATTGTTTTCTGCGTGTCAAGTATTCATTCCTATGACCATGAGATCAGGTAACTCACTGACACCGGAGGAATACCTTGTGTGTATAAAACGTCGCAATGTTACTGGGTGACTATAAAGGTGCTCTACACGTATCTCCAAAGGTGTCCGTTGAGTTAGCATGGATCAAGACTGAGATTTGTCACTCCGTGTGACGGAGAGGTATCTCGGGGCCCACTCGGTAATACAACATCACATATAAGCCTTGCAAGCAATGTGACTCAAGTGTTAGTCACGGGATCTTGTATTACGGAACGAGTAAATAGACTTGCTAGTAACGAGATTGAAATAGGTATAGGGATACCGACGATCAAATCTCGGGCAAGTAACATACCGAAGGACAAAGGGAATGATATACGGGATTATATGAATCCTTGGCATAGAGGTTCAACCGATAAGATCTTCGTAGAATATGTAGGATCCAATATGGACATCCAGGTCCCACTGTTGGATATTGACCGGGGAGTGTCTCAGGTTATGTGTGCATAGTTCTCGAACCTGCAGGGTCTGCACACTTAAGGTTCGGTGACGTTTCGGTATAGTTTAGTTATAGGTGTTGGTGACCGAAGGTTGCTCGGAGTCCCGGATGAGATCACAGACGTCACGAGGATTTCCGGAATGGTCCAGAAACAAATATTGGTATATAGGATTGTTTCATTTGGTCTCCGGAAAGATTTCGGGCATTACCAGGAGTGTACTGGGAGTGACGAATGGGTTCCGAGTTTTTATCGGGAGGGGCCCACCCACCCGGGAGTGAGCCTAATAGCCCAAGGGTGGCGCACCAGCCCTTAGTGGGCTGGTGAGGCCAACCCAAGTGGTCTATGTCAGTTGAGAAAAAAACCAAAGGGAAAAAAAAGAGGGAGGTGGGAAGGAAGAGGACTCCTCCTTCCCCAAACCGAATTGGAGCTGGAGTCCTCCTCCTCCTCCTCCTCTCTCGACCGGCGCCCTTGCTGCTCTCTTGAGCCCCAAGGATAGGCCCTCCCCTCCTCCTATATATACTAGAGGTTTTAGGGTTTTTGAGAAACAACTTTTGCCACGTGCAACCCTAAACCTTTACTTCGTAGTTCTTCCTCTAGATCAGTTCTCTGCGGAGCTCGGGCGGAGCCCTGCAGGAATAGATCATCACCATCACCGGCGTGCGGTCACGCTGCCGGAGAACTCAACTACTTCCTTGTCTCTCTTGCTGGATCAAGAAGGCGGAGATCGTCATCGAGTTGTACGTGTGCTGAACGCGGAGGTGTCGTCCGTTCGGCGCTAGATCGGAACGGATCATGGGACGACGGTGATTTGAATCATGAAGTTGTACCACTACATCAACCGCGTTTCTTAACGCTTCCCTCTTAGCGATCTACAAGGGTATGTGGATCCGATCTCCCTCTCGTAGATGAACATCACCATGATAGGTCTTCGTGTGCGTAGGAAATTTTTTGTTTCCCATGCAATGTTCCCCAACACGGCCTTGCTGGATTTGTTTTACCCTTCTTGAATGTCTTGTGCCCGGGATTCTGAGGATACTTTGGGCTATCTCGAGGTTTAGTGTTTCCATCGGAATTTGTAAGGAGACTACAGGTCTTCCGTGGTTGAGGTTACTCCACGCAGCTTGTGGTAGTTTGTGATGGACTGGTTGGAGCACTCCTACAGGGTTAAATCTTTCTCACAGTTGTGCATGTGGTTATGTGGAAACTTGGAAACTTTCTTTAGCACCCGATTATAGCAAACTTGAAGTAAACTTCATTAAAAGATGCCAAGTGTGTGCGTAACCGTGACCGTCTCTTCTCATGAGCTCTTATCTGAGAGAGGACACGATGGGGTTATGTTTGACTCATAAGTAGGTGTTCAGGATCATTTCTTGGTCATTATTAGTTCACAACCATTTATGTGTTGATCCTCTCCTCTTATTCTTGCACTCGCAAGTTAGCCACTCAAATAAATGCTTAATGCTTGTTGCAGCCTCACCCATTAAGCTTTCCTAATCTTGATATCGTTGGAAATGAGATTGTTGAGTCCCTGTGGCTCACAGATTACAACAACAAAAATTGCAGGTACAAGTAAAGCGATACTTCGACGTGAACGAGAAGATTGTTCTATTTGGAGTTTCTTCTTCTTCTTCTTCTTCTTCTTCGATCTAGGATGGGTTCCAGGCCGGCATCCTCGGATAGCAAGGATGGACGTCATTTTTTTCTTGTTTGATTTCATCCGTAGTCGGCCCCTACTCTTCTGAATGGTGTTTGAATGTAGTATGTATTGATATGATCATGATTAGCTTATGGCGAGTGTAAGCCAATTCCATATACTCATCTCTTCTTTACATGTACTTGTAATTGTTGGGGAACGTCGCATGGAAAACAAAAAATTTCCTACGCGCACGAAGACCTATCATGGTGATGTCCATCTACGAGAGGGGATTTCCGATCTACGTACCCTTGTAGATCGCACAGCAGAAGCGTTAAGAAACGCGGTTGATGTAGTGGAACATCCTCACATCCCTCGATCCGCCCCGCGAACCGTCCCACGAACCGTCCCGCGATCCGTCCCACGATCCGCTCCGATCTAGTGCCGAACGGACGGCACCTCCGCGTTCAGCACACGTACAGCTCGACGATGATCTCGGCCTTCTTGATCCAGCAAGAGAGACGGAGAGGTAGATGAGTTCTCCGGCAGCGTGACGACGCTCCAGAGGTTGGTGGTGATCTAATCTCAGCAGGGCTCCGCCCGAGCTCCGCAGAAATGCGATCTAGAGGTAAAACCGTGGAGGTATGTGGTCGGGCTGCCGTGGCAAAAGTTGTCTCAAATCAGCCCTAAACCCCCACTATATATAGGAGAGAGGGAGGGGAGGAGGCAGCCTCAAAACCTAAAGGTTTGGCCGAAATTGGAGGTGGAGGAGTCCTACTCCAATCCTACTTGGAGTAGGATTCCACCTTCCCACTTGGAAACTCTTTCCACCTTGTGTTTTTTCCTTCTCAAACCTTATGGGCCTTAGTGGGAACTTATTCCAGCCCACTAGGGGCTGGTTTATCTCTTTCCATAGCCCATGAGACCCCTTGGGGCGTGACACCCCTCCTGATGGTCCCCGGCACCCCTCCCGGCACTCCCAGTACACTACCGATGAGCCCGAAACTTTTCCGGTAATGCACGAAAACCTTCCGGTAACCAAATGAGGTCATCCTATATATCAATCTTCGTTTTCGGACCATTCGAGAAACACTCGTTACGTCTGTGATCTCATCCAGGACTCCGAACAACATTCGGTAACCAACCATATAACTCAAATACGCATAAAACAACATCGAACCTTAAGTGTGTAGACCCTGCGGGCTCGAGAACTATGTAGACATGACCCGAGTGACTCCTCGGTCAATATCCAATAGCGGGACCTGGATGCCCATATTGGATCCTACATATTGTACGAAGATCTTATCATTTGAACCTCAGTGCCACGGATTCATATAATCACGTATGTCATTCCCTTTGTCCTTCGGTATGTTACTTGCCCGAGATTCGATCGTCAGTATCCACATACCTATTTCAATCTCGTTTACCGGCAAGTCTCTTTACTCGTTCCGTAATACAAGATCCCGCAACTTACATTAAGTCACATTGCTTGCAAGGCTTGTGTGTGATGTTGTATTACCGAGTGGGCCCCGAGATACCTCTCCGTCATACGGAGTGACAAATCCCAGTCTCGATCCATACTAACTCAACGAACACCTTCGGAGATACGTGTAGAGCATATTTATAGTCACCCAGGTACGTTGCGACGTTTGATACACACAAAGCATTCCTCCGGTGTTAGTGAGTTATATGATCTCATGGTCATAGGAACAAATACTTGACACGCAGAAAACAGTAGCAACAAAATGACACGATCAACATGCTATGTCTATTAGTTTGGGTCTAGTCCATCACATGATTCTCCTAATGATGTGATCCCGTTATCAAGTAACAACACTTGCCTATGGCCAGGAAACCTTGACCATCTTTGATCAACAAGCTAGTCAACTAGACGCTTACTAGGGATAGTGTTTTGTCTATGTATCCACACAAGTATTGTGTTTCCAATCAATACAATTATAGCATGGATAATAAACGATTATCATGAACAAAGAAATATAATAATAACTAATTATTATTGCCTCTAGGGCATATTTCCAACAGTAATGATATCCATTCTTGCGAGACGACGAGATGCGCTTCTATCCTTGTCGAGGCCCTCGTGCCAAAATAAGGATAGGATCGCATCTTGGGCGTCACATTTTGCCTCGACAATCTGGAGAAAAACAAAGTGGGAGCCCTTTGAATCATGGGAGTGAGCTTTGCATTGGAGTCAAAACGGCATGGAATTGGCATGGTGTTTCCAATACAAATTCACTGTACAACCATACATTAGTATTGAGGCTAAATAATTACCATACATTCTTATTGAGGTTAGATAATTACCAATTCTGTTTCAAGATTTCAATGGATACATTTAAACACAACATTATATGTATTGTAGCTCGTAGTAACACACGGGCATTGTACTAGTTATGGGTACTATTATCTTGTAGCCCGTAGCAACGCACGACCATCGTACTAGTCATGAGTACTATTATCATACTCCTCTCTTAGTAGCCTGACCACCCCCCTCTAGACATACTTTGGATCCTACAAACACGGATATGAGCTGTAGGCCGAGAAGCATATCGTAGTAAAAGCCCGCGGCCATGGTCGCGACTTCCCTGCCCCGTGGCGACATCCCCGGTACATGAGGAGGAGCATATGCAGAGCAAGGAGGTAGCACTCTGGCTGGAGCATGAAGGAGGCCTCAGGATATCGCAAATTAGTGTGCGGCATCGAACGCGTGACGTTGGTGGAGACGGATTTGGAGGACGGGAATCTCCCTACCATCGCGAGATGAGGGAGATAGGTGGTGGGCGGGGAGACCTTTCATGCTAGATAGATATGATCGGAAGCGACGTGGTGCGGGAGACCGGGCATGGGACGTGCGTTCGTGGGATCCAACTATTTCCTAGATTTTTTCGTGCGTGCTCCTTTGTTTACGCTGGAGTTTTTTTATACGTGAATCGCACAAGGTGGGGGAAGTAGCGGTCGCACGAGGCATGAGGAGGAACCATCACAACATTCAATTCTGCTTTAATAGTAGAGATTTGCCTATATTGTTTTATGTTCCAATTGTAGCCAACAATATGTAATCTAGCAATTCCCTATTTGTGTTTGAAAAATACAACATCAGCAGTATGAGGTGCTCAAACCTGCTTTTAGGGTACGAGTGTGTTTAATATAACGTCCTTGCTATACTAAGAAGGATTTAATTGAAGGTTGGTTGTTGAGGAGAATGAATCGGTGTTATTAACGTAGTGTTCCTTGGCCACTGACATTACACACCAACATTTATTTTGGAATCCATCGCATACTGCTTTAGGTTAATAGATAGATTTTGAGTACCAAATGCTTTTTACATTTCTGCAAACATATTGACAATGACGACGTCAAGTGAGAAAAAATTAATAATTCATTATGATATGTTGTATTTTTATGCACTATTTCATCATTGGATCTAATTATATGACATTGGTAGGATGGAACACCTATTTAAAATGTTGTGCAAATGGAAAGACCATACATGCATATGTTGTTCCTCATATTTTCTCTCTTTCCATGTGTGGCTGCCCAATATGAGGCTACCATGGGTTCGTGGTTTGCATCCTTTATTACCATCCATTATTGCTCTTGCAATTTCTGTGCCCCGGGTTCTCTTATCACGTGTCACATCTCCGGAAGTTTCCGTTGGCCCTTCCTTTGTCCTGGTCTGGCAATCCGCAATGTTTTTGTCGTGGGTATAAGCCTGACAGTAGATGAGTAGGGTACGAAAGTAGAGGGCAGAGTCCTAGCTAAGACAAGGTTGTATGAGTTCAGTCCCCTCTGCGGTGGAGGTAACAGCCCTACGTCTCAGTGCTCTGGAGCTTTTGTGTCGAGTGGAATGTAGATGTTATAGAATGTGAACCCTTGTGCCAGAGGGGAGGGGTGGCTTATATAGAGTGTGCAGCCCCTCATAAGTGTCCAGCCTTCAAGGGTGCAATAATTGAGATTAAATGCATACGTTACAAGTAACGTATGCCATAAATGATAATAACTACAGTAGTCTAACGCACGACCATTAGCCTCTCCGAGGTGGCTTCTGGCCTTCTATGTCGTTTGGCTTCTGGTCTTCACCGAGTGGAATCGAGTCGTCGAGTGTAAGATAATCTTCCGAGTGGTTTTATACGGATTGGACAAGAGGTTGTCTTAATCCAGTCGGTAGGCATCTTGTGATCTTTAAGCTAATAATTTGTGCCCTTGGGTAGGACTTATAAGTCAGGCCTATGAACCTACCCTAGGGCTATAACCCCATCATTAGCCCCCGAATGGATCGAGGTTCGAGTGGCGAAGGTGTATGTGTAAATCTTGATATAGCAGACTGAGTTTGAATGCCCTTCAAAGTTTTGCCAAATTGGATGCCAATTGTAATCTTCGTCGTTCGCCTTGATCAATTCTGGTTGGTACAAAATGCGTGAGTGAATTTGAAGATCCGAGTGAGCAAGTGAATCGGCGCGTCTGACACGATCTTCTAATGTGACTAGTCACCCTGTCAGCTCCGGATTTTCTCAGATTCGAAAATTTCGGTTGCCACGCATTACGCGGCGATGACGTCATTGCCATCAAGTGGATCGTGTCGCCTTGATTCCTGCACCTCTATCTCCGCCACGTATCTCGTGGTGGCATGCGAAGGGATAAGTTGAGGGGCCACTTGCTAGTGACCTAGTCGGTTGGTTATAAAAGCCTCCGATGCTAGGGTTTGGAACGGCATGTTCTTTTTCCTCTCCTCTGCTCTTTCTTCTCCTTAGTCACCAACGTAAACCGAAGAAACCAATCTCACCGCTGCCATTATGACGAAAGAGAAAACCAGCAAGCTGGAGAAAGCGAAGAAGAAGGACGGTGCCAAGTCCAAGAAGTAGGCTCTATCGCCGCGATGTATCCAGGGGGATTTCCTCCCATCCACTATGCGTAAGGAGGATCTCCTCGACCTCGTCGAGCATGGCATGCTGGCGGACAAGTCTTGGAGGCTTCCTGGAGGTGAGATCGAGCCCGATCCATGGGAGGGGGAACGGGTCCTCTTCCTGACCCACGTCGAAAGAGGTTTCTCTGTGCCGCCCCATCCTTTCATTCGGGGGTTCCTGAACTTCTTTGGGACGCAGTTGCATCACTTTCCTCCGAATGCCATTGCCCACCTTTCTTGCTTTATCACCTTATGTGAGTGTTTCTTGGGGTGTCCTCCTCACTGGGACTCTTTAAATCTATCTTCACTGTGCGTTCTCAGTCGGTGAAGAAGGTCAATCCAACTGATGACAAGATTCATGTCATCCAGTTGTGTGGGGGCTTAGGACTTCAAAAGAGAGCCAAAAGTAGCTATCCTACCATGACCTTTCCCGAGTCGGCTCGCAACTGGCAAGCCACTTGGTTCTACTGTAATGATGTCGCTTGCCCGAATATGTCGAGTGGACTCCCTCCCTTTACTTCAGAGCGACCGAGTGCTCCGAGGACGTTAGTGTCGATGAAGGAGGAGAAAGCCCAGGTGGATCCTTTAGTCAAAGCATGGATTGGTCTGGTCCGCAACGGAGTGATAGGAATGGATCTGTTAGAGACCTTCCTTGGCAGACGCATCCACCCTCTCCTAGATCGGGACCACACTAGGTGGCATTACACTGGCCGTGTAGACTCCACTCGATCTCATCCTGAGGAAGTGGATGAAGACACGGTAGCGAAGTGGATCCGTGGAATAGCTGGTCCTTGTGATAATCCGATGGAGGCGAAGAGGGTCCTGCCCTTCGCTGCTCAAAACGCGCCGGCCAACAAGGTTAGTTCTGCTCTGTTGAATATTTTTGCGTTCAAACCGAGTGCTTGCAATTTCCTTGTCGACTGAGCTTGTGGATTGCATCTTACAGGCATGGACGAACTTGTGTTCTCCGGTCCTGAATGGCAATGCACTTGATCTCGAGGAGGGGAGCATGGAGGATAGCACGGAGAGCGAGGACTATGTCAAAGGCAGCGAAGAGACCAAGGAGGAGGAGTCGGAGGAAAGTGAGGAGGAGGACTCGTCTCCTTCTCGCCACGAGCCCCGGCCGAAGCTGCGTCACGATCCCGCGAGCACTCTGAGCAAGCCTTGGGCGTCGAGTGGCAGGAGTGCCAAACGCGTCAGGGATCGTCTGTGAACCAGTGGAGCAGCCTGCAAAGGTGTCTGAGCCCAGCGGACCCAAACCTCGGAAGGCTCTGCCTAAAATGAGGATCGTCGTGCCACTCGCCTCTGCGTAAGTACTTGATCTTCTCCTCTTATCCGAGTGAACTTTTCTTGTTGATGATGACCGAATGGGATTATATTGAGAGGGTTGCTACCTCTATAACGTCGCCACCGCGAGGGGGCGAAGACCCCATGGAGGTTGATACCGTGAACGCAGCCACTTCACAGCTAGGTATTACTGATTTCTCACTCTGTGTTACTCTTCCATGTGTATGATTTTATGGTTGTAACTTCTGGTGTTTCTGTTTGCCAACCGCGCCTCCAACAGAGGTCATCCAACTGGATGACAATGATCAAAGATAACCTGCTGCTGAGGTGGAACCCATTGTGTCTCAGGTGCCTGTGGCGGAGATGCCCGTAGCGAGTGCTCCACCTGCTAGTTCGGTTGTTGTCACCACAACACCGACGGGATTACAATCGGCTCTCCAGTTGTTTCTGCTGCAGCTTCAGGATTGATGTCGCCCACCACCGTGTACACGATGCGTCGTATCCCTGAAGATCAGACTGGTGCCGCCAAGGAGGCTATGATCCAGGCAGATCTGATGACACAACAAGCGAAAGGAGCCTACGCCGCCATCGTCTCGGTGTAAAACAACATCGTGGTGCTCCAAGAAAATGTCTGAGTAAGTGCGACAGTAAGTTTGAATTCCGACTCACACCCACTGGGTGTTTTTGTAGAAATGTCTTTGTTTTATTTGCGTTCCAGTGGGGTCACTCCGAGTGAACCCACTGGGTGTAGTCCCCGAGACCGTTGTCGAGTGCTTGCACTGGCAGGGGTCTTAATCAGTAGAGACTTTTCTTTTTTGTTGATCACAGTCAGCCAGGGCTGATCTGGTTGAAATTTGAATCCAGTGGGTGCACTTCCCCGAGACTATTATTAGTCTGTAGTGAATGATAATAGTCTGAAGCACTTGAGTGTGTAATCTTTTTGGCTGGTCATGACAGACCTGGTCGAGTTATAAGTCAGTGGGGTCACGCTGAGTGAACCCACTGGGTGTAGTCCCCGAGACCATTGTCGAGTGCTTGCATTGGCAGGGGTCTGATGAGAAACATATCTTTCCTTCAATCGAATGAAGTTTTTATCACTTGGAAGTGAATTTACTTTGACCATATATCACTCGGAAGTGAGATATACGTCGACTGATGTTTGTGTTATGATTCTTTCAGAAAGCTTGTGAAGTAGGCTTTGCGTATGCTACCTTGGCTTTAGAAAAGACTCAACTGGCTGTGAACCTGGAGGCGGCTACAAATGAAGTAGCTGCTTTGAAGGAAACGCTGGAGGAGAAGGACAAAGCATTGGTGGAGGCTCAAGCAACTAGTAAGAGCTTGCAGGTGGAGGTGGAGAAAATGCAGAAAGAGCGGTCCAAGTGGATGAACTAGTTGAAGGATATGAGCAAGAGGGCGAATGCTTAAGAAAAATACGTGGGAGACTTTGCCACCAAGATGCTGGAATTACTCTCTGGTAAGTGTCTTGTCGAGTGAATCTTGTAATTGACTGAGTGTTATTTTGATGAGGATCTTGAAACTTCTCCCCCTTAGAATTTTGTCAAGACTTGGGGAAGGAAACTGAGGAGGCCGAGCCCTCGCTTGACCCAATCAATACTCCACTCATTGACGGAACAGCTCTGAATCTGTTCCATGTGAACTCCTGACTGACGAAGGTGGAGAAGTACGTCACGCGACTGAGGGCGGTTGTGAGCAAGATCTACAAGGAGCTATGGCCAGAGGATGATCTCCAGCATGACCTAGAATCAATGATGACTCGAATGGAGCATATTCCTCAGCGGGTTCAAGCATGAAAGAAGTCTGCTGTTTGGTGTGGGGCTGACGTGGTTTTGTCACTCGTCAGGGTCCATTGTAAGGAGACTCGAGAGGAGAAGCTAAAGGCGCTGCAGGCTGCAAACACAAAGAAGCTTCATTTTGAAGACTTCATGGAGACCTTCATTGATACTGCAACTCGCAGCGCCGACGTCATATACCTCGACACCTTCGTGGAACCAGCCAGTCCAGGTGAGCCGTGAGGAAGTCGAACACTTCATGAGAAAAACATTTATTTGCCTCGGTATGCCGACTGGTTCTGTAAACACTTTAAACTTCAATCGGGTAATCACCCGAGTGCTTTTGGGCGGCGCGGATTGATAACCCACAAGTATAGGGGATCAATTCTAGCCTTTCTCGATAAGTAAGAGTGTCGAACCCAACGAGGAGCTAAAGGTAGGACAAATATTCCCTCAAGTTCTATCGACCACCGATACAACTCTACGGACACTTTACGTTCACTTTACCTAGAACAAGTATGAAGCTAGAAGTACTTTGTAGTTGTGATAGGATAGGTTTGCAAGAAAATAAAGAACACGTAAATAAAAACTAGGGGCTACTAAGATAAAGAAACAATTACGTTAGTTTAACGAGTGTGGAAAACTGGTGGTAGGAGTTGCGGAATTATCCCTAAGAAATTGACTACGTTACTAGACCAATAGCAAGTTTTATGTGGGAGAGGCCACTGCTAGCATGTCATCCCTTACTTGGAATTCTATGCACTTATGATTGGAACTATTAGCAAGCATCCGCAACTACTAACGTTCATTAAGGTAAAACCCAACCATAGCAATAAGATATATTGGTCCCCCTTCAATCCCGTAAGCATCAATTTCTATGCTAGGCTGAAGCTTCTATCACCCTTGCCCTCCAATACATAGTACTATCAACATACTACTAACCCTATGGTGTGATCCACGCATGCGCTCATATGATGGGCACCAAAGGACAACAACATAACCACAAGCAAATTAAACCAATCATAGCAATTCATCAATCACCGATAGGACAACGAAAATCTACTCAGACATCATAGGATGGCAACACATCATTGGATAATAATATGAAGCTTAAAGCACCATGTTCAAGTAGAGGGTATAGCGGGTTGCGGGAGAGTGGACCGCTGAATAAAAATGGGGGAAGGTGATGGAGGTGTTGGTGAAGATGACGGAGGTGTTGGTGTAGATCGCCGTCACACGATGATGTCCTGGGTGGCGTTCCGGCGCCGCCGGGAGAGAGGGGGAGAGAGCCCCCCTTCTTATTCTTCTTCCTTGATCTACTCCCTATATGGGAGAAGGCTTTCCTCTCTGGTCCATGGTCTCCATGGTGGCGGAGGGGCGAGAGCCCCTCCGAGATTGAATCTCTCTCTTTGTGTCCTTCTATTTCTGCGGTCCCAGAGTTTGCCTTTCACCGTTTCTTAAATTCCCGAAGATCCGTAACTCCGATTGGGCTGAAATTTAACACGATTTTCTTCCGGATATTATATTTCTTGCGGCAAAAGAAGGGCCCCAACCGCCTTAGGGATTGGTCACAAGCCTGCCAGCCGCGCCCTAGGGTGGGGCCACGCCTCCTAGGCTTGTGACCTCCTCGGGCATCGTTTCGCGTAGATTCTTCTTCCCAAAAATCATAAATATTCCAAAAAAATCCCCATAGGTTTTTTATTGCGTTTGGACTTCGTTTTGTATGGATAATCTGCGAAACAAAAAACATGCAACAAACAGGAACTGACACTGGGCAGTGGATCAATATGTTAGTCCCAAAAATAGTATAAAAAGTTGCCAAAAGTATATGAAAGTTGTAGAATATTGGCATGAAACAATCAAAAATTATAGATACGACGGAGACGTATCAGCATCCCCAAGCTTAATTGCTGCTCGTCCTCGAGTAGGTAAATGATAAAAAAAGATAATTTTTGATGTGGAATGCTACCTAGCATAATCTTGATTATATAATCTAATCATGGCATGAATACTAAAACACGAGTGATGCGAAGCAATAGTCTATCATTTGACATAAAGACAATAATATTTCAAGCATACTAACAAAGGAATCATGTATTTTCAAAATATCATGGACAAACAAAGTTATCCCTACAAAATCATATAGTCTGGCTATGCTCCATCTTCCCCACACAACGTATTTAAATCATGCACAACCCCAGTTTTAGCCAAGAAATTGTTTCATACTTTAGTGTTCTCAAACTTTTTCAACTTTCACGCAATACATGAGCATGAGTCATGGACATAGCACTATAGGTCGAATAGAATATGGTGGTTGTGGAGAAGACAAAAAGGAGGAGATAGTCTCACATCAACTAGGCGTATCAACGGGCTATGGAGATGCCCATCAATAGATATCAATGTAAGTGAGTAGGGATTGCCATGCAACAGATGTACAAGAGCTATAAGTGTATGAAAGTTCAAAAAGAAACTAGTGGGTGTGCACCCAACTCGCTTGCTCACGAAGAGTTAGGGCAATTTGAGGAAGCCCATCATTGGAATATACAAGCCAAGTTCTATAATGAAAATTTCCCACTAGTATATGGAAGTGACAACATAGGAGACTCTCTATCATGAAGATCATGGTGCTACTTTGAAGCACAAGTGTGGTAAAGGATAGTAGCATTGTCCCTTCTCTCTTTTCTCTCATTTTTTGTGGGCTTCTTTGGCCTTTTTTTTTTATTTGGGCTTCATTGGCATCTTTTATTACTTCCTCACATGGGACAATGCTCTAAGAATGATGATCATCACACTTTTATTTACTTACAACTCGATATTTAGAACAAAATATGACTCTTATGAATGCCTCCGACGGTGTACCGGGATGTGCAATGATCTAGCGTAGCAATGACATCAAAAAACGGACAAGCCATGAAAACATCATGCTAGCTATCTTAAGATCATGCAAAGCAATATGACAATGATGGTGCATGTCATAATAAACGGAACGATGGAAGTTTCATGGCAACATATCTCGGAATGGCTATGGA
The DNA here is from genome assembly GCF_904849725.1 of Hordeum vulgare subsp. vulgare. Lineage (NCBI taxonomy): Eukaryota > Viridiplantae > Streptophyta > Magnoliopsida > Poales > Poaceae > Hordeum > Hordeum vulgare. Next base: position 457,855,602 of record NC_058519.1, on the reverse strand, counting down.
AATGCCATAATAGGTAGGTATGGTGGCTGTTTTGAGGAAGGGTATATGGTGGGTGTAATTCACCGGCGAAAGTTGCGCGGTACTAGAGAGTTTAGCAGTGGTGGAAGGGTGAGAGTGCGTATAGTCCATGGACTCAACATTAGTCATTAAGAACTCACATCCTTATTGCAAAAGTCTATTAGTCATCGAAACAAGGTACTACACGCATGCTCCTAAGGGAAGGGTTGGTAGGAGTTAACCATCGTGCGATTCCGACTTCCACACAAAGGATGACAATGAATAAATAAATCATGCTCCGACTTCTCACATAACGGTTCACCATACGTGCATGCGATGGGAATCACAAACCTTAACACAAGTATTTGTACGAATGCACAATTACTCACTAGCATGAATCTAATATCAACTTTTTCATGTCGCAAAACTATTGCAAAGAATCAAACATATCATATTCAGTGATCTACAATTTTTATGTAGGATTTTATGACTAACCATGTGAATGACCAACTCCCGTTAACTCTCTAAATAGGTATAAGTGAAGCATGAGAGTTTAACTGTTTCTACAAAAGATATGCCCCGCTCTAACAAATATAAGTGAAGCAAAAGCGAATTTTATAAATCAACCAAGGACTATCTCATACCAGCATGGTGCATAAAAGAAAAAGGAAAAATAAACACAAAAGATGCTCCAAGCATTTGCACATATCATGTGACGAATAAAAATATAGCTCCGAGTAAAATTACCAATAGATTGTAGACGAAAGAGGGGATGCCTTCTGGGGCATCCCCAAGCTTAGACGCTTGAGTCTTCCTTGAGTATTACCTTGGGGTGCCTCGGGCATCCCCAATCTTAGGCTCTTGCCTCTCCTTATTCCTTCATCCATCGCGGCCTCACCCAAAACATGAAAATTTCAATCACACAAAACTCAACAAAACCTTCATGAGATCCGTTAGTGTAATAAAGTAAATCACCACTTTAAGTACTATTGTGAACTCATTCCAAATTCATATTAGCATTATATCTACTGTAATCCAACTTCACCATGGTTCATACCCCCCGATACTACCCATAGATTCATCAAAATAAGAGAACAATGCATAGAAAACAGAATGTGTCAAAAATAGTGTCGGGACCCCGATCCTAAGCCATAGGAATCCAGCCTGTAACACATCGCATCCCTTTGTGGTCTCACCACGGTTAACTCCACGGCTGCAGCCTTACCTTAGCCGGGACCGTTTGCGTCTTTTGACTCACGTATGCGATAGTGTCGCTAGCAATCCAATGTCAACGAACCCGGATCGACATGTCTAGTCATAAACCAAAGTGGCAGTACCGCACAAGGACAGGCATACATGACCGAACAAAGCAGGTGTCGGTCATCAGCGAATGTAGACGAGTCGTAGCAAGCTACAAGGACTCCATTACATCACGTGACATTTCCCCAAAGGGGACAGACACAGCAGCAAAGAAGGACACATGCCGGTCAACCAATGTGTCCGGAGCAGTAGCAAACTACCAAGGCTCATTGGACCACAAAGGGGCATTTCCTCGTAAGGAGTGCTACTAAAGTTCACGACTAGGTAATCGAACCGCATACATATCAAGTACGACACACGTACGCATGGCATACCGATATGTATAGATACATCGATGGCATCACAACATAACCATAAACATACAAGCTTTATTTAAGAGGTTCGGAAGAGCCACACACATAATATTACACATTAAGGGTCTCACGACCCATAATAGCAGTCATTCAGTTACAAGCCAGCGGAAGAGTTATAAACTATCTGAGTACAGACAGGACAACTAGAAGGCACATGGCCTGACTATACTACAGACCAACGTAGGGCCAGATCGTAGCTGGGACACCAGCTACTCGTCGTCGTCGATGTCTACGAAGAACCCTCCATTGGGGTCATTAGCAACCTCTGCAACATTTATTAAGCAAACATGAGTACGAAGGTACTCAGCAAGACTTTAGGATAACTAACTACTCATGCAAGGTATCAAAAGGTATTGTGGGGTTTCATGCGGAAAGCCAGCATTTGACTCGTGGCTAGACAACTTGCATTTTCAAATAATTTTGACAACTTGACTTCTCGCACACGAGTCCACTAACACCACAACAATACACTATCGTGGAATCATTCCGTCTCCATACGGAAATGCCGTCCACGACACTCACGCTTATCTTGGCCATTTTATGAGTAGCCATTGATGTTATCTATGAACAACATATGTCTCCAAGTAGTCCATATCCGCGGACGCGGCTATTCGAATAGATCATAACCCTGCAGGGGTGTACTTCGTCACACACGCTCTCGCCACTTATCGCCATGTGCACGTCATGCACCTCGGCAACCTTCAAGCGGAAGCCCAGCGAGGGAGTCGGCCACGACCGTTAACCACACTAGTACCTAGTCCAGGTTTATCGCCTATCTGAGAGTAACCCGTACGGAAGTCCGGCCGGGGTTTCCGCCATGGCCTCAAACGATGTGCGCAGGGTTCCCAAGACCACCATCCGGGTGCCACTTGGTACACCGTGCCACTGCCTACCGCATCACAGCCCACCTCTCAGGTCAGCACCATGCACGGCCTCCAGCATTACTATAAACACCAGAAACTACTTGCAACTCCTGGACCGAGTACAACGCGGTTAATAGGCCGAGCGGGGTCATATTTCAGGCCCAGCATGTGGTAGTATCTAGTCTTGGATTACATACACGGAACTCAGTTCCTATGGACGGTTCCAATGAAACAACCCGCCATGTACTCCTACACAGCCTTTCACTGGTACCTTTACCAAATCAGGTTCAACACACAACCTTTACTTACCGAACACATTCTCACAGTTCTGTTCATCTCCCAGATGACAGACCATACACAACTCTAAGCATAGCATGCATAGCAGGATAAGGCACATCATAGCTCAAGCAACTACCAGGTATGCTAGGTTGCAAGGTTCGGCTATTTACTGTGACAAGGTTAGGTCATGCAAAGGAAGTGGGTTCAACTAACGTGGCAAAAGCAGTTGTAGCATTTGATCCTAATGCAATAAATAAGTGCAGGAGCAAGAACATGGGAATTGTCGGGATGATCAAAAGGGTTGCTTGCCTTGTTGCTCAGAGGAGGGACGATATTCGTCAGACGGATATTCGGTGGAATCCGGGGGTGCGGAGCATACCGAAATGAATGGCAACATTCAATAACAATCATATGCAATCAAAATGATGCATGAGCATGGCATGAGAATGCAAGGTGATAAGTTATTATAATCAATATGTATTAGGTTTAGAGTTGATTCGAATCACATTCGAATATCAATTCAAACGAGGTAGTCTCGGATACCGGTTTAATTGATTCGACCTGATGCTGAGATCAACTTGATGTTAGCATGCATGAGATGTCATGTTAAGGTACTGATTTGCAATTAGGACAGTGTGTGATCATGTCATTCATGATGAAATTTGAATATTTTCCAAATTCCTTTTATAAAGTATTTATAAGAATTGGCTTATTCATTAATCTACATGTTTGGGTTCTGTAACTTTTTCAAACATGAATGAAAATAGCATATTCAGATTCCTTGAATTTTTCTGATACTTTTTCATATATAAATTATTTTCATTGGAGTTACAGATTAATTTCTATGAATTTTTGAAGTTTTAAACATTTCTGGAATTATTTTTATACTGGAAAATACTTTTATTGCATCAGCATGACATCAGCAGGTCCATCTGGCCGTTGAAAGTCAAACCTGACCAGTGGGACCCACTGGTCAGTCTCTCTGGTCAAATTTAGATTAAGTTTAAACTTAATTAACTGATTAACCCTGCTGGACCCACATGTCAGTGACTCATTAACTTATTTGATTTATTTTTATTAACTTTAAACGTGCCAGAGGCTGGCCCCACCGATCAGTGGCTCAGGCCAGCCGAGATCCACCGGCGGCGAGGTCGTCCTCACCGGCGGGGAGCCTCCGGCGAGCACCAGAACCTCAGGGGGGCTCGGAAATGGCGCACAGAGGGCCAATCGCACGGCTGAGACCATGGACGGAACGGCCACTCGATGGCGCGCACGATGGGACAAGCCCAGGGGCTGGGATGGCCGGAATCAACGCCGGCGACGAGCTTGGCGGCGACCAAGTTCGATCATCGATGAGGCCATCGGATACGGGGTCAAAACGCTCGGGGTTTGGCACCTATCGCATCTACACAACGCCCTGAGGCTGCTGGTAGCCTCAGACGGACCAACACTTCACCGGAGGGTTACCGGCGACGAGCTGCAGCGGCGGTCCTCATCGGGCTCCAGTGAAACTAGGGCTAGAGAAGGGGATCGACGGGGAAAACTCAGGGGAAATGACCGCATGCTCACGGGGAGTGCAGAGCAGGGCTTAGATGGCTCGGGGAAGGCCTGGGGGCGACAAATCAAGCAGAGCTCGCCGGCGGCCGAAGGTTGAAGACGACGGTGCCGTGGGCGTTGCAGGGTTCGGGGTGGCTTCGGCTTCTGGAGGGAGGACCGGACCGACGAGGCGGAGCTAACGGCGTGCTCTGAGAGGGGATCCTATGGCTAGGGGCACGGGCAGCTCGAGCTTTGCTCGGCTCCAATGGCGGCAGAAGTGGGAGGAGAGGTCCGGGAGGAGGGAGAGAGCTAACGCTGGGAATGGATAGAGGTGGCCTCGGGGAGCTTATCCCCGGCCTTGCCAGTGTGAGGCGGCGGCCAGGCAGGCGCACAGGTGCGTGGCCGCGCCGGAGAAGGCGGCGGCCACCTCCTGCTCCTACTGGCGCGAGGGAGGAGATGACTCAGGGAGATGGGCCGGGCCAGGCTAGGCGACACGTAACCTCTTTTCCATTTCCTTCTGTTTTATTTCTGTTTTAATTTCTGACATTGATTTGCTATTTATTTCAGCTCCAAAAAAGGTTGTAAAAACTATTTTAAACACACCTGAATATTTTTTATAATATTCCCAACCATTTCCAAAGTTTTCAACATTTTTGAAAATTTAAAGTTTCTGATTTCAAATTTAAAATTTGAAACCAGTGGCTTTTTGCATTAATTTAAAATGCTTAAAGTGTCAAGAAAATAGTTTTCTCCAATGCTCATTTACTTTCATGATTTATCAGAAAGTTTGAACATTTCTTGAGGCCATTTTGGGTTCATTGATTTTAACTAATTTGAGATTTCCTTTATTTAAAGTAGTGGCTAGGGTTTTGAGTTTTTACTTTGCCACTTTCTTGTTCTTGTTGAAAAATCTTAGATGCAAATGCAAAGAAGACATGAGCACAAGACTAACTTGTTTAAGGGTTAGGGATGTGACAAATAGAACAGTCTGTAGTAATCTGAACGTATACCATACTTATGATACTCCAAAAATTCTGAAGAATTATGATAATTAAGTTAATTTTTATATAAATCATCAGCAAAAATAATAAACTCAAAATCTCTTTCTGGATAGGAACTAAAAACAATTTCGTGAGCACAAAGTTTCTGTCTTTTTCAACATGATCAAACAACTATCACCCAAACTAATCATAAAGGCTTTACTTGGCACATTATTTTTATAATACAATGGAATTGTACAAGGGGATAATTATTTTTGCGAGAAACTTCCATGAAAAATTCTACATTGTTTCCATGAGCATGAACACAAGTGTTCAAGGTCGACCCTCATTTCCGCAATGCATCACCTTTCAATCGCTTCTCTTTTTGAAAAAGTTTTAAGTTCCCCTCTATATTCTTTTTGTTTTTAAACTATATAAAAGCACTCAAGATAAATAAATGACTCTCTCAAACTTCCGGGTTGTCTCCCAGGCAGTGCTTTCTTTAAAGCCATTAAGCTAGGCATAATGTGCTCAAGTAATGGATCCACCCGGATCCCAAGGTATATCAAAGCCAATATTAATTAACAATGATTTGTATATTAGTAGTGAGCAAAAGGTAACATATATCATGCAATGACAAAGTCTAACTCTTTTCCTATGCATTGGCATGTCATAAAAGAACAATTCATGCACATCAAGTAAAGGCCAATACATAGCATAAGCACTTTCTTGCAATTTTATCGTATTGGAAACATAGAGAGGTGGAGATGTAGTTCCTCTCTCATAATAATTGCAAGTAGGAGCGGCAAGCACATGCATATTATATTCATCAAAATCATCATGTGTAATAGTAGAAGGCAACCCATCTATGGAATCCCTAATAAGAGCAAACTTCTCCGATATAGTGTAGTTGGGAGAGTTCAAAAACATAATAGGACTATCATAAGTGGGTGTGATAGCAACAATTTCATGTTTAACATAAGGAACTATAGAAATTTCATCTTCATAAGCATCATTCATATTGGCATCATGGCCACAAGCATAGCAAGCATCAAGTTCATCAAAAAGGGATATTTCAAACGAATCCAAGGGATCATAGCAATCAACATAGCATTCATCCTTCAGTAAGAACAAAGGGAAATTAAACAATGTATGAGTTGAAGAGTTACTCTCATTAGAAGGTGGGCACGGGTAGCTAGTCCGCTCTTCCTCCTTTTGTTCTTCGCTCTCCTCGTCATCTTTTTCATCTAATGAGCTCACAGTTTCAACATTTTCTTCTTCCATAGTTTCCTGCAAAATATTAGTCTCTTCTTGGGCAGCATAGCATTTCTCCATAAATTGATAAATATGGGAATTATATTCTTAATTAGTATAACAATAAGGAAGCATAACTGTAAGTGCATCTAGTGCCCCTTAGTGATTTTGGTGGTTTGAAGACTTATAGGTTAAGTATCTAATGTGTTTATAAGTGTACACAAGATCTATAAGTCGTTGAGAAGTTTGAGATATTTGAAGAATATCGACCCCTAAAAATATATGTCTTCAGTTGAAGAAATTGGTCCGAAGCTGAAGAAATGAATCGCGAAGAATCTGCGATGAAATTGATATTCCTCATGAAGATATTGACATTGAGAAGATCGGTGGTTCCTGAAGAAAATCGTTCTGAAGAAATTGAAGCGTGAAGATTTATGTTTTCTGTTTACTTTCTCTGCATTTGATGAATAGGAACGTCGTACTGTTAAAGGGGGTCAAAGTAACACTATGGAATGGATTTCCTCATGATGCTCAACCCAAGCCAAATCCTACCAAAAGCCTCAAGTGAGGAGTATGAGTGACATGAGGACTCTCACAGTTGAGGGTCCCGACCGTTTCGATAACCATGCCAAGTCACTGGTCTTATCCACTCCAACGGTCATATTATTTAAGGGCATTACTGTCAAATTACGTCGGGATGCTCCCAGGCTATAAATAGCCGCCCCCACAACCACTAGCTGGTTGGCTGCTCCGTTAGAAACTGACACTTGTCATAAGAGCAACCCAAATTCCTCAGAGCATACGAGAGTAAATCATCAGTGAGGAAATACACCACCCACCGAAACCACAAACCAAATCTAGTGATTGAGCATCACTGAAGAAGTTGTTCATGTGTGGGACTGAAGCCTTTTACCATTGAGGACTATGCATCCTCCAGACGGTTAGGCGTCATGGTCTAGAGCAATCCAGCAGTCAATCGTGGATCGCCGGGTGACCGAGTTTGTGAGGGTTTGGAAGTCTGCCCTGAAGACTTACCACGAGTGTTGGGTGAGGACTGTGTGTCCTTAGCTCAAGGAGAATACGGTAGGGACTGTGTGTCCCGGGACTGGGTGTCCTTTGGTTTCAATACCAAGCCGCTCCAACCAGATGTACAACTATCACAGCAGTTGGAACTGGGTCATCAACAACAGTCTTCACCAAGAATCGGGTTCTAATTCCTCAACTCTTTACATTCTCTGTATTATGTGTTGATGACATTCACTGTGACTGTTTGAAGAATTTGCTGAAGACTTTCTCTGAATTTCCTCAACCCCAAATTCTTCACTTGAGTTAACCATCATCTGTATTCTGCGTGCCTTCTTACTGTGCAATCTGTTTTCATAATCTTCACTCTGTAAAACTGCTGTTGTGAACGATTGCACGACTAATCCTTAACTGTTTCCGCTGTAAGTTAGTCATCAGTGAGGAATTTCCTCAAAAGGAATTTCCTCAGTGATGAAATTCTAAAAATCTCCTATTCACCCCCCCCCCCCGGCCCCCTCTAGTCGATATAACGCACTTTCAATTGGTATCAGAGCAAGGTACTCCCTTGTTCTGTGTGATTTTGGTTTAACCACCTGGAGTTTTAGTTATGTCGACTGCAGGCATGTTTAAGGTGACTGCAGCATGTCCTACCTACGAGGGAAAGAATTTTCCCTTCTGGAAGAACAAAATGCAAATGCATCTACAAGCTATAGACAATGATCTCTGGTATATTGTGGAAAATGGTGTCCCCATCATTTCTGCTAGTGTCACTGCAGCTGATGTGAAGAAATTAAAGCAACTCGATTCTCAAGCAAGAACATCATCTGTGGTCATCTGAGCCCTGGCCAGTTTGGAAGAGTAAGTGCCTTAGGCTCTGCAACACTAATCTGGGAGAGACTGTGCAAGGTAAATGAAGGAGTATCAACCCAACGCGACTCTCGTGTTGATATTCTTCGAAATCTATTCAATCGCTTCAAGAGACATGACAATGAAAGCTGCCAAGACACCTTTGATCGCCTCACTGACATATCAAATGAACTGCAAGCACTGGGAGCTCGAGACATCATTGATCACGAAGTTGTGAAGAAACTGCTGAGATCTTTGGATTCTTCATTTGACACTTTAGTTCTGATGATTCAAGAAAGACCAGACTACAAGATGCTAGATCCTGCTGATATCCTCGAAAGCCTAAATACTCATGAATTCCAGCTAGAAGAAAAGAGAGATCTATATGGACAAAGCTATTCCAGACCACGTGCACTGAAGGCAAGAGCAATTTCCTCATCTGAAGAAGAAGACACAGATGACAGCAGTTGTGACCCTGAAGAATTTGGTCAGGAACTTGCAATCCTTGTGAGGAAATTCCAGAGATTTACACGACGAGGCCAGTTCGGTAAATCATCAAGAAGAGACATGAGGAAATCAGAATCTGCATCTGAGGACTACAAGAAACGGACCTGTCACAAGTGCAAGAAATCAGGTCATTACATTGCTGATTGTCCTCGCTGGGGAAAGGAATCAAAGAAGAAGAAATACAAGGATGACAGTTCTGATGACTCAAAGAAGAAAAAGAAATCTTCAAAATCCTCATCTTCAAAGTCCTCCTCACACAAGAAGACTAGCTTCAGAAAGGCTCAGGCACTTATTGGCAAGGAAATGGATTCCGAGGCAGAATCAGAGGAATGTGATGATGAAGAAGACTCTGGAGAAGATTCAGAATCCGGACAGGCTAGTCTTGCACTAGCAACCAATTTCGCCAGCAAGTCAATCTTCAATCTTGAAGAAAATGATTGCACTGTCCATACTGATGAATATGCTGATGACTTCGCTCCAACCTATTGCTTCATGGCGAAAGGTTCAAAGGTATCACATAATGCCTCCTCCTCTGATTCAAGTGACTGTGAGCATGATGATTACAAAAAACCCAGTTACAGTAAACTCGCCATCATTGCCACTAAACAACAAACTGCTCTGGAAAAGCTTCAAAAACTACTAGACAAAAGTGATGATCTGTTGAATGATGAAATGAATCTTAATCAAATCCTCGCTGATGACATGAAAAATCTTCAATCTAGATTTGGTATTCTTCAGGATCGTTATGATACACTCCTCACTGATCATGAGAAGCTCTCCTACGAATTTCTTCAAAGGAAGCTTGATCTTGAGAAGCTGAGGATGTCTTATGATGATCTTCGAATGGAAAATGATTCATTACTAGCTCAACAGATCAGCGCTAGTCAAGTAGAATTTATTCCGCCATGTCTTAAATGCATTGATCATGAAACTGCTAATTCTTCACCAGAATCTTCAAATGCTACCACTGCTACAAATTCTTCAACTGCACCTGTTGTGTCTATTTCCTCACTTGAGGAAAACACAAATGTCACTGATGAAAATGCAGGGTTGAAGGAATTCTACGTGACGGGCATGTACAAAAGCCTCAAAGGACATCAAATCCTTTGTGATGTGCTCAAAAAGCAGATCTTGAACAGGAACCTGAGGAAAGAAGGAATTGCCTTTGAGAGGAAATTGAATGCTGATGGATCTTATTGGAAACCTGAGCAGTATCCCAAAACCTCATGGGTTGCTGCTACTGGGCCTCCTTTTGATCCATCTAATCTAACTGGCTTCTCATGTGAATTATCCTATTCCTCGGATGAGTCATTTGATTCCAAATATAAACTGCTCAAAAATCAATCTGGTGAAGTATTTGCTCGATATGTTGGAACTAACTGCAGGAATGGCCCTCCTCTGAGGAAAATCTGGGTTCCCAAAAGTTGTCTTGAAAATCTTCAAGTGAATGTCCTCATGACATCACCTCTGAAGAATTTGAACCCCAAATCAAATTCCTCAGGAGGACCAAAGTCTTCAAGAAGATCAAAATCCTCAACTGGTCAAAACTATGCTCGTACCCGTGCTTATGCGTCTAACATGCAGGGAAACTACAAGGAATATGAGTATGAGTGCTACACCTCAAATCATTATGTTCATAAATCCTCAAACCAGTTCTCTGCATACTCATATGAGTACTTTAACCCCCCTACTGTTAAGAGAAGTGCATTAGCTTCAATGCAACCTTTCTCATATGGTGCTCGCAGGATGATGAACGCTTTGCCACCCCTTCAGATGTGGGTGGTGAAGAAATCAAACTAATGACTTCTGCAGGTCAGGTCTCCAGATGAAAATCATCATCTGAAGAATTTGCTGGAGACCTGAGGAAATGCTTGATAGGACGCAAGCTAATGATTGATGAAATAGAAATATTTCACACGTCCTTACATTTATGTTATGATGAAATCACTGAACTGATGAAATTAGTATCATATTCTTCAAATCTGAAGCATATGAGATGGTAAGCTGTACTAATTCATCTGCAGGATGACAAACCCAAAAATACTGAGTGGGTTCTCGATAGTGGTTGCACACATCACATGACTGGTGATAAAAGCCTACTGATGAATATGCCACTAACTCCATCACCTCTGAAGCAAATCACATATGCTGATAAAGGTAAAAGCAACGTATTGGGACTTGGCAAAGTAGCTATTTCCAAGGATAGGCATATGGACAAAGTAATGCTTGTTGAATCCCTTGGCTTTAACCTCATGTCAGTCTCGATGCTTTGTGATCTTGATATGATTGTTATCTTTGGTAGATATAGATGTGTAGTCATCATGGAATCTGACAGATCCAAAGTCTTTGAAGGTGTAAGAAGAGGGGATTTGTACATTGTTGACTTCTCTACAGGTCCTCAACCAGCCACTTTCTTACTAGCAAAAACCTCAGAAGGATGGCTATGGCACCGAAGACTAGGTCATGCAGGCATGAGGAATTTGCACACACTTGCAAAGAAGAAGCATGTCATTGGCATCGAATCAGTCAAATTCCTCAAGGATCATCTCTGCGGTGCTTGTGAATCTGGGAAAATGACCAGATCCAAGCATCCCTCCAAAACCATCATGACCACTACACGTCCATTTGAATTGCTTCATATGGATTTATTTGGACCTACACATTATGCAACACTAACCAATGCAGCATCTCTATATGGCTTTGTCATAGTTGATGATTATTCCAGATACACTTGGGTGCATATCATAGTGTATAAAACTGAAGTGCAGGAAATCTTCAAACGATTTTCTTCAAGGGCCTCAACGAACTTCGGCATCAAGATCAAACATATCAGGAGTGATAATGGAACCGAGTTCAAAAACACTGGTCTTGATGATTATCTTGATGAACTTGGTATTACTCACGAATTGTCTGCTCCTTATACTCCTCAGCAGAATGGTATTGTCGAAAGAAAGAACAGGACTCTGGTTGAGATGGCAAGAACTATGCTTGAAGAATATCAGACTCCTCGTCGCTTCTGGCCTGAAGCAATCAACACTGCATGTCATATCATCAACAGGGTATATCTTCACAAATTCCTCAAGAAAACCTCATATGAACTCCTCACTGACAAGAAACCCAATGTAAGTTATTTCAAAGTCTTCGGTGCAAAATGCTGGATTAGAGATCCTCATCATAGCTCAAAATTTGCACCTAAGGCACATGAAGGTTTTATGCTCGGTTATGGAAAGGACTCGCACACCTACAGAGTCTTCAACAACTATCACAACAAAGTTGTTGAGACTGTAGATGTGCGGTTCGATGAAACTAATGGCTCGCAAACAGAGCAATTGCCTTCTGATCCAGATAAGCTGTCTCCTGAGGAAGCAATAAAGCTTAAGCCTACTGAAGACATTGTCCCCACTGAGGAAATTGGTGAAGAAACGATCCCCATCGCTGATGAAAGCCAAGAAGATGCTCCTGAGGAAATTGCAACAGCACCACTTCCTCAGCCCAGACAAAATCCTCAACCAGCTCATCCGAGGATTGCAAATGAAGTTGAACTTGACAAAATCCTCAATGACATCAACGCGCCAGGTCCTCTCACTCGCTCAAAAGCTTCACACTTAGTTAACTTTTGTGGGCATTTTTCTTTTGTATCTATCAGAGAACCCTCAAAAGTAGCTGAGGCTTTTCTGGAACCGGAGTGGATCCAAGCCATGCAAGACGAACTTCTTCAATTCAAGCTGAATGACGTATGGGAGCTCATCAAATGACCAGATCCTCGCAAGCATAACATCATCAGCACCAAGTGGATTTTCCGAAACAAGCAAGATGAGGATGGTCAAGTGGTGAGGAACAAGGCACGACTTGTAGCCCAAGGCTACACCCAGGTTGAAGGAATAGATTTCGATGAAACTTTTGCACCTGTTGCTAGACTTGAAGCTATTCGAATTCTACTTGCTTATGCTAATCATCATAACATCATCTTATATCAAATGGATGTGAAAAGTGCATTCCTCAATGGTAAGCTTGAGGAAGAAGTATATGTTGCTCAGCCCCCAGGTTTCGAGGATCCAAAGAATCCAGACAAAGTCTTCAGACTCAAAAAGGCTCTGTATGGCCTCAAGCAAGCCCCTCGGGCATGGTATGATACATTGAAGGAATTCCTCATGAAGAAAGGCTTCAAACCTGGTTCACTCGATCCAACTCTTTTCACAAAATCTTATGATAATGAGCTGTTTGTATGTCAAATATATGTTGATGACATCATATTTGGTTGTACTGACAAAAGATATAGTGATGAATTTGCCTATATGATGAGTGAAGAATATCAGATGTCCATGATGGGGGAGCTGAAATTCTTATTAGGTCTTCAAATTCGTCAACAAAACAATGGAATCTTCATATCACAGGAGAAATACCTCAAGGATGTTCTGAGGAAATTCGACATGCATGAATGCAAAGGTGCCAAGACTCCAATGCCTACCAACGGTCACCTCGGCACTGATGAAAATGGTAAAGATTTCTATCAGCAGGTATACCGTTCTATGATTGGCTCTTTATTGTATCTATGTACATCTAGGCCAGACATAATGCTTAGTGTTTGCATGTGTGCACGTTTTCAAGCAAAACCGAAGGAATCACACCATAAGGCGGTGAAACATATTCTTCGATACTTAGCTCACACACCAACCCTAGGATTATGGTATCCCAAGGGCTCCAATCTTCATCTGGTAGGGTATTTTGATTCAGACTATGCTAGTGACCGTGTGGATCGCAAGTCAACATCTGGCACATGCCATTTCCTCGGAAGATCACTAGTTTGCTGGTCCTCAAAGAAGCAGAACTGCGTATCACTCTCCACTGCCGAAGCTGAGTACATTGCTGCTGGTTCTTGTTGTGCTCAATTACTATGGATGAAGCAAACCCTCAAGGACTACGGCATCAACATGAAGAATGTGCCTCTCTACTGTGACAATGAGAGTGCTATCAAGATTGCCTACAACCCACTGCAGCACTCGAAGATCAAGCACATCCAGATTCGTCATCATTTTCTTCGGGACCATGTCCTCAAGGGCAATATCCTCATCGACCATGTGAAGACTGATGATCAACTGGCTGATATCTTCACTAAGCCCTTGGATGAGAAAAGGTTTTTCAAGTTGCGGTGTGAGCTAAATATCTTAGAGTCTTCAAATGTTTTGTAAAAACATGCACACATCCTAACACTTATGCAAAGTTGATGACTTAGATGTGCAACACATGATGAAACGATTTTCTTCAACCAATGAAGAAAATCACTCTGAATGTGAAGAAATTAACGAAGAAATTGATTCTCAGGGACCTACGACAATTGTACGCGGCGTCTGTAATCAACATTCTTATATGGTGGGTAACGCCACCGCCCAATGTGAAATTCCTCAAGTTGATTTTCTTCAAATGATCAATTTCCTCACAATGCATTTTTCTTCAAAACAGTTGTTCTTCATTGTGATGATCTATTACAAAATATTCAAAAACACTTGATGACTTTCATTTGCCTAGGTAGACTGTGATTTCTAGTCCTCAACAGCATTCACTTATTGTTATTTCTTCAAGCTGATGTTTCTGCTAAGTGAATGTGATCGGACCCTACTTTCCCTCTATGCTATACTTATCCAGTCTATTCAATTCTTCATATGCGTTCTACTTGAAACTTCGTTCAAAATCCTCACTGCATCCTTGTCAGCTGATGATTTTGTAAAAAAAATCCTCAAATCTTCAAAAAAAATTTTGTTGTTTTCTACAAAGGAACAGTAACTGAACCCCCACTTCTCACGATCGAATAACCACGATCTCCACTATCTCCACCGCATAGTACGGGAGCTACACGTGTCCTACAGAGACGTAGAGGCAAGGGCTATTCGGTCCGAAACTTTCGCGCCAAACAGTAACTTTAGGGCTATAAATATGTCCTTATCCCCCTGGGTATCATCTTCTTCGCCTCATCGCTCTCCTGCCACAGCACACCGAACCCTAGCGCCACCGCTGGTAGTCTTGTCACCGGCAAGGAAGAGCTTCACTGCCTCAACCTTCTCGCTGCCAGGATCACGCCGGAGTCGGAACATCTACGTCCGCCACCGCCGTAGACGTCCTCTGCTGCCAAGTTAGGGTGCATTGGACACTTGACCGAAGAGCCTCTCCAACACCACCTTTTGTTCTTCGTTCGCACCTTCCAGGGTAAATATATCCCATTTTTACAGCAGATTAGATCTGAAATTTTACCTCTCCCATGTGGAATCTGTTTTTCCTCAAGATACGATGCGCACATGATTCCTCAAACACTATCTATCACCACAATCATTGATGAACTAGCTAAGCATCTAAGATTTTCACGAGATTCCTCAATTGTGCGAATTTTCGGATCCGTACAACTCTGGAACCCAAGAACAGTATGCTTAGGCAAATTCCTCAACCACTGGTTATATTCCTCAAACTGTCAAACTTTTCATTTTCTTCAAATCTGAGAACGCATATGACCTCTCCAAATTCCTCGCAACTATACTCTGTTCACAGGTACACACATGTCAGCTGATGAATCTCTCGGTTCTCATCACATTAACTCATTTGCAGCGTTTCTGGAAGAAACTCTTCAAGGCTCATCAGAATCTTCAAGAGTTCAAAATCATCAGCAAATTCCTCGTCTGAAGAAAATGGAGGAAGAAAGGAAACAGAAGGGAGGAAAGAAACTGGAGCAGAACACAGCTGTTGATATTCCTGATGACATATACATGGACTATTGCACGCCTGATGATGAACCTGAGACAATGCCTAAAAGAAAGATTAGGCTACAGAAAATTGAACGCAGATGGGCAAAGGAGTGGAAGGAGTACAGGTTTGTGACCCCAAAATATGCGAAGAAATTCGCTTTGAAGCCTCCTGGCAGAAGGGCTCCACTTGAGGATCATCAAGTAGCTCATCCCTCAAGTCTTATGACACTTGATGACTACCCAGATGAAAAAGAAAGGCATATGGCCAAGCTCAAGAAGCAAGCCGAAACAGCAGTGAAGAAATTTAATGAATCCTCAGCTGCTGCCTCCGGTGCTGCTCATTCCTCAGCAGCAGAAACTTCAGGCTCAGAGATTCCTCAAAAGCAGTCTGCGCCATCAAAGCCAAAGGCTCCAAAGCCTCAAGAGAAGTCTGGACAGGCTTTTGTCACAAAACCCTCAGCTCCAAAACCCTCGGTTCCAAAACCGTCTACTCCAAAACCATCAGCGCCAAAACCCTCAGCACCCATCTCATCTACACCAAAGTCCTCAGCTCCACCTCCAAAGCCAGTACAGAAGAAAGTCGTGAAGACTACGACTGCCAGCTCCAGCTCCTCACTCCCAGCTGCAACTAGCTCAGAGACAAAGTCTTCAACTCCCCTTGTGAAGACTTTGACGACTACTGAACCTGCACCTCTGCCCAGCCCCAGCAAAATCATAGCAGTCCCGTCTGCATCAGAGGGAAGTGATGAGTATGATGATGAAACTTTGCAAGCCATCATCAGAAACAAGCAAGAACGGGTAGCACAAGCATCAGGCAGTGCTATTCCTCTGGCCATGGACCCCAAGGTCCTCCTCGACTTCATCAATGTATGGTATGAAGACCCAAACACACCCATTGATGATTTGAAACTTCCTCCTGGCGTCAGCCACATGGTGGCTACCTTCATAAACGAAGCCAAGTGGAAGGAACAGAAGGCCAAGCAGGCAAAGATTGCAAAGGCCAGAAAGGAGAAATTCCTCAGGCAAAATGTCCTCAAGCTGACGCCTGAAGCATTGGTGTCAACCCAGGCAGAGCTGCAAGTCTTGACTGACAAGTGTGAGAAACTGTCAGACCGCACAAGCATCAAACGCAATTTCATCAAGCTAGCCACTAGTGTTGTTGATGACTACAACAAGCGACACCCACAACCAGCACCAACTCCTCAGCCCCTGGTTGAACAGCCAGAAGATGCATCTCCTGATGAGGAGGAAATTCCTCAAAGTGAGGAACAACACCAAGAGCGCCGAGCTGATGAGCCGGCCATTGAAGAAATCATCACCAAGACCACCACAGATGAAACTGCAACCCATGGTGCAACTGCTACTGATCCAGCTGCTTCACCAAAGCAGGCTGATGACTCTGTTCCAGCTGGTTCCTCACTGCCAGCTGAAGAATCTGTCGAGAAAACACCTTCACCACAAGCTTCAAAGGTGAAGAAGTTAATCCCGTCTGCATCAGACGCAAAAAAGACAAGAGCTGCTGAGAAGGAAGCGAAGAAGAGAAAAGCTTCCTCAGCAAAAGAAAAGATTGAGGCAAAACGCCTCAAGAAAACTGAAGAATCTGCCCCTCTGGACCCGGTGCCTCTAAATGTTGCACCTTCATATGAAATGGTCGTCATTGGTGACCAAACTACAAGGGCAGATGAGGAAATGAAGGATGCTGCCTCTGAGGAGCATACTAATGAGGAAATACAAATTGATGACAGTCCTCAACCTCATATTCCTCAGGAAGAGACTACTCAAGCTTCAGCTGCAGCAGCTGATAAATCTGCTACTGCCACAAAGTCAGCTGATGAAAAACAAGCTGAAGAATATGTCCAGTCTGAGCAGGCTCCTCTCACTGAACAGGCTGACCAAACTCCTCAAGCTGAGGAGGAAGAAGAAATTCCTCAGCCTGAAGCTCAGCCAGAGCAAGAAATACCAGCTGATGAAATTCCTCAACCTGAGGACACTGCTGAAGAAAATGTTCACGCCCCTGACAATGAATTCATTGTGCTCAACCCAGAGACTGCCATGGTTGTTTCCCCACCCATTCCTCAGCACACTATCCAGCCAGTTCAGCGCCAGCCATTCTCGAAGCGGCCCAAGTTTCAGAAAGAAAATTTCTTTGAGGAACGCATGTATTTCATCGGAGAGAATCCTTATGACAAGCCTCAAATGAGGCATATGAAGTTTTGGACAAGGACTCAGATGAACTACTATGCTTCTGTGCTCTGTGGACGCAACAAGATATTCCAGCACAGGCACATTCCTCATGATGAACTTGAAGAAATTCCCTGCATGGAACCAGTCCTCAGTGTACTCCATGATGCAGGTTTGCTCCCTATGTGCTCCGACATATCAGATTGGAATAGTGAGCTTATTCTTCAGTTCTATGCAACTCTGCACATCTCGGGCAATGCTGATGACATCAACACTTGGGTGTTCGACTGGATGACCCAAAACACTCACTACAAGGCTCCAGCATCTGAACTCCTCAGAGAACTGCCCGTACCAATTCCTTCAGAAGGGGCAGTGAAGCTTTATGGTGAGCATGAGCTACCAAATGGAATGATGGAAGTCCTCATGAAGCCTTTGGCTGAAAGGAAAGCCCTCAAGAACCATATTCCTCGTCCATGAGCTCAAGTACACACCCCGGTCTGTCTACCGCATTCTCTGCAGTGTGCTCGCGCCCATCAAAGGCCATGACGATGAAGAAGATGTCGTCGGCCTCATGAAGAATATCCTCTTCAACATCATTCACGGTATCCCCATGAATATCCATGATTTCTTCTTGAGGACTTTGGCTGACAATGCAATGTGCCCCTATGATCACAAAATTTATGCACCATGGATCATGAGATTCCTCAGGACAAGGACAGGCATCAACTTCCACGCAGACTTCCAGAACCATGTTGGTTATATGCCTCCTATCCGGGTCAACAAGAAGACTTTCGAACCCATTGAGGGAAAAGGAAAGTATGTGACTGATGAAGGCAGCAGGCCTCTTGATGGTCAATTTAAAGAGCCAGATGCATATTCCTCATGGGACGATACTGAGACTCGTCCACCAAGCCCTGTTCCTCCTCGCGTGCTAAACACCAGAGAGCTTCTCCTTAGTCTTCACCAGAAGGTGGATCATAATCACAAATGGGTCAAACGCCAGTTTGGTGCCATTGTGAAAACCCTCGCTGAGACACAGAACTCTGTGAAACTTAATCATCACTATCTGCATGAGGTTTTTGATCGCACCTGGGCTACCCTTGCACATCTGAAGACCCAGACTGAGCTTGAAGAATTGAACTTTGAGCAGGACTTTGACTGGTCGTGGCCTCCCAAGAAGAAGTTCAGGCCCATTCCAGTGCCAGATCTTGAAGACAGCTCCTTCTCGTCCTTCCGCACCGCCAAATCTGATGAGGAACAGCTCGACACCGCAACAGGCCCAAGGAAGAAGACTACACCCAAGAAGCGCCAAGGATCTTCATCCACCGCCAAGAAATGAAGTCTTCACGGGCGTTAGTCCTCAGTTTGTCCCTTTTTTGTCACTTGATGACAAAGGGGAGAAACTTGAGAGTTAGTCTTCAAACGGGATTTATTTTTGGGGCTTATGAACTATATTTAAGTTACAAACTCTTGGCTCTTCTGAAGTTTTTATGTAATGAGTTGTAACTTAAGCCCGATGGTACTCTGACGCTTTTTGAACGTTTTTCTTCGCATGCTTATTCCTCAAGTTTAATGCACGCATGGTGGAATTCGTCAGATACCATTTGCCATCATGCATCTTCATTTTTCTTCATATGATATGTTATATGTATGCATGATTTACAAGATTCAGGGGGAGATCTCCATGATATAAATCATCAATGTGCATATGCTATAAAAGCAAAATCCTCAAGGTATGCACATCTTCAGGGGGAATCTCTGTAAATCTTGTCTTCAAATTCCTCAATTGAGTATTTACACTTCACATTTTTATTCCCTGTTGAAGACTTAACCTAATTGTCAGCAACCACCAAAAATGGGGAGATTGTAAGTGCATCTAGTGCCCCTTAGTGATTTTGGTGGTTTGAAGACTTATAGGTTAAGTATCTAATGTGTTTATAAGTGTACACAGGAACTATAAGTCGTTGAGGAGTTTGAGATATTTGAAGAATATCGACCCCTAAAAATATATGTCTTCAGTTGAAGAAATTGGTCTGAAGCTGAAGAAATGAATCGCGAAGAATCTGCGATGAAATTGATATTCCTCATGAAGATATTGACATTGAGAAGATCGGTGGTTCCTGAAGAAAATCGTTCTGAAGAAATTGAAGCGTGAAGATTTACGTTTTCTGTTTACTTTCTCTGCATTTGATGAATAGGAACGTCGTACTGTTAAAGGGGGTCAAAGTAACACTATGGAATGGATTTCCTCATGATGCTCAACCCAAGCCAAATCCTACCAAAAGCCTCAAGTGAGGAATATGAGTGACATGAGGACTCTCACAGTTGAGGGTCCCGACCGTTTCGATAACCATGCCAAATCACTGGTCTTATCCACTCCAACGGTCATATTATTTAAGGGCATTAATGTCAAATCACGTTGGGATGCTCCCAGGCTACAAATAGCCGCCCCCACAACCACTAGCTGGTTGGCTGCTCCGTTAGAAACTGACACTTGTCATAAGAGCAACCCAAATTCCTCAGAGCATACGAGAGTAAATCATCAGTGAGGAAATACACCACCCACCGAAACCACAAACCAAATCTAGTGATTGAGCATCACTGAAGAAGTTGTTCCTGTGTGGGAGTGAAGCCTTTTACCTTTGAGGACTGTGCATCCTCTAGACGGTTAGGCGTCATGGTCTAGAGCAATCCAGCAGTCAATTGTGGATCGTCGGGTGACCGAGTTTGTGTGGGTTTGGAAGTCTGCCCTGAAGACTTACCACGAGTGTTGGGTGAGGACTGTGTGTCCTTAGCTCAAGGAGAATACGGTAGGGACTGTGTGTCCCGGGACTGGGTGTCCTTTGCTTTCAATACCAAGCCGCTCCAAACCAGATGTACAACTGTCATAGCAGTTGGAACTGGGTCATCAACAACAGTCTTCACCAAGAATCGGGTTCTAATTCCTCAACTCTTTACATTCTCTGTATTATGTGTTGATGACATTCACTATGACTGTTTGAAGAATTTGCTGAAGACTTTCTCTGAATTTCCTCAACCCCAAATTCTTCACTTGAGTTAATCATCATCTGTATTCTGCGAGCCTGCTTACTGTGCAATCTGTTTTCATAATCTTCACTCTGTAATACTGCTGTTGTGAATGATTGCACGACTGATCCTTAACTGTTTCCGCTGTAAGTTAGTCATCAGTGAGGAATTTCCTCAAAAGGAATTTCCTCAGTGATGAAATTCTAAAAATCTCCTATTCACCCCCCTCTAGTCGATATAACGCACTTTCAATAGAGCTTCAATTTCATAAGCACCCATAAAAGCAACAAACTCTTCTATTTGTTCCACATCATAGTAATCATATATACCATTAGCATAAGAAGCCAAGGTTTCATTAGCATTAAATTTACAAGAAAAGGGAAGTTGTTGAGCCTTCATCCTAGAGCAACAAGTAATATCATATCTCAAGCATAGCTCCCAAGCATACCATTTCAACATATGAATTTGATCCCATAATAGTTTCCCTTTTTGAGTCAAGCGATAATCCCTAAAGTATTCACATTGATACAATGTGACTCCCATTATATTATTGAATGGGGTTTTCTCATGATTATTAAAGAAGTGCATAATATTTTCCACATAACGAGCATTGAGGGTTTTAGGAGGTTCCCATCTCCATGAGTAGCAAGTACACCTAATTTTTTTGGTATTTCGTGTTCCATATCCATAAATAAAGATAGAGAACAACTTAGAACAGCAAATAAATCTACTTAGTGATAAAGAAAACAAGCACACATGAGAATATTCACCCCACGCTATTGCTCCCCGGCAACGGCACCAGAAAAAGGTCTTGATAACCCACAAGTATAGGGGATCAATTGTAGCCTTTCTCGATAAGTAAGAGTGTCGAACCCAACGAGGAGCTAAAGGTAGGACAAATATTCCCTCAAGTTCTATCGACCACCAACACAACTCTACGCACACTTTATGTTCGCTTTACCTAGAACAAGTATGAAGCTAGAAGTACTTTCTAGGTGCGATAGGATAGGTTTGCAAGAAAATAAAGAACACGTAAATAAAAACTAGGGGCTGCTAAGATAAAGAAACAATTACGTTAGTTTAACGAGTGTGGAAAAGTGGTGGTAGGAGTTGCGGAACTGTCCCTAAGCAATTGACTACGTTACTAGACCGATAGCAAGTTTTATGTGGAAGAGGCCACTGCTAGCATGTCATCCCTTACTTGGAATTCTATGCACTTATGATTGGAACTATTAGCAAGCATCCGCAACCACTAATGTTCATTAAGGTAAAACCCAACCATAGCAATAAGATATATTGGTCCCCCTTCAATCCCGTATGCATCAATTTCTATGCTAGGCTGAAGCTTCTGTCACCCTTGCCCTCCAATACATAGTCCTATCAACATACTGCTAACCCTATGGTGTGATCCATGCGCGGGATTATATGATGGCCACCAAAGGACAGAAACATAACCACAAGCAAATTAAACCAATCATAGAAATTCATCAATCACCGATAGGACAACGAAAATCTACTCGGACATCATAGGATGGCAACACATCATTGGATAATAATATGAAGCTTAAAGCACCATGTTCAAGTAGAGGGTACAGCGGGTTGTGGGAGAGTGGACCGCTGAATATAGATGGGGGAAGGTGATGGAGGTGTTGGTGAAGATGACGGAGGTGTTGGTGTAGATCGCCGTCACACGATGATGTCCCGGGCGGCGTTCCGGCGCCGCCGGGAGAGAGGGCGGAGAGCCCCCTTCTTCTTCTTCCTTGACCTCCTCCCTAGATGGGAGAAGGGTTTCCCCTCTGGTCCATGGTCTCCATGGTGGCGGAGGGGCGAGAGACCCTCCGAGATTGGATCTCTCTCTCTCTCTGTCCTTTTGTTTCTGCGCTCCCAAATTTTGCCTTTCACCGTTTCTTAAATTCCGGAGATCCGTAACTCCGATTGGGCTGAAATTTTAACACGATTTTCTTCCGGATATTATCTTTCTTGTGGCGAAAGAAGGGCCCCAAGCACCTTAGGGATTGGTCACAAGACTGCCAGCCGCGCCCTAGGGGTGGGGCCGCGCCTCCTGGGCTTGTGACCTCCCCGGGCATCGTTTCGCGTAGATTCTTCTTCCTTAGGTTTTTTTATTGCGTTTAAACTTCGCTTGGTATGGATAATCTGCGAAACAAAAAACATGCAACAAACAGGAACTAGCACTAGGCACTCGATCAATATGTTAGTCCCAAAAATAGTACAAAAATTTTCCAAAAGTATATGAAAGTTGTAGAATATTGGCATGAAACAATCAAAAATTATAGATACGACGGAGACGTATCACGGATAACCTTGATCTGTGTCGGGTATCATTGATGTGTTCTTTTCGACTGAATTTGAGTTTATCTTTGTCGAATGAAATTTTCTTTTTGGGGATGCTCTGGGCATAGGCAAAGTCGTCCCACCTAAGCGAAGCATGATTCGCAGTTGGGTTGGGGCTAAGCGAAGTCTAATTCGCAGTTGGGCGGGGTTTCGTCACTCAGGCGAATCTGATTCGCGGCTAAGTCCCCGAGTGAGAGGGTTGCTCTTCACTCGGAGAAGTTTTTAACTTAGGAGAATCTGGTTCGCGGCTAAGCCTCCGAGTGAGAGGGTAGATCTTCACTCGGAGAAGTTTTTTAACTTAGGAGAATCTGGTTCGCACCTAAGCTCCCGAGTGAGAGGGTAGCTCTTCACTCGGAGAAGTTTTCTAACTTAGGCGAATATGGTACGCGGCTAAGCCTCCGAGTGAGAGGGTAGCTCTTCACTCGGAGAAGTTTGTTTTAACTTAGGCGAATCTGGTTCGCGGCTAAGCCCCCGAGTGAGAGGGTAGCTCTTCACTCGGATAATTTTTCTAACTTAGGAGAATATGGTTCGCGGCTAAGCCTCCGGGTGAGAGGGTAGCTCTTCACTCGGAGAAGTTTTTTTAACTTAGGCGAATCTGGTTCGCGGCTAAGCCCTCGAGCGAGAGGGTAGCTCTTCACTCGAGGAAGTTTTTTAACTTAGGCGTATCTGGTTCGCGGCTAAGCCCCCGAGTGAGAGGGTAGCTCTTCACTCAGAGAAGTTTTTTAACTTAAGCGAATCTGGTTCGCGGCTAAGCCTCCGAGTGAGAGGGTAGCTCTTCACTTGGAGAAGTTTTTTAACTTAGGCGAATCTGGTTCGCGGCTAAGCCCCCGAGTGAGAGGGTAGCTCTTCACTCGGAGAAGTTTTCTAACTTAGGCGAATCTGGTTCACGGCTAAGCCCCGAGTGAGAGGGTGGCTCTTCACTCGGAGAAGTTTTTTAACTTAGGCGAATCTGGTTCGTGGCTAAGCCCCCGAGTGAGAGGGTAGCTCTTCACTCACAAAAGTTTTTTAACTTAAGCGAATCTGGTTCGCGGCTAAGCCCCCGAGTGAGAGGGTAGCTCTTCACTCGGAGAAGTTTTCTAACTTAGGCGAATCTGGTCCGCGGCTAAGCCCCCGAGTGAGAGGGTAGCTCTTCACTCGGCGAAGTTTTTTAACTTAGGCGAATCTGATTCGCAGCTAAGTCCCCGAGTGAGAGGTTAGCTCTTCACTCGGAGAAGTTTTCTAACTTAGGCTAATCTGGTTCGCGGCTAAGCCCCCGAGTGAGAGGGTAGCTCTTCACTCGGACAAGTTTTCTAACTTAAGCGAATCTAGATTGTGGCTAAGCTCCCGAGTGAGAGGGTAGCTCTTCACTCGGAGAAGTTTTTTAACTTAGGCGAATCTGGTTTGCAGCTAAGCCCCCGAGTGAGAGGGTAGCTCTTCACTCGGAGAAGTTTTCTGGACCGGAGTCAACAGATATATTGCAGTAATCAAAACTTCTGGCAAGTAAATTGCTTTGGGGAATCTTGTTCATTACATCAAAACAATCGCTAATCAGGCATAAAAACGCTTAAGTAGATCTCCATTCCACGCCCGCGGCTTGTCGATCCTCTTCTCCAGATTGTAGAGTCGATAGGCTCCGTTGTTCAGCACCTTGGAGACGATGAAGGGTCCTTCCCAGGCGGGAGCCAACTTGTGTGGTCTCTGCTAATGTACTTGGAGCACTAAATCACCTGCTTGGAACGTCCGACTCCTGACGTGTCTTCAATGGAATAGCCACAAGTCTTGTTGGTAGATCGTTGATCGAATGAGGGCCATCTCGTGCTCCTTCTCCAAGAGATCGACTCCATCCTTTCGGGCTTGTTCAGCTTCGGTTTCTGAGAAGAGTTCAACTCGGGGAGAATTGTGAAGCAAATCACTCGGAAGGACAGCTTCTCCTCGATATACGAGAAAGAATGGAGACCGCCAAATTGACCTGTTCGGGGTCGTTATGAGTCCCGAGAGCACAGAAGGTAGCTCGGTGGCCCAAGCGCCTGCAGCGTGTCCAATATCTCGCATGAGAAGAGGCTTTAATCCTTTAAGTATGAGTCCATTCGCTTGTTCAGCCTGGCCGTTGGTTTGGGGGTGAGCAACGAATGCGTAATCCACTCGGGTTCCTTGGTTGGAGAAAAAACTCTTGAATTCATCCGAGTCAAAGTTCGATCCATTATCCGTGATGATGTTGTGTGGAACCCCAAATCTGAAAGTGATTTCCCTCATGAACTTGATTGCAGTACGTGCATCTAGCTTTTTGATTGGCTTGGCCTCTATCCACTTGGTGAATTTGTCGACTACAACTAGCAAATGACTGAATCCGCCCAGACCTGTGCGGAAGGGTCCGACCATATCCAAGCCCCACACAAAAAACGACCGTATGAGGGGGATTGTCTTCAGAGCGGATGACAGCTTGTGCGACTTGTTGGAGTAAAATTGTCAACCTTCGCAGCGGTCTACAAGCTCCTTGGCAATTTCACTCGCACATGGCCAGAAGAATCCAGCTCGGAATGCTTTGGCAACGATGGCTCTGGAAGATGCATGATGACCACAGGTTGCCGAGTGAATTTCCTCCAAAATCAGTCGGCCTTCCTCACGGGAAATGCACCGCTGAGCTACGCCAGTCAAACTTTCCTTGTAGAGCTGATCTCCCATGATTGTGAAGGCCATCAACCTGCCGACAATCTGTCTACCTTCGTCTTCATCTTTGGGTAGCTCTTGCCTCAGGATGTATGTAACATATGACATTGTCCACTCGGGCGTGACCACTTGAATCTCCATGATCAGATCAACAACCGTTAGGATTTCAACTTCACTCGGATCAGATGCACTTGTAGGCTGAGGAGGTTCTTCAGCGAACGGATCTTCCTGGACCGAACAGGCGTGTATGTGCTCTAAACAAACATCACTAGGCACAATTTTCCGAGTGGATCTGATTTTTGCCAACTCATCAGCATCTTGATTCTTCAAACAAGGAATGTGATGAAGTTCCAAACCTTCAAACCTTTTCTCAAGCTTTCTTACTGCGTTGCAGTACCCAGTCATGGCAGGGTTTCCCACATCCCACTCTTTCATCACTTGATTAACCACTAGATCCGAGTCACCATATACCATCAAACGTCGGACGCCGAGTGAGATGGCCATACACAACCCGTAAAGGAGAGCTTCATACTCTGCCTCATTGTTAGAAGAATCAAAGTGAATCTGCAATATGTAACTGAGCTTGTCGCCCTTCGGGGATATAAGAACTACGCGTGCACCAGAACCACTCAGCATCTTCGAGCCGTCAAAAAACATAGTCCAATGTGCCGAATGAGTAGGGGTTGATTGTTGTTGTTCCACCCATTCAGCCATGAAATCCGCTAGAGCTTGAGATTTGACGGCTTTCTTGGCTTCGAACTTTATGTCGCAATATAATAGTTCCATTGCCCATTTTGCTACTCGGCCTGGTGCATCCCGATTGTGAAGGATTTCTGACAATGGGGCATCACTGACAACAGACACCGAGTGATGTTGAAAATAATGAGCTACCTTCTTTGTAGTCATGTAAATCCCATAGAGAAGCTTCTGATAGTGGGGATATATCTGCTTGGAAGGAGTCAATACCTCAGAAACATAATACACTCGGCGCTGACTCTTATAAGCCTTGCCTTCCTCCTCTCGCTCGACTGTCAGGACTGTGCTGACGACTTGATTTGTAGCCGCGATGTATAAGAGGAATGGCTCTTTGTTGTACGGAACAACAAGAACTGGTTGGGTGGATAGCAGAGTCATTAACTCGACGAATGCAGCTTCTACTTCGGGAGTCCACTCGAAGGTATGTGACTTCTCCATGAGTCGGTATAATGGTAAGGCTTTCTCTCCGAGTCGAGATATGAATCTGCTTAATGCTGCCAAACATCCTGTAAGCTTCTGGACGTTGTGTACTCGCACAGGGCTTTTCATTCGGACGATTTCCCCAATCTTTTCGGGGTTAACATCGATTCCTCGTTCGGAAACAAGAAAACCGAGTAACTTGCCGCTGGGGACTCCGAATGTGCACTTGGCTGGGTTGAGCTTGATGTCGTACCTTCGAAGGTTGGCAAACGTTTCTGCCAAGTCGGTCAGCAGGTCGGAACCTTTGCGTGACTTGACTATGATATCGTCCATGTATGCCTCCACGTTCCGACTGATCTGATTGATGAGGCATTTCTGGATCATGCGCATAAAAGTAGCTCCTGCATTTTTGAGACCGAATGGCATAGTGATGTAGTAGAAGCACCCAAATGGGGTGATGAAGGTCCTTTTTATTTCATCTGGGCCATACAGACGGATCTGGTGGTACCCAGAGTAAGCATCTAAAAAAGACAATCGCTCACATCCAGCAGTCGAGTCGACAATCTGATCTATGCGGGGGAGTGGGAAGTGGTATTTCGGGCATACCCGATTGATATGCTTGAAGTCGATGCACATTCGGAGTGACTTGTCCTTCTTAGGCAGCATGACAACACTCGCGAGACACTCGGAGTGGTAAACCTCGTGAATGAACTTGGCCTCTAGGAGCTTAGCCACCTCCTCGCCGATTGCTTTCCTTTTTCTGTGTGGTGGACCAACACAGATGTTCCTTGACAGGTCGAGCTTTGGGGTCGACCCTCAGTCGGTGCTCAGCCAGTTCCCTGGGCACACCAAGCATGTCAACGGGCTTCCATGCAAACATGTCCCAGTTCTCATGGAGGAACTGGATGAGCTCGGCTTCCTATTTAGGATCAAGAGTTGTTGAGATGTTGGTCGGAGCAGCGGTGGGATCCGTCGGGTGAATGTTGACTTTCTCGATTTCTCCTGCCGACTGGAATGCGGACTCGGAAGCTGGCTTCTTCGAGCACATCAGTTCGGCAGGGTCTGCTATCTGTCGGTACTCATCGAGCTCCGCCATTGCCAGCTGCTGGTTGGCGATCCTGGAGCCCTGCTGCAAACATTCTTCTGCCCTCTGTCAATTGTCGATGATGGTGATGACTCCCTTCGGCCCTGGCATCTTCATCTTCAGATAGACGTAACATGGTCGGGCCATGAAACGTACATATGCTGGACGACCAAGTATGGCGTGGTAGGCACTCTCGAAGTCCACCACCTCGAACGTGAGTTTCTCTTTGAGGAAGTTCTTGTTAGAGCCGAAAACGATGTCTAACGCGATCTGGCCGAGTGACTTGGCCTTTTTCCCTGGGATCGCTCCGTGAAACTGCATATTGCTCCCATTGAGTTTGAACATTGGAATGCCCATCCCCTTGAGAGTGTCGGCGTACATGATGTTCATGCCACTCCCTCTGTCCATTAACACCTTGTGGAGTCGAACTCCTTCAATCACTGGATCGACAACAAGAGACTGACATCCCGGGGTGGGTACATGGGTCGGATGATCCGACTGGTCAAATGTGATGGCAGTCTACGACCACTTGAGATATGTTCGAGCGGAAGGAGATGCTATGTTGACCTCTCGGTTGACCACTTTCAGTCGACTCTTGCTTTCGACGTCAGCAAAGATCATCAGAGTGGCATGGACCTTGGGGAAATGGTGTTCATGCTCGTTGTCTTCCTTCTCTTGTTCTTTCTCACTCGACTGATCCTCTCTGAATTTATGGATCAACAGACGACACTGTCGAATGGTATGCTTAGGCACTATAGTGTTGCCTTCTTCATCTATTGTCCTGTGGATTACACACGGCTGATCAAGGATATCTCGTCCTTACTGCTTTTTGAATTTCTTAGGGGGGAGAATTGGCTCTTGGCCTTTCCCTTGAACTTTCCTGATCCCAGAGCGGCTGCTTTTGCCGGCGGTGTGCGCTCCACCTTCTGCTTCTGCTTTTGGTTGGAATTGGCATCTCCGTCGACTGCCTTGCCCTTGTCGCTGCAGAAACGATCTTCTTCTTCCCCATTGGCATAGTGGGTTGCTATCTCCATCATCTTGCTCATGGACATCTCTCCTGTCCGACCGAACTTCAAGTACAGCACTCGGTACCTGACACCTTCTTTGAAAGCGCAGATTGTCTGCTGCTCGGTGACATTTTCCATCGTGTGGTGGAGAGTGGTCCAGCGCTGGATGAAATCGTGGAAACACTCACTCGGTTTCTGGATACAATGTTGTAGCTCAGAAAGAGCAGCAGGGCGCTTGCAGGTGCCCTCAAAGGTCTTGATCAACACTCGGGCCAAATCTGCCCATCAATATATGCTTCAAGGAGCTATTTGATTCATCCAAGCACGGGCCGAACCATCCAGCATCACGGGCTACTGCTTCATTGCAACATTGTCATTGCCGCCGCCGATCTAGACTGCCACTCGGTAATCATCTAGCCATGTTTCTGGCTTCGATTCACAGGTGAACTTCCTTATTCTGGCCACCAACCTTAAGTTGGGGGGAATATCAGCGGAGCGGATTGCTCGGCTGAAACACTCGGGGCCGGAGATGACAGAGCCACTTCCACTCGGACGATCACCGTCCTATCCGTGACGGTGGGCTCGGCCTCTATCAACCCTCTTCTGAGTGAGATAGTCCCTTACATCACGCCTTTGGTCGCGTTCATCACCCACTGATCGCCTTTCGTCGTTGCGCCAGGGCGTGAACGAACCACTCCGTGGAGGAGAACACGAGCGATGGCGATCTTCGCGATTGAACCAGGGGGAAGCGGATTCCGCCCCTGGTCTCTATATCGATCTTATCGGCGATCTCCTCCTCTGCGATGCTGGGGAGAACCCGGGATGTAAACTGACCGAACAATGTCTGCTCGGACAGAATTGTTGTGCAGTCTGTTGTAAGACTAAGAAACAACGGAATTTTGCTGCTGCGCCGCCTGTAGCAGGGCACGGATCTGTTCCAAACCTCTGTCTGCTTTTGAATTTAATGGATGGATGGAGTCTGCAATCCTTGCGGCCGCATCCAAGTTGAGGATGGGCGTGCGGAATACCTCGATATTGTTATGATGAGAACGTCGACGGGACGCTGGACGGCACGGATGATGACGCGCACCCGAAGTCTCTCCGGTTTCCCGCTTGTCCTGATTGGTCCTTGGCGGGCTCTCCTGTGAGCCGGCCATGAAGATCTCCGCCACAGGGCTGCAGCTCTCACACTCAGAAGAAGAACCAGACGGATCTCACACCGAGTGGGAGGCAGCACTCGGAGGTGCAGCAGGTTTGATGGCCGCCACCTGCGGCGAAGATGCTTGACCTGTGAGTGCATGACGTACCCAGCGCTGGAGCCGCGAGCGATCGGATCGCTTGTTGCGACGCGCGATGGGGAGCACAGTCGACGGCGGAGTCGACGGTCGGCGAAGAACTCTGCATGAACTAGCACGGAAGAACGTTGCTCCACGAACTGGAAGCGCCTCGACATCGAGAGGCGCCTCCCGAAGCCATGCCGAATCGTCGGCGACGAAAACAAGTGTGCCGAAAACGATCTCGAGACCCAAGCACAAATCGCCGCCGGAAGACATGGTGAAGGAGAAAAAACGCAAACTTGCCGGAAGTCGCCTTTACGCCTGCCCCACGGTGGGCGCCAAGTGTCATGGGTATAAGCCTGACAGTATATGAGTAGGGTACAGAAGTAAAGGGCATAGTCCTAGCTACGGCAAGGTTGTATGAGTTCAGGCCCCTCTGCGGTGGAGGTAACATCCCTACGTCTCAGTGCTCTGGAGCTTTTGTGTCGAGTGGAATGTAGATGTTACAGAATGCTATTAGAAATATGCCCTAGAGTCAATAATAAATTAGTTATTATTATATTTCCTTGTTCATAATAATCGTTTATTATCCATGCTAGAATTTTATTGATTGGAAACTCAAATACATGTGTGGATACATAGACAACACACTGTCCCTAGTGAGCCTCTAGTTGACTAGTTCGTTGATCAAAGATGGTCAAGGTTTCCTGGCCATAGGCAAGTGTTGTCACTTGATAAAGAGATCACATCATTAGGAGAATCATGTGATGGACAAGACCCAAACTATGAACGTAGCATATTGATCGGGTCATGTCTACATAGTTATCGAACCCGCAGGGTCTGCACACTTAAGGTTCGGTGACGTTTCGGTATAGTTGAGTTATAGGTGTTGGTAACCTAAAGTTGTTCGGAGTCCCAGATGAGATCTAGTACGTCATGAGGAGCTCGGGAATGGTCCGGAGGTAAAAATTGATATATAGGAAGTCCTGTTTTGGTCACCGGAAAAGTTTCAGCCTCATCGGTAGCGTACCGGGAGTGCCGGGAGGGGTGTCGGGGACCATCAGGAGGGGTATCACGCCCCAAGGGGTCTCATGGGCTATGGGAAGAGATAAACCATCCCCTAGTGGGCTGGAATAAGTCCCCACTAAGGCCCATAAGGTTTGAGAAGGAAAAACACAAGGTGGAAAGAGTTTCCAAGTGGGAAGGTGGAATCCTACTCCAAGTAGGATTGGAGTAGGACTCCTCCACCTCGAATTTCGGCCAAACCTTAGGGTTTGAGGCTGCCTCCTCCCCTCCCTCCGTCCTAAATATACTAGAGGTATTGAGGGTATTTGGGACACAACTTTTCCACGTGCTGCTCGACCCTATACCACGCAGTTTTTCCTCTAGATCGTATTTCTGCTGAGCTTAGGCGAAGCCCTGTCGGAGTAGATCATTGATGACCCACAAGTATAGGGGATCTATCTTAGTCCTTTCGATAAGTAAGGTTTCGAACCCAATGAGGAGCAGAAGGATCTGACAAGTGGTTTTCAGCAAGGTAATCTCTGCAAGCACTGAAATTATCGGTAACAGATAGTTGTGTGATAAGATGATTCGTAGCAAGTACCAAGTAACAATAGTAACAATGGTGAAGCAAAGTAGCCCAATCCCTTTTGTATCAAGTGACAAGCCTGGACAAACTCTTATAGGAGGTAAAGCGCTCCCGAGGACACATGGGAATTTCTGTCAAGCTAGTTTTCATCATGTTCATATGATTCGCGTTCGCTACTTTGATAGTTTGATATGTGGGTGGACCGGTGCTTGGGTGCTGTACTTACTTGGACAAACCTCCCACTTATGATTAACCCCTCTTGCAAGCATCCGCAACTACGAAAGAAGAATTAATACAAAGTCTAACCATAGCATTAAACTAGTGGATCCAAATCAGCCCCTTACGAAGCAACGCATAAACTAGGGTTTAAGCTTTTGTCACTCTAGCAACCCATCATCTACTTACTACTTCACAATGCCTTCCTCTAGGCCCAAATAATGGTGAAGTGTTATGTAGTCGACGTTCACATAACACCACTAGAGGAAAAACAACATACAACATATCAAATTACCGAACGAATACCAAATTCACATGACTACTATTAGCATGACTTATCCCATGTCCTCAGGAACAAAAGTAACTACTCACAAAGCATAATCATATTCATGACCAGAGAGGTAATGAGTAGCATCAAGTATCTGAACATAAACTCTTCCACCAAGTAATCCAACTAGCATCAACTACAAAGAGTAATTAACACTACTAGCAACCTTACAGGTACCAATCGGAGTCGCGAGACGGAGATTGGTTACAAGAGATGAACTAGGGTTTGGACATGAGATGGTGCTGATGAAGATGTTGATGGTGATGATTCCCCTCCAATGAGAGGAGTGTTGGTGATGACGATGCCGATGATTTCCCCCTCCGGGAGGGAAGTTT
This sequence comes from Hordeum vulgare subsp. vulgare, assembly GCF_904849725.1. Lineage (NCBI taxonomy): Eukaryota > Viridiplantae > Streptophyta > Magnoliopsida > Poales > Poaceae > Hordeum > Hordeum vulgare. The sequence continues at coordinate 457,822,693 of NC_058519.1, read as the reverse complement.
CCCTGGCACGACGACCCTGCCGGAGCTCTAGATTGGTTCTGCTCAAGTTCCGCCTCGTGGCGGCGGCGATCCTCCCGAAAGCCTCCTCCTGATTTTTTCTGGAACGAAACTCTCCTTATAGCAAAAGAGGGGGCCAGAGGGCCAGCAGGGAGCCCACAAGCCCCCTAGACGTGGCCAGGGGGTAGGCCGCACCTAGCAGGCTTGTGGCCTCCTCCTGGCTCTCCTCTGGTAGTTCTTCGGCCCAGTATTTTTTATAAGTTCCAAAATAAATCCTCGTTGATTTTCACGGCTTTTGGAGTTGCGCAGAATAGGTATCTCAAACTTGCTCCTTTTTCAGGCCAGTATTCCAGCTGTCGGCATTCTCCCTCTTCATGTAAACCTTGCAAAATAAGAGAGAAAAGGCATAAGAATTGTACCGTGAAGTGTAATAACAGCCCATAAAACGATAAATATCAACATGAAAGCATGATGCAAAATGGACGTATCAACTCCCCGAAGCTTAGACCTCGCTTGTCCTCAAGCGAAAGCCGAGATCTATAAATATGCCCACATGTTTAGAGAGAGAGGTGTCGACAAAACAAGATATGGACATGCAGGCATCATGATCATAGTCAGAACAGCAATACCATCATATAAACTCTCATACTAAGTGACAATTCCTTCACAAAGTAAAGCATGGATCAAGAACCTTACTGAGAATTAACAACCAATAGCCTTTAGTCATTTAAGCAATTGCAATTTATCATAACATCGGAAAGAGTCAAATAAGAGCTTGTAAAGCAAATCCACATACTCAATCGTCCATTTGTCTTCTACAATTGCTACAACTCATGTGGTACTCATGAGATCAAAGTTTCTGTCGGGCACAGAGAAAGATAGGGGATTATAGTTTCGCCTCCCAACCATTTACCTCAAGGGTAATGTCAACAACAATAATTCATGAATACTTACTTCCAAGTTGACATATGAATATAGATCTTTACCTAGCATATGACGTTAGCCAAGATAAAGGCAAAATAAGGAATTGGTGTAGATCATGACTCTTTCAAGGGAAAAAAGTAAAGGTACAAGATAGGCCCTTCGAAGAGGGAAATAGAGGTTGTCATGCACTTTTGAGGTTTGGATGTGTGACCTCTTAATGTGAAGGAACGTCACTTTATATTGCCTCCTGTGATAAAGAACTTTATTATGCAGTGGGTCGCTTTTATGTCTTCCTCATCACAGGTTCATACAAAGCTTATTTTTCACACACTAATAGATCATACATATTTAGGGAGCAATTTTTATTGCTTTCACCGATGACGACTTACTTGAGGGATCTTATTCAATCCATAGGTAGGTATGGTGGACTCTCATGGAAAAACTGGGTTGAAGGTTTATGGATGCACAAGTAGTATCTCTACTTAGTGCGGAAGTTTTGGCTAATATGAGGTGGAAGCAAGCGTCACATGCTAAGGGATCTCTAGTCATATAATCATTGTTCAGAACCAAGCAAGCATAATTCATTATGTTATCTTCCTTGTCCAACATCTACTTCTAAGCATGTAATAGTTTAATGAGTGTTCACAATCATAGATGGTGTCAAAGATGATATATTTACATGTGAACATCTCCTTCTTTATCACTTCCTATTAATTGCAACAATGACCAAGATCTATGTTTGTCCACCCTCAACAAGTTTCAATCATGATTCTTTTCATATGTGAAGCCATCACTTTCCATAAGATCATTACATGATCTTTCATGCTTTTGTTATTTTATCATTCTCTTGATCATGGCATGAAGCAAGGTGTAATGCCCCAAGAGTGTATCTTGCCATATATGGAACCTTCTGTATGTGGGTCCACCTTGTCATTACAATGAGAGCCTATGCATGTGTTATTTCATGTGCCACCTTGTCATGTTTCCTTTTGCATGCATGCATCCATACATCCATGCCTTGTATTTGTTGATCTTGTGTTCCATGTTGTGGGTACCATGTGATGATGTGATGTGTTAGTATGTGAGACGATGTGGATGTGGTTGGATGGTAGGAAGAACTATGTGGTTTGCATGGGTTTGAAAAACAACTCCCTTTCTCTGTTTATCTCAAGCCAAGTTTCTTTTGCTCCTTCTATATTTCAAAAATGCCCTTGCTTTAGTATTATTTGTGGTGGATATGATGCTATGATTTTGCTGTTTTGAAACCATGTCTTAAAGGTGCAAATATTCACAAAACAGATCATACAAATTCTGTTTTGCAAATATTTAATTTCTCCAAATATTTCCTTCCTATTTTATTCAAATGGGTCATAATTCCCTTATGACCAGGGGTATTTTGTTTTATTTTTAACTCCAACAGATTTGCCTTTGTTTTAAATCTTTTCTCTCTTTGATTTAAATTAAAAAGCCCTAGGGGTTTTATTTTACTTCTATGTGGCGCCAACTAGTGGGCCTCCTCCCACTAGCAGGCCCAGCTGCCTCCCTCTCGCGAGCAGCTCGTGCCACTGTAGACGCTGTTTCCCTTTCCTCCTCCTCCGACAGGCTTCTTCAGAGAGCAGAGAGAGCGCGGCAGCAGCAGACGCCGTCACGGACGTCGAGGCGCAGGTCCCTCGCCTCCCCTCCTCCATATAAGGCCCCCTTGGCGTCCGTGCAGCCTAGGGTTCCTCCCCTTGCGCCGCCACCGCTTTCCCATCTCCTTCTCCCTCTCTGTTGTCGACATCAGGTAAGGGGATCGAGCTCCTCCGCCATGGCCGCAAGATGAGGAGGTCCTCGCCGTCGCGCCCGTACACCTGCGTCCTCTCCGACACCTCGGCGAGCACGCGTGATCTCCAAGGGTCCCATTCCCGCAGCTAGGACAACGAGATCGGCCATGCTTCCCCTCCCTCAACAACGGTGGCCTTGCTCCCCGACGTTCTTCCCCGAGCGGCTTCTTCCCCTTCTTCCTCTACATCCTCTCCGGCCGACGCGATCACCTTGTCCAGTAGGTGAGGTAAATCCTTTCCCCCCTTCTTCCAGGTCCCAGATCGCGAGCCATAGCCCGTAGCCTCGCCGCCGCGCATCGTGGATCGGTAGTTGTAGGTCGTCTCGTGTCGCACTAGTTAGTGAAATGGAACCGTGGGAACCTATGTTCCCTTCCATCGACGAGTCGTTGGCTGATTTAGCGTGTAACGCAGACGAGCACCTTCCCCTGTTCCAGCCACCGTCGGGCACAGGAGATGCATGAGGGGGTTACCCAAAAGGGTTTACTCCCCTCCTATGTTAAGAACCGAAATAGTGGAAGGGTGGTAGGGATGTTTTGGTGCAGCGGCAGGTCGGGGGTTCGAATCCCCTCGGCGCACCTTTTTTGTGATTTTCGGCACACTAACACCACAGTGGCTTCAGTAACACTTCACCTTGCCTCTTCCCCCTTGTTCTCTCGAGCAAGTGTTAGTAGCACAGTGGTGTTGGTCCTGTGTGGTGATACAGGGGTTCTAGGGTTCGATCCCTCCCCCATTCCTTTTATTTTTTTACTTTGCTATTTCTTTTGCTGATTTCTTTTGATTGCTAGGAAGTGTTGTGGTGTACTAGGTGACCTTGTGTGGTGTTTTATTTTCCTCTCTACAGTAGGTGTGCCTATCTATTTTGCTAGCAAGTGTAGAGTGCATGTGTAGATATATCTTGGTAGAAAAGCATGTGTAGGTTGAGTGCATATACGTATGTGTGTGTGTATCTTGTGGGTGTATTGCACTAAGGTGGTGAAGCTTATGTGCATGATGTGGGGTTGATGCACTAGCTTGTGTTTATGTGTGATATTGTGTGTGTGTGAGGGTTCACCCCTCCCCACATACTTGGTGGTGTAGGAATAGTGGCTCTTACGTGAGTGTGTATATGTAGGTGCTCATGTGTTGTTGTGTGTGCTTGTGTGTCTGTCCCACACATGCCCAAGGCATGGAGTGCCTTGATGAGCACATGAGCAAGTTAGTAAGTGTAGGTGTAGAGATGATGTGGTGTAATCTAGTGTGTGTGTTCTCATTAGCATGTGTAGGTGCTTGCTATGTGGTGCTTGATGTATGTGTGTGTGTGGTGGGTGCTAACGCACATGAGCATGAGGTCAACCCCTCATGTGCACCATGTATATGTGAGAGTGTGCAAGTGCTTGTGTAAGTGATGAGCTAGTGGAAGCACATGTGATGATGCACTATTCATCTCTATGTGATTCCATGTAAATCTTCTTCTTAGCTTTGTGCCCAATTGTTCTATGCAAGTGCCTATGTATTATATATGTTTTGGGGGTAGAATCATCCCAGGAATCCAATGGTGGGTTCAGATTCCACTTTGGAGCACTTTCTGGTAATGTCATATTTCTGATTTGTTCAATGTTTAGAGCTTGGTTCGATGAGATGTGGTGAGCCCAAGAGGTTGTTTGCTTGTTGTGGCAGTAGAGGGTGACCCCCTCTACAATAGATTGGTTTTGTTTCATGCTTAGGACTTCATATGTGCAAGTTGTGCCTAGTAAAAGTAGGCATGTGGCTGAAATTTCAGTTTAGTGAAAATCTGTGATTTTCACTAAGTCTGAGAATGTGCTCATATTTTCTTCTCGTGTTGTTGTGCTTGTACAAGTCCATGTGTTGGGAATCAGCCTTTTCTCTCAACTGGAAAGTTGTAGCTTTTGTGTTTGTCTAGCTCTCTGTCAATTTTCATTCCACTTGGCTTCCTGTAGATATTGTTTTGGGTGCTGTCAAAATGCTTCAGAGCATAAACAGCTAGTGAGAATCTGGAATTTCCTCTAAGTCCCTGAAAACTGATATTTTTGTCCAAGTTAGCAGCTGTAGAACTTTCTGTGTGAAACTCCTTTGTACTATCTTTTTGCTCATGCTTGTAGTGCTTTTGAATAGCTTGTGCCACATATCTTATTTGGCATATTTGGGTGGTTGTAGGTGCTTTGCATGTAGCTCTCAAACTGCTACGATGTTGTTTAGGGCAGATTGTGTAATTTTGATGTTTTGATGTTTGTGAGAGCATAGTTGATGGTGTAGTGATATTCCTTGCACCACCTCATCCATTCTAGTTTGTTTCGTGATATGGCAACCTGGGAATAACAGAAGTATGCCATTGGAGCGTGTTGTGATGGATTTGACACGTAGGACTCTATTTCTTGTTTCGTTGTTTCCGGTTGATCCGTAGCTCCGTCTGTAACGTTCTTTATATGTTTTTGCATCGTTTTCGCGTGACGCATATGTTCATGTCATCCTCATGCATGTCAAGATAGATTATGGTACAGTTCTGTCCAGGAGCTTGTAGTTTTCTTCTCATGCATTTGCAAGTGAGTAGAATAGAGGTGCATGTTCATTTTCATATCATGCATCATGTGCTTGTTGCATCTTGTTGTGTTGTTGTTCATTGGATCCCATTTTTATGTTGGTAGCACCGGGATCGGAGAACGAGTACGTGGATCCGGGAGATTACGTGCAGGACGAACAAGAGCAGTTCCAAGCTAAGGACATCCCAGGCAAGATGATATGACCTTGATTCCATCTCTAGACTTGTTATGCAAGATTCACATTTCCTTCGTCATATGCTCGTTGCCTACCACTGAAATAATTGCCCCCTAATATTGCCATGAAACCCAAACACTTGTTCCTTCCTAGCAAATCTTGAATGGCTAAGTAGGCTTTGCTCAGCTACTAATGTTAGTGTTGCTAGTTGCAGGTGCAATTGTCTCATGTGATAACATGAGTTTGATATCATTATGTTAAATCTGATATTTAATTAATGCACATATATACTTGGTAAATAACGTAAGGCCTAGCCTTTTGCCGGGTGTTTTGTTCCATTATTGCCGCCATAGTTTCCGGCTACCGGTGTTTGATTCCATAACTGATCGCTCCTAACACGTGCGGGGTTGTTATGGGGACCCCCTTGATAAATCGTGTAGAGTTAAGACTTGTCCGGCAGGACCCAACATTGGTTCTAATTTGCTAATCACTTAATAATAATCTGCATAGGGAAATGGCCACCCCGAGGAGTTAATCAACAACCCGGGCCAGTGCTCCTCATGAGTGTTGGTCCAAAATGGACAAACTACGGGGCCACCACAAGGAAACTTGAGGTTTGGTTCCTGTAGGCTTTTCCATCCGTCGTGTCCTGAGACTGAGATACGCGGCTCTTATCGAGGTCATCGACACGACGGGAGGTCCTGCTAGAGTTGTCCTACCTTAGCGATATATCTTGCGTATAGGAATCCCGGTGAAGCTTTGGTTCTCCCCAGAGTTGAGGTTTTCCTCTATGGAATCCGACGATATCACGAGATTCGTGATAGAGGATTACTTTGCGGCCCGTGACCGTTTGTGATGGACTAGTTGGAGCACCCCTGCAGGTTTTAATCTTTCGGAAAGCCGTGCCCGCGGTTATGTGGCAACTTGGAATATTTGTTAACATCCGATTATAGATAACTTGAATCTAATCTAATAAAATTGCTAACTGTGTGTGTAACCGTGACTGTCCCCTTCGGAGACCTCTCTTCGATCGGGGACACGGTGGGGTTATGATTGACGCAAGTAGGTGTTCAAGATCACTTCATGATCAGCTAGTCATCGACCGCTAGTATAGACCACCATCAATACTTGTTCTACGTAAGTTAGCCACCATAAAGCTTAGGATGTTGCAACCTAAACACTGCACCTTCCTTACATTACAACTTGACTAGTTCTAGCACCGAGGTCATAGTTTGCTGAGTCCCCGTGGCTCATAGATTACTTCAACACACCAACAGGTACAGGTACGCCCGACGCAGGTGATCCCGACGGCACGGAGCTGGCGTGGCAGTACGATGAGGAGAACGACCGCCTGTACGTGAACTATCCAGAAGACTGAGGCGTGGTCGTGATCGTGGGAAAGCATGCAGGTTAGCATAGTCATTTCTCATGTTATGTAGTCCGTAGCGGAACTACCTTGTTTGAATGCGTGATGTAAACTCTGATATTATTTATGAGATGACAGTTGAATCCCCTATTGTCATTCTATTATTATGTATGTGCTATGTTACCGTGCTTGTGAAATGCTTAGATGCGCTTCTTTCCTCTTTGGGGCCTCGTTCCCCTTAAACCGGAAAGGACCGCATCTTAGTCGTTACAAGTTGGTAATCAGAGCCTTACGACCATAGGAGCCTTTGTGTGATCGTACTTGGCCGAGTCAAGTCTAGTAAAATGTTTTGAGTCTTAGTTATATCGGAGAGTAGGATTCTTTTTTATCCTCTTCCATGCTCTCGTGAGGTTCCCGACTTAGGAAATCTTAATTCTACTCCTCTTCTCGCTCAAAAAAAATTTTGGATCACGCGGGTATTTTTGAAATCTATATGATTTCGATGTGACAGAGTTCTATCATGGTGCCTCCTGTCTGCCTTGATTTCTTCCGGGGAGTTGAGCTCCAGGGGATTCTTGTGCACATAGCAATCATTCAGATTTCTGAGTATCTAAGAACGAATGATGTTCGTAATTGCTTCAATACTAGTAGTGCCGAGATAACCCCGATGTCCCCAGTACTAGTGCAGATTGTTCGGGAGTACTGTCATACTTTGTATCGTTGTGATCACGAGGGTCTGTTGTAGATGAAGGTCCGAGATTCTGGTTATGTGTTGACGGATGTGATACAGTGTACGGGTTAGTATAGGAGTTGTGTGAATATTACTCCTTGTATCCGTGTACCAGATTGCATGACCAAATATTTCGGGAATTCATAGGTGGGTTATCAAGTAGTAACTTATAGGACAATCTTCCTACAGATGCATGATGTGAGGTTGGGATTCGATATTCAGTGGGTATGTTTGTTCACGGTCATCTTATAGCGGTTCTCGTTGTGTCTTAAAGAGTGCTTGTAGCTCGCTATGACTCGGGGATACTTCGTAAGTCGTGTGCATTACCTTGCACAGGATGGCTACTGTAAATTCGAGGCCGTGCAATCTTATCCACGAAGATATCGGATGAAATCTCGATCATATGTTTGTTCCGAGCAGTTCTAGCTCATACTTGTTTGCAAGTGGTCTTAATCAGAATTTTGTCGACCGTCTCTTTGAGGAAGCATTCTTACTATTTTGTTCGAGTGCAATTGTTATATTCCTGTTCAGATATTTCTGCCATTTTGATTCAGCTATACCTTCAATTTATTTTGTGGGCTAATGTGTTATCCGTCTTCAGGATGGCTCCACCAACTTGTCAGAATCCAGGTCGTGAGGATGTGCCGCCACCACATCCTCCTCTAGAGAACCCTCCTCCGCCGCCGCCTCCTCCTACAGAGGCTTGGCAAGCGGTGATGGCTGCTACAAATGCAAACACTCAGACGCTGATACAGTTGTTGCAAGAGAGGGCTAATCAGCACCAAGGCAATTTCCAGCATGGTGGCAATCAGTTTGCTAATCTGAGTCAGTTCCTGTCAAATCAGTGGAAGACTTTCACTTCCTGTGACCAGCCTTTTGATGCCGAGGATTGGATCCGCGACATGAACAAGCACTTTGAATGCAGCAATGTTCGTCTTGAGGATTTTGTCAAGTTTGCAACATTCCAGCTGAAGGGGCAAGCATCTATCTGGTGGCAACAGTTGAAGGATTCCAGGGGTGCTAGAGTGATCACTTGGGATGAGTTCTGCCGTGACTTCAGATCCCACTACATTCCGTCCAGCTTCGTGAACGAGATGCGTGAGAAATTCAGGCGCTTGAAGCAAGGTGGTAACTCCGTGTACAAGTACAACATCGAGTTCCACGAGGTAGCCCGATACGCCTTGCGGGATATCCCTGATCAGAAGAGCAAGATTTATCAGTTCAGAGGTGGCTTGAAAGAAGATTTCAGTTAGCTCTCACTTTGCACGATCCTGAGGAGTTCGATAAGTTCTACAACTTAGCTCTCAGGGCTAAGGCATCTTTGCTCAGGGTGGAGAATTCTAAGAAGCGCTTCAGAGATCCCAGCTCGTCTTCTACTCAGGTGGTTCAGAAGCAACATAAGTTTTGGTTGTCTCCTCCTCCTCCTTGGCACAGGCAGCAGTTCAAGCATTCTGGTGGCCGTGGTTCTTCCCACCCACCCAACCCAGCTTTCCAGCAGAGATTCCAGCAGCAGAAGCAAGGGCCTCCTCAGACATAGTACCATCAGCCAGCAGATGTTACTTGTCACAAGTGTGGGCAGAAGGGTCACTATGACAACAAGTGTACTTCTCAGCTCCGTCTTCCGCCTCCTCCAGGCAAACCTCCAAGCAATGCTATCGCGAAGTTCAACCCCAGGTCTGATCGAGTCAACATGGTGAATGCGGCTGAGGCAGAAAACTCGTCAGATGTGATCATGGGTAACCTCCTCGTCAATGATATTCCTTCTAAAGTGTTGTTTGATTCTGGTGCTTCGCATTGCTTCGTGTCATATCCTTTTGCATCCAAGCATAATCTGCATCAGGAGCAGTTGTCTAAGCCGTTGGCAGTCGTTTCCCCTGCGAAGCATTTGAGTTCTAGTTTGTTTGTTTCGGGTGTTTCTGTCAAGATGGGTAGCTATTCTTTTCTGGCATCTCCTATTGTCTTGGGCAATTCCGACATTGATTTGATCCTTGGTATGGACTGGTTGGCCATGCACAAGGCATCGAATGATTGTGAAGCTAAAGAAGTGAAGCTCACTCACTCTTCGGAGGACGTGATTATATTCGCGGCGTGCGATGATACAATCCGTCAATTCTCTTTGAGTGAAAAGGGTGAGACTAATCCTATTTCACAAGTCCCTGTGGTCTGCGAATATGAAGATGTGTTTCCAGAAGAGCTGCCAAGAATGCCTCCGCACAAAAAAGTTGAATTTGTTATTGAGATTGAACCAGGTACTGAGCCTGTGTGCAAACGGCCGTACAAATTGGGTCCAGAAGAGCTGAAGGAACTTAAGAGGCAAAGCAGGAGCGTTTTGGTCTGATCAGACCGAGCTCGTCTCCGTGGGGCTGTGGAGTTCTGTTTGTCAAGAAGAAGGATGGCACGGACCGGTTGTGTGTCGATTACCATCCATTGAACAAGAAGACAATCAGGAACAAGTATCCACTTCCGAACATAAATGAGTTGTTTGAACAGTTGAAAGGGGCTAAGATCTTATCCAAGCTCGATCTTAGAATGGGCTATCATCAAATTCGCATTCGCGAACAGGATATTCTGAAGACTGCTTTCAGGACTAGTTTTGGCCCGTATGAGTATACGGTCATGTCTTTTGGCCTGGCAAATGCTCCTCCAACATTTTGTCGATTGATGAACTACATATTCTCTCCGTTCAAGAATGAGTTCGTCTTGCTTTATCTTGATGATATTCTGGTCTTTTCTGAAACTGAGGAAGAACATGAAGAACATCTCAGATTGGTGCTTGATAAGCTGAGAGAGTACAAATTGTATGCCAAGTTTTCCAAGTGTGAGTTCTGGTTGAAAGAAGTCGTCTATCTTGGGCACATCATCTCTGCCGAGGGCATCAAAGTTGATCCGTCGAAGGTGCAGGCCATTGTTGAATGGGAGCCTCCGCAGAATGTGAAGCAGCTTCGAAGCTTTCTCGGGCTTGCAAGCTATTGCAGAAGGTTCGTTGAGAACTTCTCCAAGATTGCTAAGCCTCTCTCAAGTCTTCTTTAGAAAGGTTTGAAGTATGCTTGGTCTCCAGAGTGTCAGTTGGCCTTCGACACACTCAAAGAGAAGCTCACCTCTACTCCAGTCTTGGTTCCTCCGGATGATTCCAAACCTTACCAAGTGTTCTGCGACACCTCTCTTCAAGGTCTTGGTGCAGTTCTGATGCAAGAGAAGAAAGTGGTTGCTTATACCTCCACGCAGTTGAAGCCAGCGGAGAAGAATTATCCTGTGCATGATCTTGAGCTACCAGCTGTGGTACACGCTCTGATGACTTGGAGACACCTCTTGTTGGAACGTAAGGTTGAAGTGTTCACCGATCACAAGAGTCTCAAGTACATCTTCACCCAGCCTAACCTGAATCTCCGGCAAACTCATTGGGTGGAAATGCTCCAAGATTTCAATCCGAGTGTTGAGTACACGCCAGACAAAGCTAATGTCGTGGCAGATGCTTTGAGCAGGAAGGCTCACTGCAACAGTCTCATTCTGAAGCCTCTCCATCCTGACCTTTGTGAGTGTTTCAGAAAGCTCAACCTTCAGTTAGTACCTCAGGGATTTCTTGCAAACCTTCAGATCTCTCCTACCTTGGAAGATCATGTCCGAGCAGCACAGCTTCTTGATGCAATGGTGAAGAAAGTCAAGATTGGCGTGGCAAAGGGTCTTCCCAAATATAAGTGCTTCGGTGTTGATGCCAGAGACACGTTGTTCTTTGAGGACTGTCTTGTTGTTTCGAAAGGTTATCTCAGAAAGGTAATCATGGAAGAAGCTCATAACTCCTTGCTCTCTATACATCCTGGAAGCTCCAAGATGTATCAGGACTTGAAACAGACCTTCTGGTGGACTCGCATGAAGCGTGAGATTGCTCAGTTCGTAAATGAATGTGATGTATGTCGAAGGGTGAAAGCAGAGCATCAACGTCCAGCATGTCTTTTGCATCCATTGCCCATTCCCGAGTGGAAGTTCGACCACATTGAGATGGATTTCGTCACCGGGTTTCTGAAGTCCAAGAAGGGTAATGATGCCATCTTCGTCGTCATCGACAAGTTGAGTAAAGTGGCTCATTTTCTTCCAGTCAAGGAATCCATTTCGGCAGCCCAGCTTGTAGAGTTGTACACTTCCAGGATAGTGTCTTTGCACAACGTGCCTATGATGATTTCTTCGGATCGAGGAAGTATCTTCACCTCCAAGTTCTGGGACTCTTTTCAGTCTGCGATGGGCACGAAGACACGCTTCAGCGTAGCTTTTCATCCTCAGACTAGTGGTCAAGTGGAGCGAGTCAATCAAGTTCTTGAGGATATGCTGAGAGCCTGTGTTATCTCTTTTGGCATGTAGTGGGAAGACTGCCTGCCTTTCGCTGACTTCTCGTATAACAACAGTTATCAAGCTAGTTTAGGCAAAGCTCCATTTGAGATTCTCTATGGTAGGAAGTGTCGTACCCCGCTCAACTGGTCCGAGACCGGCGAGCGTCTGATTCTTGGGAATGACTTGATAGAAGAAGCTGAAGAGATGTGTCGGGTCATTCGGAGTAATCTCAGAGCAGCTCAGTCCCGTTAGAAGGGCTATTACGATAGCAAGCATCATGACATGTCTTATGAGCTTGATGACTTCCTCTATCTCAAGGTGTCCCCTATAAAGGGTACACAACGCTTTGGCATCAAAGGCAAGCTTGCGCCTCGTTTCGTTGGTCCATTTAGAGTTGTTGGCAAGAGAGGCGACCTTGTGTAGTAGCTCGAGCTCCCGTCAAACTTTGCAAATGTGCATGACGTGTTCCATGTCTCTCAGCTCCGGAGATGCTTCAAGACTCCCGAACGCACTGTTCATCTTCAAGACATCGACCTTCAACCCGACCTATCCTATCGTGAGCATCCAGTTGCGGTTCTCGAGGCAACTGAGCGCAAGACCCGCAACAAGACTGTCAAATTTCTCAAAGTGTAGTGGTCACGCCATTCCGATAAAGAGGCTACATGGGAACGCGAGGATCACCTCCGTTCTGAATTTCTGGAGTTCTTTCAGTCTTATATCTCGGGTTGAGATATTTTTGTAGTGTGGGAGAGTTTGTAATGCCCCAAGAGTGTATCTTGCCATATATGGAACCTTCTGTATGTGGGTCCACCTTGTCATTGCAATGAGAGCCTATGCATGTGTTATTTCATGTGTCACCTTGTCATGTTTCCTTTTGCATGCATGCATCCATACATCCATGCCTTGTATTTGTTGATCTTGTGTTCCATGTTGTGGGTGCCATGTGATGATGTGATGTGTTAGTATGTGAGATGATGTGGATGTGGTTGGATAGTGGAAGAACTATGTGGTTTGCATGGGTTTCAAAAACAACTACCTTTCTCTATTTATCTCAAGCCAAGTTTCTTTTGCTCCTTCTCTATTTCACAAATGCCCTTGCTTTAGTATTATTTGTGGTGGATATGATGCTATGATTTTGCTGCTTTGAAACCATGTCTTAAAGGTGCAAATATTCACAAAACAGATCATACAAATTCTGTTTTGCAAATATTTAATTGCTCCAAATATTTCCTTTCTATTTTATTCAAATGGGTCATAATTCCCTTATGACCAGGGGTATTTTGTTTTATTTTTAACTCCAACAGATTTGCCTTTGTTTTAAATCTTTTCTCTGTTTGATTTAAATTAAAAATCCCCAGGGGTTTTATTTTACTTCTATCTGGCGCCAACTAGTGGGCCTCCTCCCACTAGCAGGCCCAGCTGCCTCCCTCTCGCGCGCAGCCCGTGCCACTATAGACGCCGTTTCCCTTTCCTCCTCCTCCGTAAGGCTTCTTCAAAGAGCGGAGAGAGCGCGGCAGGAGCAGACGCCGTCACGGACGTCGAGGCACGCGTCCCTGGCCTCCCCTCCTCCATATAAGCCCCCCTTGGTGTCCGTGCAGCCTAGGGTTCCTCCCCTTGCGCCGCCACCGCTTTCCCATCTCCTTCTCCCTCTCTGTCGTCGACATCAGGTAAGGGGATCGAGCTCCACCGCCATGGCCGCAAGCTTAGGAGGTCCTCGTCGTCGTGCCCGTACACCTGCATCCTCTCCGACACCTCGGCGAGCACGCGGGATCTCCAAGGGTCCCATTCCCGCAGCTAGGACAACGAGATCGGCCCTGCTTCCCCTCCCTCAACGACGGCGGCTTTCCTCCCCGACGTCCTTCCCCGAGCGGCTTCTTCCCCTTCTTCCTCTACATCCTCTCCGGACGACGCGACCACCTCATCCAGTAGGTGAGGTAGATCCTTTCCCCCCTTCTTCCCTGTCCTAGATCGCGAGCCGTAGCTCGTAGCCTCGCCGTGTACCTTCTCTGTCGCCGGCGCCACCGCGCGTCGTGGATCGGTAGTTGTAGGCCGTCTCGTGGCGCGCTAGGTAGTGAAATGGAACCGTGGGAACCTCTGTTCCCTTCCATCGACGAGTCGTTGGCTGATTTAGCGTGTAACGCTGGCGAGCACCTTCCACTGTTCCGGCCACCGTCGGGCACAGGAGATGCATGAGGGGGTTACCCAAAAGGGTTTACTCCCCTCCTATGTTAAGAACCGAATCAATAGCACAGTGGTAGGGACGTTTTGGTGCAGTGGCAGGTCGGGGGTTCGAATGCCCTCGGCGCACCTTTCGTTTTGTGATTTTCGGCACAGTAACCTTGCATGTTCCCCCTTGTTCTGTCGAGCAAGTGCTAGTAGCCGAGTGGTGTTGGTCATGTGTGGTGATACAGGGGGTCTAGAGTTCGATCCCTCCCCCATTCCTTTTATTTTTGTTCCTTTGCTATTTCTTTTGCTAATTTCTTTTGCTTGCTAGGAAGTGATGTGGTGTACTAGGTGACCTTGTGTGGTGTTTTATTTTCCTCTCTACAGTAGGTGTGCCTATCTATTTTGCTAGCAAGTGTAGAGTGCATGTGTAGATATATCTTGGTAGAAATGCATGTGTAGGTTGAGTGCATATATGTATCTGTGTGTGTATCTTGTGGGTGTATTGCACTAAGGTGGTGAAGCTTGTGTTCATGATGTGGGGATGATGCACTAGCTTGTGTTTATGTGTGATCTTGTGTGTGTGTGAGGGTTCACCCCTCCCCACATACTTGGTGGTGTAGGAATAGTGGCTCTTATGTGAGTGTGTATATGTAGGTGCTCATGTGTTGTTGTGTGTGCTTGTGTGTGTGTGTCCCACACATGCCAAAGGCATGGAGTGCCTTGATGAGCACATGAGCAAGTTAGTAAGTGTAGGTGTAGAGATGATGTGGTGTAATCTAGTGTGTGTGTTCTCATTAGCATGTGTAGGTGCTTGTTATGTGGTGCTTGATGTATGTGTGTGTGTGGTGGGTGCTAAGGCACATGAGCATGAGGTCTACCCCTCATGTGCACCATGTATATGTGAGAGTGTGCAAGTGCTTGTGTAGGTGATGAGCTAGTGGAAGCACACGTGATGATGCACTATTCATCTCTATGTGATTCCATGTAAATCTTGTTAGCTTTGTGCCCAATTGTTCTATGCAAGTGCCTATGTATTATATATGTTTTTGGGGTAGAATCATCCCAGGAATCCAATGGTGGGTTCAGATTCCACTTTGGAACACTTTCTGGTAATGTCATATTTCTGATTTGTCCAATGTTTGGAGCTTGGTTCCATGAGATGTGGTGAGCCCAAGAGGTTGTTTCTTGTTGTGGCAGTAGAGGGTGACCCTCTCTACAACATGTTGGTTTTGTTTCATGCTTAGGACTTCATATGTGCAAGTTGTGCCTAGTCAAAGTAGGCATGTGCCTGAAATTCCAGTTTAGTGAAAATCTGTGATTTTCACTAAGTCTGAGAATCTGCTCATATTTTCTTCTCGTGTTGTTGTGCTTGTAGAAGTCCATGTGTTGGGAATCAGCCTTTTCTATCAACTGGAAAGTTGTAGCTTTTGTGTTTGTCTAGCTCTCTATCAATTTTCATTCCATTTGGCTTCATGTAGATATTGTTTTGGGTGCTGTCAAAATGCTTCAGAGCACAAACAGCTAGTGAGAATCTGGAATTTCCACTAAGTCCCTGAAAACTGATATTTTTATCCAAGTTAGCAATTGTAGAACTTTCTGTGTGAAACTCCTATGTTCTATATTTTTGCTCATGCTTGTAGTGCTTTTGATTAAATTCTGCAAGATATCTTATTTGGCATATTTGGGTGGCTGTAGGTGCTTTGCATGTAGCTCTCAAACTGCTATGATGTTGTTTATGGCAGATTGTGTAATTTTGATGTTTTGATGTTTGTGAGAGCATAGTTGATGGTGTAGTGATATTCCTTGCACCACCCCATCTATTCTAGTTTCTTTTGTGATATGGCAACCTGGGAATACCAGAAGTATGCCATTGGAGTGTGTTGTGATGGATTTGACACGTAGGACTCTATTTCTTGTTTCGTTGTTTCCGGTTGATCCGTAGCTCCGTTCGTAACATTCTTTATATGTTTTTGCATCGTTTTCGCATGACACATCTGTTCATGTCATCCTCATGCATGTCAAAATAGCTTAGGGTACAGTTCTGTCCAGGAGCTTGTAGTTTTCTTCTCATGCATTTGCAATTGAGTAGAATAGAGGTGCATGTTCATTTTCATCTCATGCATCATGTGTTTGTTGCATATTCTTGTGCTATTGTTCATTGGATGCTATTTTTATGTTGGGTAACACCGGGATCGGAGAACGAGTACGTGGATCCGAGAGAGTACGTGCAGGACGAACAAGAGCAGTTCCAAGCTGAGGACATCACACACAAGATGATATGACCTTCATTCCATCTGTAGACTTGTTATGCTAGATTCACGTTTCCTTCGTCATAAACTCGCTGCCTACCACTAAAATAATTGCCTCCTGATATTGCCATGAAACCCAAACACTTGTTCCTTCCTAGCAAATCTTGAATGGCTAAGTAGGCTTTGCTCAGCTACTAATGTTAGTGTTGCTAGTTGCAGGTGCAATTGTCTCATGTGATAACATGAGTTTGATATCATTATGTTAAAAATGCTATTTAATTAATGCACCTATATACTTGGTAAATAACGGAAGGCCTAGACTTTGGCCGGGTGTTTTGTTCCGTTATTGCCGCCATAGTTTCCGGCTACCGGTGTTTGATTCCATAACTGATCGCTCCTAACACGTGCGGGGTTGTTATGGGGACCCCCTTGATAAATCGTGTAGAGTTAAGACTTGTCCGGCAGGACCCAACATTTGTTTTAATTTGCTAATCACTTAATAATAATCTGCATAGGGAAATGGCCACCCCGAGGAGTTAATCAACAACCCGGGCCAGTGCTCCTCATGAGTGTTGGTCCAAAATGGACAGAATGTGGGGCCACCACAAGGAAACTTGAGGTTTGGTTCCTGTAGGCTTTTCCATCCGTCGTGTCCTGAGACTGAGATACGTGGCTCTTATCGGGGTCATCGACACGACGAGAGGTCCTGCTAGAGTTGTCTTACCTTAGCGATATATCTTGCGTATAGGAATCCCGGTGAAGCTTTGGTTCTCCCAAGAGTGGAGGTTTTCCTCTAAGGAATCCGACGAGATCACGAGATTCGTGATAGAGGATTACTTTGCGGCCCGTGACCATTTGTGATGGACTAGTTGGAGCACCCGTGCAGGCTTTATGTTGGGAAACGTAGCATAAATTCAAAATTTTCCTACGCATATTCAGATCTTCCTATGGAGAGACCAGCAACGAGAGAGGGGTAAGAGCATCTTCATACCTTTGAAGATCTCTAAGCGGAAGCGTTGCTAGAACGCGGTTGATGGAGTCGTACTCGTAGCGATTCCGATCTAGTGCCGAACTACGGCACCTCCGCGTTCAACACACGTGCAGCCCGGTGACGTCTCCTGCACCTTGATCCAGCAAGGAGGAGGGAGAGGTTGGGGAAGAACTCCAGCAGCACGACTTCGTGGTGTCGATGGAGAGACGAGGTCTCCCGGCAGGGCTTCGCCAAGCACCGGCAGAGAGGAGGAGGAAGAAGGGCAGGGCTGCGCCGAGGGAGAGGCAAAAGTCTGATCCCCAATGGCCAAAAGTGCCCACTATATATAGGGGGAGGGGAGAGGGGGTGCCACCCCTAGGGTTCCCACCCTAGGGGGTGCGGCAGCCCCCCCAGATGGCAGGTGCGGCGGCCAGAGGGGGAGGAGGGGGTGGCGCACCACCTGGTGGGCCTTAGGCCCACCTAGCTTAGGGTTTGCCCCCCCCCCCCCGTTTTCTCTCCCCTGCCCATTGGGCTGAGTGGGGAGGCGCACCAGCCCACCTAGGGGCTGGTTCCCACCCCCACTTGGCCCACCTTACCTCCCGGGGTCGTTGCCCCCCTTCGGTGGTCCCGGTGGTCCCGGTACGTTACCGGTGATGCCCGAAACACTTCCGGTATTCGAAACCATCCGTCCTATATATCAATCTTTACCTCCGGAGCTCCTCATGACGTCCGGGATCTCATCCGGGACTCCAAACAACTTTCGGTCACCTCGTATAACAATTCCCTATAACCCTAGCGTCACCGAACCTTAAGTGTGTAGACCCTACGGGTTCGGGAGACAGGCAAACATGACCGAGACACCTCTCTGGCCAATAACCATCAGCGGGGTCTGGATACCCATGGTGGCTCCCACTTGCTCCACGATGATCTCATCGGATGAACCACGATGTCAAGGATTCAATCAATCCCATATACGATTCCCTTTGTCTGTCGGTATAGAACTTGCCCGAGATTCGATCGTCAGTATACCTATACCTTGTTCAATCTCGTTACCGGTAAGTCTCTTTACTCGTTCCGTAGCACGTCATCATGTGACTAACTCCTTAGTCACATTGAGCTCATGATGATGTTCTACCGAGTGGGCCCAGAGATACCTCTCCGTCACACGGAGTGACAAATCCCGATCTCGATTCGTACCAACCCAACAGACACTTTCGGAGGTACCCGTAGTGCACCTTTATAGTCACCCAGTTACGTTGTGACGTTTGATACACCCAAAGCACTCCTGCGGTATCCGGGAGTTGCACAATCTCACGGTCGAAGGAAAAGATACTTGACATTAGAAAAGCTTTAGCATACGAACAACACGATCTAGTGCTATGCTTAGGATTGGGCTTGTCCATCACATCATTCTCCCAATGATGTGATCCCGTTATCAATGACATCTAATGCCCATGATCAGGAAACCATGATCATCTATTGACTAACGAGCTAGCCAACTAGAGGCTTGCTAGGGACACATTGTGATCTATTTATTCACACATGTATTACTGTTTCCTATTAATACAATTATAGCATGAACAATAGACGATTATCATGAACAAGGAAATATGATAATAACCATTTTATTATTGCCTCTAGGGCATATTTCCAACAGTCTCCCACTTGCACTAGAGTCAATAATCTAGTTACATTGTGATGTATCGAGCACCCATAGAATTATGGTGTTGATCATGTTTTGCTCGTGGAAGAGGTTTAGTCAACGGATCTGCAATATTCAGATCTGTGTGTACTTTACAAATATCTATCACTCCACTCTGGATATGGTCCTGGATGGAGTTGTAGCGGCGTTTGATGGGCTTCGTCTTCCGGTGAAACCTGGGCTCCTTGGCTATGGCAATGGCTCCAGTGTTATCACAGAAGAGTGTCATTGGACCCGACGCGCTTGGAACCACTCCAAGGTCGGTGATGAGCTCCTTCATCCAAATTCCTTCATGTGCCGCTTCTGAAGCAGCTATGTACTCCGCTTCACATGTAGATGCTGTCACGACTTCTTGCTTGCTGCTGCACCAGCTCACTGCCCCTCCATTCAACACATATACGTATCCGGTCTATGACTTAGAGTCATCCGGATCTGTGTCGAAGCTAGCGTCGACGTAATCCTTTACGACGAGCTCTTCGTCACCTCCATAAATGAGAAATATTTCCTTAGTCCTTTTCAGGTACTTAAGGATATTCATGACCGCTGTCCAACGTTCCATACCTGGATCACTTTGGTACCTCCCTACCAAACTTATGGCAAGGTTTATATCAGGTCTGGTACACAGCATGGCATACATTAGAGAGCCCACGGCTGAAGTGTAGGGGACAGAACTCATCTTCTCTCTATCTGCTGCCGTGGTCGGCGACTGAGTCTTACTCAATCTCATACCTTGCAAAACTGGCAAGAACCCTTTCTTTGAGTTTTCCATATTGAACTTCTTCAATATCTTGTCAAGGTATGTACTTTGCGAAAGACCTATGAGGCGTCTTGATCTATCTCTATAGATCTTGATGCCTAATATGTATGCAGCTTCTCCAAGGTCCTTCATTGAAAAACTCTTGTTCAAATAGGTCTTTATGCTCTCCAACATCTCTATATTATTCCCCATCAATAATATGTCATCCACATACAGTATGAGGAAAGCTACAGAGCTCCCACTCACTTTCTTGTACACACAGGCTTCTCCGTAAACCTGTATGAACCCAAACGCTTTAATCACCTCATTAAAGCGAACGTTCCAACTCCGAGATGCTTGCACCAGCCCATAGATGGAGCGCTGGAGCTTGCACACTTTGTTAGCACCCTTAGGGTCGACAAAACCTTCTGGTTGCATCATATACAACTCTTCCTTAAGGTTCCCGTTAAGGAACGCTGTTTTGACGTCCATTTGCCAAATTTCATAATCACAAAAGGCGGCAATTGCTAACATGATTCGGACTGATTTCAGCTTCGCTACGGGAGACAAAGTCTCTTCGTAGTCAACTCCTTGAATTTGTCGAAAACCCTTTGCGACAAGTCGAGCTCTGTAAACGGTTACATTACCGTTTGCATCAGTCTTCTTCTTGAAGATCCATTCATTTTCTATGGCTCGCCGGTCATCGGGCAAGTCCACCAAAGTCCATATTTTGTTCTCATACATGGAGCCTATCTCGGATTTCATAGCCTCAAGCCATTTGTTGGAATCCGGGCCCGCCGTCGCTTCTTCATAGTTCGAAGGTTCACCGTTGTCTAACAACATGATTTCCATCACAGGGTTGTCGTACCACTCTGGTGCGGAGCGTGCCCTTGTGGACCTTCGTGGTTCAGTAGTAACTTGATACGAAGCTTCATGATCATCATCATTAACTTCCTCTTCAGTTGGTGTAGGCGCCACAAGAACAACTTCCCGCGCTGCGCTACTATCCTGTTCGAGAGGGGGTGTAATTACCTCATCAAGTTCTACCTTCCTCCCACTTACTTCTTTCGAGAGAAACTCTTTCTCTAGAAAGGATCCGTTCTTGGCAACAAAGGTTTTACCTTCGGATCTAAGATAGAAGGTATACCCAATAGTTTCCTTAGGGTATCCTATGAATACGCATTTCTCCGCTTTGGGTTCGAGCTTTTCTGGTTGAAGTATCTTCACATAAGCATCGCAGCCCCAAACTTTAAGAAACGACAACTTAGGTTTCTTGACAAACCATAGTTCATACGGTGTCGTCTCAACGGATTTAGACGGTGCCCTATTTAAAGTGAATGCTGCAGTTTCTAATGTGTATCCCCAAAATGTTAGCGGTAAGTCGGTAAGAGACATCATAGATCGTACCATATCTAATAAAGTGCGATTACGACGTTCAGACACTCCGTTGCGTTGCGGTGTGCCAGGCGGTGTCAGTTGTGAAACGATTCCACACTTCCTTAGGTGTGTGCCAAACTCGTGACTCAAATATTCTCCTCCACGATCAGATCGTAGACATTTGATTTTTATGTCACGTTGATTCTCAACCTCACTCTGAAATTCCTTGAACTTTTCAAACGTCTCAGATTTGTGCTTCATCAAGTAGATATACCCATACCTACTCAAATCATCGGTGAGAGTGAGAACATAACGATAACCACCGCGAGCTTCAACGTTCACTAGACCACACACATCAGTATGTATTATTTCCAATAATTCGGTTGCTCTCTCCATTATTCCTGAGAATGGAGTCTTAGTCATCTTGCCCATGAGGCACGGTTCGCATGTGTCAAATGATTCAAAGTCAAGAGACTCTAATAGTCCATCACTATGGAGCTTCTTCATGCGCTTAACGCTGATATGACCAAGGCGGCAGTGCCACAAGTATGTGGGACTATCATTATCAACTTTACATCTTTTGGTATTCACATTATGAATATGTGTAACATCACGATCGAGATTCATCAAGAATAAACCATTCACCAGTGGAGCATGACCATAAAACATATCACTCATATAAATAGAACAACCATTATTCTCTGACTTAAATGAGTAGCCGTCTCGCATTAAGCTAGACCCTAATACAATGTTCATGCTTAAAGCTGGTACTAAATAACAATTATTAAGGCTTAAAACTAATCCCGACGGTAGATGTAGAGGTAGCGTGCCGACGGCGATCACATCGACCTTTGAACCATTCCCGACGCGCATCGTCACCTCGTCCTTGGCCAGTCTCCGCTTATTCCATAGTTCCTGCTTTGAGTTGCAAATGTGAGCAACAGCACCGGTATCAAATACCCAGGAGCTACTATGAGCGCTGGTAAGGTACACATCAATAACATGTATATCACATATACCTTTAACGTTGCTGGCTTTCTTGTCCGCTAAGTATTTGGGGCAGTTCCGCTTCCAGTGACCTTTTCCCTTGCAATAGAAGCACTCAGTCTCAGTCTTGGGTCCATTCCTTTTCTTCTTCCCGGCATCTGGCTTACCGGGCGCGGCAACAGCTTTGCCGTCTTTCTTGAAGTTCTTCTTACCCTTGCCCTTCTTGAAACTAGTGGTCTTGTTGACCATCAACACTTGATGCTCTTTCTTGATTTCTACTTCTGCAGACTTGAGCATCGAGTACAACTCGGGAATGGTCTTCTCCATCCCTTGCATGTTGTAGTTAAGCACAAAGCCTTTGTAGCTTGGTGGGAGAGACTGGAGGATTCTAACAATTATAGCATCATCCGGAAGTTCGACTCCAAGTGAAGTCAGATGACCGTGTAACCCAGACATTTTGAGTATGTGCTCACTGACAGAACTGTTCTCCTCCATCTTACAGCTAAAGAACTTGTCGGAGACTTCATATCTCTCGACACGGGCATGAGCTTGAAAAACTAGCTTCAGCTCCTGGAACATCTCATATGCACCGTGTTGCTCAAAACGCCTTTGGAGCCCCGTTTCTAAACTGTATAACATGCCACACCTAACCAGATAGTAGTCATCACTCCGCGTTTTCCAAACGTTCAGAATGTCCTGGGCTGCTGCGGGAGCGGGAGGGTCACCTAGCGGCGCATCAAGGACATAAGCCTTCTTAGCTGCTTCAAGGATGAGCTTCATGCTGCGAACCCAGTCCGCATAGTTGCTACCATCATCTTTCAGCTTGTTTTTCTCTAGGAATGCGTTGAAATTGAGGTTGACGTTGGCCATCTACAATATTTATAAAGACAACTTTTAGAATAAGTTCATGACAATTAAGTTCATTTAATCAAATTAAGTATGAACTCCCACTTAAATCGACATCCCTCTAGTCATCTAAGTGATACATGATCCATGTTGACTAACCCGTGTCCGATCATCACGTGAGACGGACTAGTCACCATGGTGAGCAACTTCATGCTGATCATATTCAACCATACGACTCATGTTCGACCTTTTGGTCTCTTGTATTCGAGGTCATGTCTGTACATGCTAAGCTCGTCGAGTCAACCTAGGTGTTTCGCGTGTGTAAATCTGGCTTACACCCGTTGTATGCGAACGTTAGAATCTATCACACCCGATCATCACGTGGTGCTTCGAGACAACGAACCTTCGCAACGGTGCACACTTAGGGGAATACGTTCTCGAAATTTTAAGAGGGATCATCTTATTATGCTACCGTCGTTCTAAGCAATAAGATGTAAAACATGATAAACATCACAATGCAATCATATAGTGACATGATAAGGCCATTATCATCTTTGCTCTTTCGATCTCCATCTTCAGGCATCGCATGATCATCATCGTCACCGTCGTGACACCATGATCTCCATCATCGTGTCTCCGTGAAACCGTCATGCCAACTACTACTATCACTACTACTATAGCTAACCGTTAGCAATGAAGTAAAAGTAGTAAGCACATGGAGTTGCATCTCATACAATAAATTAAGACAACTCCTATGGCTCCTGCCGGTTGTCATACTCATCGACATGCAAGTCGTGAAACCTATTACAATAACATGATCATCTCATACATCATACATGCAACATCACAACTTTTGCCATATCACGTCACATGTCAAACCCTGCAAAAACAAGTTAGACGTCCTCTAATTGTTGTTGCAAGTTTTACGTGGCTGATTTGGGTTTCTAGCAAGAACGCCTTCTTACCTACGTGACAGCCACAACGATGATATGCCAAAGCTATTTACCCTTCATAAGGACCCTTTTCATCAAATCCAATCCAACTAGAGTAGGAGAGACAGACACCCGCTAGCCACCTTTATGCACGGTGTGCATGTCTGTCAGTGGAACCAGTCTCACGTAAGCGTGCGTGTAAAGTCGGTCCGGGCCGCTTCATCCCACAATACCGCTGGAAAAGAATAAGACTAGTAGCGGCAAGCAAATTGAAAAATCATCGCCCACAACTTTTGTGTTCTACTCGTGCATAGAATCTACGCATAGAAAACCTGGCTCAGATGCCACTGTTGGGAAACGTAGCATAAATTCAAAATTTTCCTACGCATATTCAGATCTTCCTATGGAGAGACCAGCAACGAGAGAGGGGTAAGAGCATCTTCATACCTTTGAACATGGCTAAGTGGAAGCATTGCTAGAATGCGGTTGATGGAGTCGTACTCGTAGCGATTTCGATCTAGTGCCGAACTACGGCACCTCCGCGTTCAACACACGTGCAGCCCGGTGACGTCTCCCGTACCTTGATCCAGCAAGGAGGACGGAGAGGTTGGGAAAGAACTCCAGAAGCACGATGGCGTGGTGTCGATGGAGAGACGAGGTCTCCCGGCAGGGCTTCGCCAAGCACCGGCAGAGAGGAGGAGGAAGAAGGGCAGGGCTGCGCCAAGGGAGAGGTAAAAGTCTGATCCCCAATGGCCAAAAGTGCCCACTATATATAGGGGGAGGGGAGAGGGGGTGCCACCCCTAGGGTTCCCACCCTAGGGGGTGCGGCAGCCCCCCAGATGGCAGGTGCGGCGGATAGAGGGGGGAGGAGGGGGTGGCGCACCACCTGGTGGGCCTTAGGCCCACCTGGCTTAGGGTTTGCCCCCCCCCCTTTTCTCTCCCCTGCGCATTGGGCTGAGTGGGGAGGCGCACCAGCCCACCTAGGGGCTGGTTCCCACCCCCACTTGGCCCACCTTACCTCCCGGGGTCGTTGCCCCCCTTCGGTGGTCCCCCGGGGCCACCTCCGGTGGTCCCGGTACGTTACTGGTGATGCCCGAAACACTTCCAGTATCCGAAACCATTCGTCCTATATATCAATCTTTACCTCCGGACCATTCCGGAGCTCCTCGTGACGTCCGGGATCTCATCCGGGACTCCGAACAACTTTCGGTAACCTCGTATAACAATTCCCTATAACCCTAGCGTCACCGAACCTTAAGTGTGTAGACCCTACGGGTTCGGGAGACAGGCAGACATGACCGAGACACCTCTGTGGCCAATAACCATCAGTGGGGTCTGGATACCCATGGTGGCTCCCACTTGCTCCACGATGATCTCATCGGATGAACCATGATGTCAAGGATTCAATCAATCCCGTATACGATTCCCTTTATCTGTCGGTATAGAACTTGCCCGAGATTCGATCATCGGTATACCTATACCTTGTTCAATCTCGTTACCGGTAAGTCTCTTTACTCGTTCCGTAGCACGTCATCGTGTGACTAACTCCTTAGTCACATTGAGCTCATGATGATGTTCTACCGAGTGGGCCCAGAGATACCTCTCCGTCACACGTAGTGACAAATCCCGATCTCGATTCGTACCAACCCAAGAGACACTTTCGGAGGTACCCGTAGTGCACCTTTATAGTCACCCAGTTACGTTGTGACGCTTGATACACCCAAAGCACTCCTGTGGTATCCGGGAGTTGCACAATCTCACGGTCGAAGGAAAAGATACTTGACATTAGACAAGCTTTAGCATACGAACAGCACGATCTAGTGCTATGCTTAGGATTGGGTCTTGTCCATCACATCATTCTCCCAATGATGTGATCCCGTTATCAATGACATCTAATGCCCATGATCAGGAAACCATGATCATCTATGGACTAACGAGCTAGCCAACTAGAGGCTTGCTAGGGACACATTGTGATCTATTTATTCACACATGTATTACTGTTTCCTATTAATACAATTATAGCATGAACAATAGACGATTATCATGAACAAGGAAATATGATAATAACCATTTTATTATTGCCTCTAGGGCATATTTCCAACACTTTAATCTTTCGGAAAGCCGTGCCCGCGGTTATGTGGCAACTTGGAATATTTGTTAACATCCGGTTATAGATAACTTGAATCTAATCTAATCAAATTGCCAACTGTGTGCGTAACCGTGATTGTCCCCTTCGGAGACCTCTCTTCGATCGGGGACACGGTGGGGTTATGATTAATGTAAGTAGGTGTTCAGGATCACTTCTTGATCAGCTAGTCATCGACCGCTAGTATAGACCACCATCAATACTTGTTCTACGTAAGTTAGCCACCATAAAGCTTAGGATGCTGCAACCTAAACATTGCACCTTCGTTACCTATTAACTTGACTAGTTCTAGCACCGAGGGCATAGATTGCTGAGTCCCCGTGGCTCACAGATTACTTCAACACACCAACAGGTAGAGGTACGCCCGACACAGGTGATCCCGACGGCACGCAGCTGGCGTGGCAGTACGATGAGGAGAACGACCGCCTGTACGTGAACTATCCAGAAGACTGAGGCCTGGTCGTGATCGTGGGCAAGCATGCAGGGTAGCATAGCCATTTCTCATGTTATGTAGTCCGTAGCGGAACTCTGATATTATTTATGAGATGACAGTTGAATCCCTTATTGTCATTCTATTATTATGTATGTGATATGTTACTGTGCTTGCGAAACGCTTAGATGCGCTTCTTTCCTCTTTGGGGCCTCGTTCCCCTTAAACCGGAAAGGTCCGCATCTTAGTCATTACACAAGGCCCTTAACTAAAACACTCTTTATTATATGGATCACGAGCTCGAATACATCGGGGGTGACACAAAGCAAAACTCAAGCCTAAAACACTAAGAACTTTATTCTACTAGAGAAAGATAAAACAAAAAGGATCGAACTAAGAAAAGGTAAAGGCAAAAGATGTGATGGTGATACAATATCGGGGCAACTCCCCCAAGCTTGGCACAAGACAAGGGGATTGCCCATAACCGTGCTTAGTTGTCTTCCTTTGGAGGTGGTGGTGGTGGAGTTGTTGCAACCTGTGTTTGATCCTCCGTCTTCCAAGGCATAGGTGCTCCATCATGGAAAGATTACCGAGTCTCCGGAATCCTCAAATCTGCAGCCAACCGTATTGATTTAAATTTATACTCATACTCATAGTTTTGGTTCTGGACGTCATAGATCTGGGCTTGGAGGTGATCAATTCTGTCATAGAGCCTGGAGAGGTGCTTCCCGATGTCATTGGCATCGATCGGGTGCTTGTTGGTGAACTCCGTAATCATCATGTGGTTGGCGTTGAGTCCATGCTCCACCATCCC
The DNA here is from genome assembly GCF_904849725.1 of Hordeum vulgare subsp. vulgare. Taxonomy (NCBI): domain Eukaryota; kingdom Viridiplantae; phylum Streptophyta; class Magnoliopsida; order Poales; family Poaceae; genus Hordeum; species Hordeum vulgare. The sequence goes on along the minus strand of NC_058519.1, from coordinate 457,795,463 downwards.
TTGGCACTTGAAGACTTGTTGCTCCATTGCTTCGAGCCTCGCCTACATGCTTCCTGTCTTCTTGGGCCCTTCAACATCACGGATGTGCAGCATCCCCTCACGCATCTCGATAGATTGAGGGTGTTGCAGCACTCCAGCAAGGTAGGGATTGATGACCTTCTCGAAGATCCTGTCCTTCGGAGCTTTTGGGGACGCCATAGTGATCTAGATCTGCACCAGAAACAGGCTCGAAACGAAAACATAGGATATTTGCGTGATACGAGGGTCAGACCTTTCGGGAGAATATATAATGATTTTTTTTACCAGAAGGAGTACTCCGCAAGAAAATGGAGTCCGGGAGGCACACGAGGTGGTCACAAGCCCCCCAGGCCCGGCCAGGGGGGTGGCCCGCGTCTGGCAGGCTTGTCGCCTCCTCGTGCGCTTTCCGAACTACTTTAAATTTTTCTATTTTTCCAAAAATTCCAAAACGGAGAAAGACTCCTACTGGAAAAGTTTTGGAGTCTCTTCACTTACCGAATTACATACCTCTTCATTTTCGGAGTCTAAAACAGGCTGATAAATATCCCTTATGTACTCCTACGGAGTTATGGTATTGATAATATTGCCTTCAACATTTATGGGAGTACCTGAGATCTAATGCTTGATTCTTTGCCCATTTATCACTCTCGGAAAATTACCTTCCGTGTTGTTGATCTTGATGGCACCAGAACGATATACTTCCTCAACAATGTAAGGACCTTCCCATTTAGACAGAAGCTTGCCTGCAAAAATCATAAACGAGAATTATATAGCAAGACATAATCACCTACATTGAACTCACATTTCTGTATCCTTTTATCATGCCACCTCATAACCTTTTCTTTGAACAACTTGGCATTTTCATATGCTGAGCTCTCCATTCATCAAGTGAGCTAATATCAAATAACCTCTTCTCACTAGCAAGTTTGAAATCAAAGTTGAGCTCTTTGATTGCCCAATAAGCCTTATGCTCTAGCTCAAGAGGTAAATGACATGCTTTGCCGTAAACCATTTTGTACGGATACATGCCCATGGGATTCTTATAAGCAGTTCTATAAGCCCATAGTGCATCATCGAGCTTCTTAGACCAATTCTTTCTAGACCTATTGACAGTCTTTTGCAGAATTAGTTTAATCTCTCTATTACTTAGCTCTACTTGACCGCTGGACCGAGGATGATAGGGAGATGCAACTCTATGGTTGACATCATACTTAGCAAGCGTTTTACGGAAAGCACCATGAATGAAATGTGAACCACCATCGGTCATTAGATATCTAGGGACTCCAAATCTAGGGAAAATAACTTCTTTAAGCATCCTGATAGAGGTGTTGTGATCAGCACTACTAGTTGGGATAGCTTCTACCCACTTAGTGACGTAATCAACAGCAACTAGGATATGAGTATACCCGTTGGATATTGGAAAAGGTCGCATATAATCAAAACCCCAAACATCAAATGGTTCAATGACGAGTGAATAGTTCATAGGCATTTCCTGACGTTTACTGATCTTACCTATTCTTTGACATTCATCACAAGACAAGACAAACTTACGGGCATCCTTGAAGAGAGTGGGCCAATAGAAACCTGATTGCAATACCTTGTGTGCAGTTCTATCTCCCGCATGGTGTCCTCCGTAGGCCTCGGAGTGACACTTCTATAGGATCTGTCCCTGTTCATGTTCACGTACACAACGTCTAATAACTCCATCTACTCCTTCCTTATAAAGGTGAGGATCATCCCAGAAGTAATGTCTCAAATCAAAGAAGAATTTCTTCTTTTGCTGGTAAGTGAAACTAGGTGGTATATATTTGGCAACGATATAGTTTGCATAATTAGCATACCACGGTGTACTACGTGAAGTATTGATGACATTCAATTGCTCATCAGGAAAGCTATCATCAATAGGTTGTGGGTCATCAAGAACATTTTCCAACCGAGACAAGTTATCTGCTACGGGGTTATCAGCACCCTTCCTGTCGACAACATGCAAATCAAATTCTTGTAGCAAGAGAACCCATCTGATAAGTCTAGGTTTAGCGTCTTTCTTTTCCATGAGGTACTTAATAGCAGTGTGATCAGTGTGAATAGTGACTTTGGAATCAACTATGTAAGATCTGAACTTTTCACATGCAAACGCGACTGCTAAAAATTCCTTTTCAGTAGTAGCATAGTTTCTTTGGGCACTGTCTAGAGTCTTACTAGCATAGTGAATAACATTCAACTTCTTATCAACTCTTTGTCCTAGAACAGCGCCAACAGCATAATCACTAGCATCACACATGATTTCAAAAGGTAAGTTCCAATCAGGTGGTTGAACAATAGGCACAGTTATCAAGGCCTTCTTAAGTATTTCGAAGGCTTCCTCACAATCATCGTCAAAAACAAAAGGAGTGTCCTTCTGCAAGAGATTGGTAAGAGGCCTAGAAATCTTAGGAAGTCTTTAATGAACCTTTTATAGAAACCAGCATGACCAAGGAAACTTCTTATACCTTTGATATCTGTGGGGCATGGCATTTTCTTGATTGCATCAACCTTAGCCTTATCGACTTCAATACCTCTTTTAGAAATTTGATGTCCTAATACGATGCCTTTATTAACTATAAAGTGGCACTTCTCCCAATTCAAGACAAGATTGGTATATTTACATCTCTGCAAGACTCGATCAAGGTTGCTGAGACAATCATCAAAAGAAGACCCGTAAATGGAGAAGTCATCCATGAAAACCTCAACAATCTTTTCACAAAAGTCAGAGAATATAGCCATCATACATCTTTGAAAAGTGGCAGGTGCATTACATAAGACAAAAGGCATACGTCTATAAGCAAAGGTACCGAAAGGGCAGGTGAAAGTGGTTTTCTCCTGGTCAGATTGTGCAACTGGTATTTGGGAGAAACCAGAATAACCATCTAGAAAGCAGAAGTGTGTATGTTTAGACTGTCTTTCTAGCATTTGGCCGATAAAAGGCAAAGGGTAATGATCTTTCCTAGTGGCCTTATTCAATTTCCTAAAATCGATCACCATCCTATAGCCAGTAATAATCCTCTGTGGGATCAATTCATCCTTATCATTAGGGACAACGGTAATACCTCCCTTCTAAGGGACGCAATGCACCAGACTCACCAAATCACTATGAGCAGCAGGATAGATAATACCGGCTTCCAGGAGCTTTAATATTTCTTTTCTTACTACCTCTTTCATCTTAGGATTTAATCTCCGTTGATGATCAGTAACTGGTTTGAAATCAGGATCGGTTTTAATCTTGTGCTGACATAGAGTGGGACTAATGCCCTTAAGATCATCAAGAGTATATCCAATAGCAGCACGGTGCTTCCTCAGAGTTTTGAGTAACTTCTTTTCTTCATGCTCTAAGAGGCTAGCACTAATAATCACAGGCTATATCTCTTTTTCTTCAAGATAAGCATACTTAAGAGTATCAGGCAATTGTTTAAGCTCGAACACAGGATCACCCTTTGGTGGGGGTGGATCTCCAAGTAGTTCAACATGCAAATTATTCTTAAGGATAGGATATTGTTCAAAGATAACTCTATCTATCTCATTCCTTTCATCCATATGCATATCATTTTCATGCTCAAGCAAGTATTGCTCTAAGGGATCAGTAGAAGGCACGAGAATAGAAGCTAGGGCAATAATTTCATCCTTACTAGGCAACTCTTTTTCATGAGGTTGTCTACCAAACTTGGAGAAATTGAACTCATGTGACACACCTTCAAAGCCAACAGTGATAGTTTGCTTCTCACAATCAATTTGAGCATTGACAGTATTGAGGAAAGGTCCGCCAAATATGATGGGACAAAAGCTATCTTGTGTGGTAGCAAGAACGAGAAAATCAGCGAGATACTTCGTTTTACCACACAAGACTTCAACATCTCTAACAATTCCCATAGGGCAGATAGTATCTCTATTGGCAAGCTGAATAGTGACATCAATAGGTTCCATCTCAACAAGTGCAATCTCGTCTTTAATTTCATCATATAAGGATTGAGGTATTGCACAAACACTAGCACCCACGTCACATAAACCATGATAACATTGATCTCCTATCTTAACAAAAACAACAGGCGTGCCAACAACAGACCTACGTTTGTCTCTAGCATGTGGTTTAGCAATTCTAGCAGCATCTTTCACAGAAGTGAATATCATGGCCATCAACATTGTCGGACAGGAGATCTTTGATAATAGCTATGCTAGGTTCAACTCTAATTTGCTCAGGGGGTGTAGGTGTTCTAATGTAGCCCCTACGTATCACAGTTGAAGCTTTAGATTGATCCTTTATCCTAACAGGGAAAGGCGGTTTCTCAATGTAAGCACTGGTAACAATAGGACCATTATAGGCAATGACTTTCTCTTCAACTGGATTGGGTTTAACTACATTGACTTCTAAGGGAGGATGATATTTAAACCACTTCTATTTAGGGAGATCAATATGAGCAGCAAATGATTCACACAATGAAGCTACTATCTCAGAGTCAAGTCCATATTTAGCGCTGAAGTCACAAAAAGTATTTGTTTCAGCAAAGGATTTAATGCAATCAAACTTGAAATTCATACCTGACTCCTTACCTTCATCAACTCCCAAACTTCAGAGTTGCGTTTAATTCTTTCCAAAAAATTCCATCTGAAGTCAATATGTCTCTTCATAAAAGAACCGGTACAAGAAGTGTCAAGCATGGTGTGATCGTCGTGAGAAAGTCGAGCATAGAAGTTCTGAATGATAATTTCTCTCGAGAGCTCATGGTTGGGGCACGAATATAACATTGATTTAAGCCTCCCCCAAGCTTGAGTGATTCGTTCTCTGTCACGAGGCCAAAAATTATAAATATAATTCCGATCACGATGTACTAGATGCATAGAATAAAACTTTTGATGAAATTCCAATTTCAACCGGTTGTAGTTCCATGATCGAGTATCATCACATAGCCTATACCATGTCCATGCTTTATCCCTCAAAGGTAAGGGAAAGACCTTCTTCTTGACCTTATCCTCGGGCAAACCTGCAAGCTTAAATAAACCACAAACTTCATCTACATAGATTAGATGCAAGTCGGGATGTGATGTTCCATCTCGTGTAAAAGGATTAGCCAGCAGTTTCTCAAGCATACCCGAAGGAAATTCATAGAAAATATTTTTAGTGGGTGCAGCAAGTTGAGGAGCAACTCCTTGTGCTTCTGTTCGAGGTGAAGATACCCCAAACAAGCTCCTCAAAGGATTAGTTTCCATAGTGACAAGTGACAATAAATTTCAGCACACTATATAAATGTTTCCTTACCAAATTCCACTTACCAAAGGCACTTCACTCCCCGGCAACGGCGCCAGAAAATAGTCTTGATGACCCAAAAGTATAGGGTATCTATCATAGTCCTTTCGATAAGTAAGAGTGTGGAACCCAACAGGAGCAGAAGGATCTGACAAGTGGTTTCCAGCAAGGTAATCTCTGCAAGCACTGAAATTATCGGTAACAGATAGTTGTGTGATAAGATGATTCGTAGCAAGTAGCAAGTAAAAATAGTAACAACGATGCAGCAAAGTGTCTCAATCCCTTTTGTATCAAGTGACAAGCCTGGAGAAACTCTTATAGGAGGTAAAGCGCTCCCGAGGACACATGCGAATTTTTGTCAAGCTAGTTTTCATCATGTTCATATGATTCGCGTTCGCTACTTTGATAGTTTGATATGTGGGTGGACCGGTGCTTGGGTGCTGCCCTTACTTGTACAAACCTCCCACTTATTATTAACCCCTCTCGCAAGCATCCGCAACTACGAAAGAAGAATTAGGACAAAGTCTAACCATAGCATTAAACTAGTGGATCCAAATCAGTCCCTTATGAAGCAACGCATAAACTAGGGTTTAAGATTCTATCACTCTAGCAACCCATCATCTACTTACTACTTCCCAATGCCTTCCTCTAGGCCCAAATAATGGTGAAGTTTTATGTAGTCGACGTTCACATAACACCACTAGAGGAAAATCAACCTACAACGCATCAAAATATAGAACGAATACCAAATTCACATGACTACTTATAGCATGACTTATCCCATGTCCTCAGGAACAAAATTAACTACTCACAAAGCATAATAATATTCATGAATAGAGGGGTATTGAATAGCATCAAGGGTCTGAACATATAATCTTCCATCAAGTAATCCAACTAGCATCAACTACAAAGAGGAACTAACACTACTAGCAACCTTATAGATACCAATCGGAGTCGCGAGACGGAGATTGGTTACAAGAGATGAACTAGGGTTTGGAGATGAGATGGTGCTGATGAAGATGTTGATGGTGATGAGTCCCCTCCGATGAGATGAGTGTTGGTGATCACGATGGCGATGATTTCCCCCTCCGGGAGGGAAGTTTCCCCGGCAGGACGACCCTGCCTGAGCTCTAGATTGGTTCTGCTCAAGTTCCGCCTCGTAGCGGCGGCGATTCCTCCCAAAAGCCTCCTCCTGAATTTTCTGGAATGAAACCCTCCTTATAGCAAAAGAGGGGGGGCAGAGGGCCAGCAGGGAGCCCACAAGCCCCCTAGGCGCGACCAGGGGATAGGCCGCGCCTAGCACGCTTGTGGCCTCCTGCTGGCTCCCCTCTGGTACTTCTTCGGCCGAGTATTTTTTATAAATTCCAAAATAAATCCTCGTTGATTTTCACGGCTTTTGGAGTTGCGCAGAATAGGTATCTCAAACTTGCCCCTTTTTTCAGGCCAGAATTCCAGCTGCCGGCATTCTCCCTCTTCATGTAAACCTTGCAAAATAAGAGAGAAAAGGCATAAGAATTGTACCATGAAGTGTAATAACAGCCCATAAAGCGATAAATATCAACATGAAAGCATGATGCAAAATGGACGTATCAATCATCACCACCACCGGCGCGCCATCGCGCTATCGGAGAACTCATCTACTTCTCCGTCTTGCTTGTTGGATCAAGAAGGTCGAGATCATCATTGAGCTGTACGTGTGCTGAACGCGGAGGTGCCGTCCGTTCGGCACTAGATCGGAAGGATCATGAGACGGATCGCAAGATGGTTCGTGCAATGGATCGTGAGATGGTTCGTGGGACGGATCGTGGGACGGATCATGGGACGGATCGCGGGACGGTTCGTGGGGCGGTTCGAGGGACGTGAAGACGTTCCACTACATCAACCGCGTTTCTTAACGCTTCCTGTTGTGCAATCTACAAGGGTACGTAGATCCAAATCTCCTCTCGTAGATGGACATCACCATGATAGGTCTTCGTGTGCGTAGGAAATTTTTTGTTTCCCACGCAACGTTCCCCAATAGTGGCATCATGAGCTAGGTTCATGCGTAGATGTTATCTCGAGTAGAACACAAAGGGTTTTGTGGACGATGATGTTTGATTTTCTGTCCTCCTTAGTCTTTTCTCGATTCAGCGGTATTGTTGGATTGAAGCAGCCCGAACCGACATTATTTGTATGCTTACGACAGACTAGTTTCATCGATTGACATGCAACCTCGTTGCATAAAGATGACTGGCGGGTGTCGGTTTCTTCAACTTTAGTTGAATTGGTTTTGACCGAGGCGGTCCTTGGATAGGTTAAATAGCAATTTGCACATCTCCGTTGTGGTTTTTCCGTAAGTAAGATGCGATCATACTAGATACCCATAGCTGCCACGTAAAACATGCAACAACAAATTAGAGGACGTCTAACTTGTTTTTGCAGGGTATGCTTGTGATATGATATGGCCAATGACATGATGTGATATATTGGATGTATGAGATGATCATGTTGTAATAGTTAATATCGACTTGCACGTCGATGGTACAACAAATGGCAGGAGACATAGGGTTGTCTTTAAACTAACGTTTCTGTTTGCAGATGTGTTTACTATATTGCTAGGACGTTGCTTTAGTAGTAATAGCATAAGTAGCACGACAACCTCGATGGCGACACGTTGATGGAGATCATGATGATGGAGATCATGGTGTCGCACCGGTGACAAGAAGATCGTGTTGGTGCTTTGGTGATGGAGATCAAGAAACACACGATGATGGCCATATCATGTCACTAATGAATTGCATGTGATGTTTATCCTTTTATGCACCTTACTTTGCTTAAAACGACGGTAGAATTATGAGGTGATCTCTCACTAAAATTTCAAGATGAAATTGTGTTCTCCTCGACTATGCACCCTTGCGATAGTTCGTCGTTTTGAGACACCACGTGATGATCGAGTGTGATAGACTCAACATTCACATACAACGGGTGCAAAACAGTTGCACACGCGGAACACTCGGGTTAAACTTGACGAGCCTAGCATGTGCAGACATGGCCTCGGAACACATGAGACCGAAAGGTCGAGCATGAATTGTATAGTTGATATGATTAGCATAGAGATGCTTACCACTGAAACTATTCTCAACTCACATGATGATCGGACTTGAGTTAGTGAATTTGGATCATGTACCACTCAAATGAATAGAGATGTACATTTTGAGTGGGAGTTTATTAAGTAATTTGATTAGTTAAACTCCAATTATCATGAACATAGTCTAATGGTCTTTGCGAATTATGATGTAGCTTGCATTATAGCTCTACTGTTTTTATATGTTCCTAGAGAAAATTTAGTTGAAAGTTGATAGTAGCAACTTTGCGGACTGAGTCCGTAAAACTGAGGATTGTCCACATTGCTGCGTAGAAGGCTTATGTCCTTAATGCACTACTCGGTGTGTTGCACCTCGAGCGTCGTCTGTGGATGTTGCGAACATCTGGCATACACGTTTTTAATGACTACATGATAGTTCAGTGCATAATACTTAATAGCTTATAAGCAAGGCGCCGAAGACGTTTTGAAACGTCGCGGAACATATGAGATGTTCTAAGAGATGAAATTGTGATTTCATGCTCGTGCCCTTGTTGAGAGGTATGAGACCTCCGACAAGATTCTGTGTCTACAAAGTAAAGGATAAAAGATCAAATCATTGAGCATGTTCTCAGATTGTCTGAGTACAACAATCGCTTGAATCAAGTGGGAGTTAATCTTCCAGATGAGATAGTGATGGTTCTCCAAAGTCACTGCCACTAAGTTGCTAGAGCTTCGTGATGAACTATAACATATCAAGGATAGATATGATGATCCTTGAGCGATTCGCAATGTTTTACACTGCGAAAGTAGAAATCAAGAAGGAGCACCAATTGTTGATGGTTAGTAAAACCACTAGTTTCAAGAAAGGCAAGGGCTAGAAGGGATACTTCATGAAACGGAAAACCAGTTGCTGCTCTAATGAAGAAACCCAAGATTGAACCCAAACTCGAGAATAAGTGCTGCTGTTATGAGGGGAACGGTCACTGAGGCGGAGCTACCCTAGATACTTGGTAGATAAAAAGGTTGGCAAAGTCGACAGAAGTATATTTGATATACATGATATTGATGTGTACTTTACTAGTACTCCTAGTAGCACGAGGGTATTGGATACCGGTTCGGTTGCTAAGTGATTAGTAACTCAAAATGAAAGCTACGGAATAGACGGAGACTAGCTAAAGACAAGGTGACGATATGTGTTGGAAGTGTCTCCAAGGTTGATGTGATCAAACATCGCACGCTCCCTGTACCATCGGGATTGGTGTTAAACCTAAATAATTGTTATTTGGTGTTTGCGTTGAGCATGAACATGATTGGATCATGTTTATTGCAATACGATTATTCATTTAAATAGAATAATATTTATTCTATTTGCTTGAGTAATTACCTTCAATGGTTTATTGAATCTCGATCATAGTGTTACACATGTTCATAATTCTGGTGCCAAAAGATACAAATTAATAATGATAGCACCACTTACTTGTGGCACTGCTGCTTGAGTCATGTTGGTGTAAAGTGCATGAAGAAGCACCATGCTAATGGATCTTTGTACTCACTCATTTTTGAAACGTTTGAGACATGCATACCATACCTGTTGGTTTAAACGCATGAAGAAACTCCATGCAGATGGATCAACTTTTCTGAACTCTTTTGCCCTTGTTTTGGACTCTAATTTGCATGATTTGAATGGAACTAACCCGGACTAACACTGTTTTCAGCAGAATTGCCATGGTGTTGTTTTTGCGCAGAAATAAAAGTTCTCGGAATGACCTGAAAATTTACGGAGAATTTTTGTCGAATATATAAAAAATACTAGCGCAAGAATCAACGGAGGAAGTGGAGCGTAGAGCCCACAAGCCCACCAGGAGCCCCCCCCCCCCGGTCGCGCGTGGCAGGCTTCTGGGGCCCACAACGCTCCACCGCCTCCAATCTCAGCACTATTTAGTCCGTCTCGCCCGGAAAAAAATCAAGAAGAAGAGTTCATCATGTTTTTACGATACGGAGGCGCCGCCACCACCTGTTCTTCATCTGGAGGGCAGATCTTGAGTCCGTTTTGGGCTCCGGAGAGGGGAAATTGTCGCCATCGTCATCATCAACCTTCCTTCATCGCCAATTCCATGATGCTCTTCACCGTTCGTGAGTAATCTCATCGTAGGCTTGCTGGACGGTGATGGGTTGGATGAGATCTATCATGTAATCGAGTTAGTTTTGACGGGGATTGATCCCTAGTATCCACTATGTTCTGAGATTGATGTTGCTACTACTTTGCCATGCTTAATGCTTGTCACTAGGGCCCGAGTGCCATGATTTCAGATCTGAACCTATTATGGTGTCGCCAATATATGTGTGTTCTTGATCCTATCTTGCAAGTTGTAGTCACCTACTATGTGTTATGACTAGGCAACCCCGGAGTGACAATAGCCGGAACCACTCCCGGAGATGACCAAAGTATGAGGAGTTCATGTATTCACTAAGTGTTAATGCGTTGGTTCGGTTCTTTATTAAAAGGAGAACCTTAATATCCCGTAGTTTCCATTAGGACCCCGCTGCCACGGGAGAGATGGACAATAGATGTCATGCAAGTTCTTTTCCCTAAGCACGTATGACTACATACGGAATACATGCCTACATTACATTGACGAACTGGAGCTAGTTACATATCTCTCTGTGTTATAACGGTTTCATGATGAATAGCATCCAGCATAATCATCCATCACCGATCCAATGCCTACGAGTCTCTTACTACTGGTCCTTGCTACATTACTTTGCCGCTACTGCTGTCACTCCTGCTACTGTTACTCTGTTGCTACTGCTGTTACTTTGTTGCTACTCTTGTCACTTTGCTGCTACTGGTTACTGTTGCTACTGCTGCTATCACCCTACTTTGCTACTGGTACTTTGCTGCAGATACTAAATCTTTTAGGTGTGGTGATACGTCCATTTTGCATCATGCTTTCATGTTTATATTTATCGTGTCTTGGGTTGTTATTTCACTTCACGGTACAATACTTATGCCTTTTCTCTCTTATTTTGCAAGGTTTACTTGAAGAGAGAGAATGCCGGCAGCTGGAATTCTGGCCTGAAATTGGAGCAAGTTTGAGATACCTATTCTGCGCAACTCCAAACGCCGTAAAAATCAACGAGGATTTTTTTTCGGATTTATAAAAAATACTGGGCCAAAGAAGTGCTAGAGGGGTGCTAGCACGTCGCCACAAGCGTGCTAGGCGCGGCCACCCCTTGGTCGCGCCTACGGGGCTTGTGGGCACCCAGCTGGCCCTCTGGCCCCCCTCTTCTGTTATATGAAGGGTTTCGTCCGGAAAAAAAATCAGGAGGAGGCTTTTTTTAGGATGCGCCGCCGCCACAAGGCGGAACTTGAGCAGAACCAATCTAGAGCTCCGGCAGGACGATCCTGCCGGGGAAACTTCCCTCCCGGAGGGGGAAATCGTCGCCATCGTCATCACCAACACTCCTCTCATCATAGGGGACTCGTCACCATCAACATCTTCATCAGCATCATCTCATCTCCAAACCCTAGTTCATCTCTTGGAACTAATCTCCATCTCGCGACTCCGACTGGTACTTGTAAGGTTGCTAGTAGTGTTAATTACTCTTTGTAGTTGACGCTAGTTGGATTACTTGGTGGAAGAGTTTATGTTCGGATCCTTGATGCTACTCATTACCTCTCTGGTCATGAATATGATTATGCTTTGTGAGTATTTACTTTTATTCCTGAGGACATGGGATAAGTCATGCTAATAGTAGTCATGTGAATTTGGTATTCGTTCGATATTTTGATGTGTTGTATGTTGTTTTTCCTCTAGTGGTGTTATGTGAACGTCGACTACATAACACTTCACCATTATTTGAGACTAGAGGAAGGCATTGGGAAGTAGTAAGTAGATGATGGGTTGCTAGAGTGACAGAAGCTTAAACCCTAGTTTATGCGTTGCTTCGTAAGGGGCTGATTTGGATCCTCTAGTTTAATGCTATGGTTAGACTTTGTCTTAATTCTTCTTTCGTAGTTGCGGATGCTTGCGAGAGGGGTTAATCATAAGTGGGATGCTTGTCCAAGTAAGGACAGTACCCAAGTGCCGGTGCACCCACATATCAAACTATCAAAGTAACGAACGCGAATCATATGAACATGATGAAAACTAGCATGACAGAAATTCCCGTGTGTCCTCGGGAGCGTTTTTCCTCCTATAAGACTTTGTCTAGGCTTGTCCCTTGCTACAAAAGGGATTGGGCCACTTTTCTGCACCGTTGCTACTTTTTTTACTTGTTTCTTGCTACGAATCATCTCACCACACAATCACTTGTTACCGATAATTTCAGTGCTTGCACATATTTCCTTGTTGAAAACCACTTGTCAGATCCTTCTGCTCCTCGTTGGGTTCGACACTCTTACTTATCGAAAGGACTACGATTGATCCCCTATACTTGTGGGTCATCAAGACTCTTTTCTGGCGCCGTTGCCAGGGAGTGAAGCGCCTTTGGTAAGTGGAACTTGGTAAGGAAACATTCATATAGTGTGCTGAAATTTATTGTCACTTGTCACTATGGATACTAATCCTTTGAGGGGATTGTTCGGGGTATCTTCACCTCGAACAGAAGCACAAAGAGTTTCTCCTCAACCTTCTGCACCTACTGAAAATATTTGCTTTGAATTTCCTTCGGGTATGCTTGAGAAACTGCTGGCTAATCCTTTTACAGGAGATGGAACATCACATCTAGACTTGCATCTAATCTATGTAGATGAAGTTTTTGGTTTATTTAAGCTTGCAGGTTTGCCCGAGGATGAGGTCAAGCAGAAGGTCTTTCCTTTATCTTTGAAGGATAAGGCGTTGACATGGTATAGGCTATGTGATGATACTGGATCATGGAACTACAATCGGTTGAAATTGGAATTTCATCAAAAGTTTTATCCTATGCATTTAGTAAATCGTGATCGGAATTATATTTATAATTTTTGGCCTCGCGACAGAGAAAGCATCGCTCACACTTGGGGGAGGCTTAAATCAATGTAATATTCATGCCCCAACCATGAGCTCTCGAGAGAAATTATCATTCAAAACTTCTATGCTCGGCTTTCTCATCATGATCACACCATGCTTGACACTTCTTGTACCGGTTCTTGTATGAAGAGAGATATTGACTTCAGATGGAATTTATTGGAGAGAATTAAACGCAACTGTGAAGAAGGTAAGGAGTCAGGTATGAATTTCAAGTTTGATAGCGTTAAATCCTTTGTTGAAACAAATACCTTCAGTGATTTTAGCGTTAAGTATGGACTTGACTCTGAGATAGTAGCTTCATTGTGTGAATCATTTGCTGCTCATATTGATCTCCCCAAATAGAAGTGGTTTAAATATCATCCTCCTTTAGAAGTCAATGTAGTTAAACCCAATCCAGTTGAAGAGAAAGTCATTGCCTATAATGATCCTATTGTTCCCAGTGCTTACATTTAGAAACCACCTTTCCCTGTTAGGGTAAAGGATCATTCTAAAGCTTCAATTGTGATACATAGAGGCTACCTTAGAACACCTTCACCCCCTGAGCAAATTAGAGTTGAACCTAGCATTGCTATTATCAAATATCTCCTTTCCGACAATGTTGAGGGACATAATATTCACTTCTATGAAGATGCTGCTAGAATTGCTAAACCTCACGCTAGAGACAAACATAGGCATGTTGTTGGCACGCCTGTTGTTTCTGTTAAGATAGGAGATCATTGTTATCATGGTTTATGTGATCTGGGTGCTAGTGTTAGTGCAATACCTCAATCCTTATATGAAGAAATCAAAGATGAGATTGCACCTGTTGAGATAGAGCCTATTGATGTCACTATTCAACTTGCCAATAGAGATACCGTCTGCCCTGTGGGAATTGTTAGGGATGTTGAAGTCTTGTGTGGTAAAACAAAGTATCCTGCTGATTTCCTCGTTCTTGCTACCGGACAAGATAGCTTTTGTCCCATCATATTTCGCAGACCCTTCCTCAATACTGTCAACGCTCATATTGACTGTGAGAAGCAAACTGTCACTGTTGGCTTTGAAGGTGTGTCACATGAGTTCAATTTCTCCAAGTTTGGTAGACAACCTCATGAAAAAGAGTTGCCTAGTAAGGATGAAACTATTGCCTTAGCTTCTATTGTCGTGCCTCCTACTGATCCCTTAGAGCAATACTTGCTTTAGCATGAAAATGATATGCATATGGATGAAAGGGATGGGATAGATAGAGTTGTCTTAGAACAATATCATATTCTTAAGAATAACTTGCCTGTTGAACTGCTTGGGGATCCACCCCCACCAAAGGGTGATCCTGTGTTCGAGCTTAAACAGTTGCCTGATACTCTTAAGTATGCTTATCTTGATGAAAAGGAGATATATCCTGTTATTATTAGTGCTAGCCTCTCAGAGCATGAAGAAAAGAAGTTACTAAAAACTCTGAGAAAGCACCGCGCTTCTATTGGATATACTCTTGATGATCTTAAGGGCATTAGTCCCACTCTATGCCAGCACAAGATTAAAATTGATCCTGATTTCAAACCAGTTGCTGATCATCAAAGGAGATTAAATCCTAGGATGAAAGAAGTAGTAAGAAAAGAAATACTAAAGCTCCTGGAAGCGGGTATCATCTATCATGTTGCTCATAGTGATTGGGTGAGTCCAGTGCATTGCGTCCCTAAGAAGGGAGGCATTACCGTTGTCCCTAATGATAAGGATGAATTGATCCCACAAAGGATTATTACTGGCTATAGGATGGTGATCGATTTTAGAAAATTGAATAAAGCCACTAGGAAATATCATTACCCTTTGCCTTTTATCGACCAAATGCTAGAAAGACTGTCTAAACACACACACTTCTGCTTTCTAGACGGTTATTCTGGTTTCTCCCAAATACCAGTTGCACAATCTGACCAGGATAAAACCACTTTCACCTGCCCTTTCGGTACCTTTGCTTATAGACGTATGCCTTTTGGCTTATGTAATGCACCTACCACCTTTCAAAGATGTATGATGGCTATATTCTCTAACTTTTGTGAAAATATTGTTGAGGTTTTCATGGATGACTTCTCCGTTTACGGGTCTTCCTTTGATGATTGCCTCGGAACCCTTGATCAAGTCTTGCAGAGATGAAAAGACACCAATCTTGTCTTGAATTGGGAGAAGTGCCACTTTATGGTTAATGAAGGCATCGTCTTAGGATATAAAAGGTTTGAAAGAGGTATTGAAGTCGATAAGGCTAAGGTTGATGCAATCGAGAAAATGCCATACCCCACAGATATCAAAGGTATAAGAAGTTTCCTTGGTCATGTTGGTTTCTACAGAAGGTTCATTAAAGACTTGTCTAAGATTTCTAGGCCTCTTACCAATCTCTTACAAAAGGATATTCCTTTTGTCTTTGACGATGATTGTGAGGAGGCCTTCGAAACACTTAAGAGGGCTTTGATAACCGCACCTATTGTTCAACTACCTGATTGGAACTTACCTTTTGAAATCATGTGTGATGCTAGTGATTATGCTGTTGGTGTTGTCCTAGGGCAAAGAGTTCATAAGAAGTTGAATGTTATTCACTATGCTAGTAAAACTCTAGACAGTGCCCAAAGAAACTATGCTACTACTGAAAAGGATTTTTTAGCAGTCGTGTTTGCATGTGAAAAGTTAAGGTCTTACATAGTTGATTCCAAAGTCACTATTCACACTGATCATGCTGCTATTAAGTACCTCATGGAGAATAAGGACGGTAAACCTAGACTTATCAGATGGTTTCTCTTGCTACAGGAATTTGATTTGCATGTTGTCGAAAGGAAGGGTGCTGATAACCCCGTAGCAGATAACTTGTCTAGGTTAGAGAACGTTCTTGATGACCCACAACCTATTGATGATAGCTTTCCTGATGAGCAATTGAATGTCATCAATACTTCACGTAGTGCACCGTGGTATGCTGATTATGCAAACTATATCGTTGCCAAATATATACCACCTAGTTTCACATACCAGCAAAAGAAGAAATTCTTCTTTGACTTGAGACATTACTTCTGGGATGATCCTCACCTTTATAAGGAAGGAGTAGATGGTGTTATTAGACGTTGTGTACCTGAACATGAACAGGGACAGATCCTACACAAGTGTCACTCCGAGGCCTACGGAGGACACCATGCGGGAGATAGAATTGCACACAGGGTATTGCAATCAGGTTTCTATTGGCCCACTCTCTTCAAGGATGCCCGTAAGTTTGTCTTGTCTTGTGACGAATGTCAAAGAGTAGGTAATATCGGTAAACGTCAGGAAATGCCTATGAACTATTCACTTGTCATTGAACCATTTGATGTTTGGGGCTTTGATTATATGGGACCTTTTCCAAAATCCAACGGGTATACTCACATCTTAGTTGCTGTCGATTACGTCACTAAGTGGGTAGAAGCTATCCCCACTAGTAGTGTTGATCACAACACATCTATTAGGATGCTTAAAGTAGTTATCTTCCCTAGATTTGGAGTCCCTAGATATCTAATGACCGACGGTGGTTCACATTTCATTCATGGTGCTTTCCGTAAAACGCTTGCTAACTACGATGTCAATCATAGAATTGCGTCCCCCTATCACCCTCAGTCCAGTGGTCAAGTAGAACTAAGCAATAGAGAAATTAAACTAATTCTCCAAAAGACTGTCAACAGGTCTAGAAAGAATTGGTCTAAGAAGCTCGATGATGCACTGTGGACTTATAGAACTACCTATAAGAATCCCATGGGCATGTCTCCGTACAAAATGGTGTACGGTAAATCATGTCATTTACCTCTTGAGCTAGAGCATAAAGCTTATTGGGCAATCAAAGAGCTCAACTTTGATTTCAAACTTGCTGGTGAGAAGCGGTTATTTGATATTAGCTCGCTTGATGAATGGAGAACTCAGGCATATGAGAATGCCAAGTTGTTCAAAGAGAAGGTTAAGAGGTGGCATGATAAGAGGATACAAAAGCGTGAGTTCAATGTAGGTGATTATGTCTTGCTATATAATTCTCGTTTAAGATTTTTTGCAGGCAAGCTTCTCTCCAAATGGGAAGGTCCCTATATTGTTGAGGAAGTATATCGTTCCGGTGCTATCAAGATCAACAACACAGAAGGTAATTATCCGAGAGTTGTAAATGGGCAGAGAATCAAGCATTATATCTTAGGTACTCCCATAAATGTTGAAAGAAATATTATCAATACCATAACTCCAGAAGAATACCTAAGGGATATTTATCTTCCTGTTTCAGAGTCTGAAAACGAAGAGGTATGTGATTCGGTAAGAAAACAGACTCCAAAACTTTTCCAGTAGGAATTTTTCTCTGTTTTGGAATATTTGAAAAAATAGAAAATTTGGAAGTAGTCTGGAAAGCGCGCGAGGAGGCGACAAGCCTGCCAGGCGCGGGCCCACCCCCTGGTCGCGCCTGGGGGGCTTGTGGCCACCTCGTGTGCCTCCCGGACTCCGTTTTCATGCGGAGTACTCCTTCTGGTCTGGAAAAAATCTATATATATTCTCCCGCAAGGTCTAACCCTCGTATCACACAGATTTCCTCTGTTTTCGTTTCGAGCCTGTTTTCTGCCACAGATTTAGGTCAAGATGTCTTCTCAGGATTCAGAGGGGGAGACCTATGTGGTTGATTACCTCGCTAACCCCAAGGTCTATGGGGACTTGGATCTTTATGACTGGACCACTAATGAGGAAGAAGATTATGAACCCAAGGGGAAGAAAGGAACAAGTTCAGATGAGGAGGAGGCTCCTCTACCTTCACGTGGAAACACCCATGTGGAGTTCAAGAGGTCGAGCCTCCCTGACTCAAGGAAGAAACCTAAGACTCTGTTTATCCCTTCTTGTTTCTTGCACGAGAGTAAGCATGAATTATGCCAAAGGGTGTTGAAGCTTGAAGAGGAAAATGATGATCTGAGGGAGCAGAATTTTATGCTCAGGTGGAAATTAAACAAGCTCAAGGCCTCTACAACAACTCCACCACCATCACCTCCCAAGGAAGACAACTGAGCATGGGTATGGGCAATCCCCTTGGCTGATGCCAAGCTTGGGGGAGTTGCCCCGGTATCGTATCACCATCACATCTTTTGCCTTTACCTTTGTTTTAGTTTGTTCCTTTTCAGTTTTCTCTTTCTCTAGTAGTTTAAAAGTCTTAGTGTTTTAGTCTTGAGTTTTGCTTTGTGTCACCCCTGATGTATTCGAGCTCATGAGCCATATAATAAAGAGTGTCTTAGTTGAGGGCTTTGCCTCTTTCCATGATCAAAAGAGTGAGAAAAGAACAAAAGCATGAAAAATCATGTAATGATCTTATGGGAAGTGATGGCTTCACATATAAAAAGAATGTTGATTGAAACTTGTTGAGGGTAGACAAACATGGACCTTGGTCATTGTTGAAATTAATAGGAAGTGATAAAGAAGGATAGGTTCACATATAAATATGTCATCCTTGACACCATCTATGATTGTGAACACTCACTAAACTATTGCATGCCTAGAAGTAGATGTTGGACAAGGAAGACAACATAATGAATTGTGTTTGCTTGGTTCCGAACAATGTTATATGATTAGAGATCCCTTAGCATGTGAAGATTGCTTCCACCTCATATTAGCCAAAACTCCCGCACCAAGTAGAGATACTACTTGTGCATCCACAAACCTTCAACCCACTTTTGCCATGAGAGTCCACGATACCTACCTATGGATTGAATAAGATCCCTCAAGTAAGTTGTCATCGGTGCAAGCAATAAAAATTGCTCCCTAATATGTATGATCTATTAGTGTGTGGAAAATAAGCTTTGTACGAACCTGTGATGAGGAAGACATAAAAGCGACAGACTGCATAATAAAGTTCTTTATCACAGGAGGCAATATAAAGTGACGTTCCTCCGCATTAAGAGGACACACATCCAAACCTCAAAAGTGCATGACAACCTCTGCTTCCCTCTGTGAAGGGGCCTATCTTGTACCTTTACTTTTTGCCCTTGAAAGAGTCATGGTGATCTTCACCAGATCTTTGTTTCGCCTTTATCTTGGCTAACGTCATATGCTAGGTAAAGATCTATATTCATATGTCAACTTGGAGGTAAGCATTCATGAATTATTGTTGTTGACATTACCCTTGAGGTAAGCAGTTGGGAGGCAAAACTATAAGCCCCTATCTTTCTCTGTGTCCAGCTGAAACTTTGATCTCATGAGTACCACATGAGTTGTAGCAATTGTAGAGAATGAAAAGATGATTGAGTATGTGGATTTGCTTTACAAGCTCTTATTTGACTCTTTCTGATGTTGTGATAAATTGCAATTGCTTCAATGACTAAAGGTTGTCGGTTGTTACTTCTCGGTAAGGTTCTTGATCCATACTTTACTTTGTGAAGGAATTGTCACTTTAGCATGAGAGATTATGTGTTGGTATTGTTGTTCTGATTCTCATCATGATGCATGCATGTTCATATCTTGTTTTGTCGACACCTCTCTCCCTAAACATGTGGACGTAGTTATTGACCTAGGCTTTCGCTCGAGGACAAGCGAGGTCTAAGATTGGGGGAGTTGATACGACCATTTTGCATCATGCTTTCATGTTGATATTTATCGCTTCTTGGGTTGTTATTTCACTTCAGGTACAATACTTATGCCTTTTCTCTCTTATTTTGCAAGGTTTACTTGAAGAGGGAGAATGTCGGCAGCTAGAATTCTGGCCTGAAATTGGAGCAAGTTTGAGATACCTATTCTGCGCAACTCCAAACGCCGTAAAAATCAACGAGGATTTTTTTCCGGATTTATAAAAAATACTAGGTCGAAGAAGGGCCAGAGGGGCGCCAGCAGGTGGCCACAAGCCTGCTAGGCGCGGCCACCCCCTGGCCCCGCCTAGGGGGCTTATGGGCACCCAGCTGGCCCTCTGGCCCCCCTCTTCTGCTATATGAAGGGTTTCGTACGGAAAAAAAATCAGGAGGAGGCTTTTTCGAGGATTCGCCGCCGCCACGCGGCGGAACTTGAGCAGAACCAATCTAGAGCTCAGGCAGGACGATCCTGCCGGGGAAACTTCCATCCCGGAGGGGCAATCATCGCCATCGTCATCACCAACACTCCTCTCATCGTAGGGGACTCGTCACCATCAACATCTTCATCAGCACCATCTCATCTCCAAACCCTAGTTCATCACTTGTAACCAATCTCCGTCTCGCGACTCCGATTGGTACTTGTAAGGTTGCTAGTAGTGTTAATTACTCTTTGTAGTTGATGCTAGTTGGATTACTTGGTGGAAGAGTTTATGTTCAGATCCTTGATGCTACTATTACCTCTCTGGTCATGAATATGATTATGCTTTGTGAGTAGTCACTTTTGTTCCTCTAATAGTAGTCATGTGAATTTGGTATTCGTTCGATATTTTGATATGTTGTATGTTGTTTTTCCTCTAGTGGTGTTATGTGAACGTCGACTACATAACACTTCACCATTATTTAGGCCTAGAGGAAGGCATTGGGAAGTAGTAAGTAGATGATGGGTTGCTAGAGTGACAGAAGCTTAAACCCTAGTTTATGCGTTGCTTCGTAAGGGGCTGATTTGGATCCACTAGTTTAATGCTATGGTTAGACTTTGTCTTAATTCTTCTTTCGTAGTTGCGGATGCTTGCGAGAGGGGTTAATCATAAGTGGGATGCTTGTCCAAGTAAGGGCAGTACCCAAGCGCCGGTCCACCCACATATCAAACTATCAAATTAACGAATGTGAATCATATGAACATGATGAAAACTAGCATGACAGAAATTCCCGTGTGTCCTCGGGAGCGTTTTTCCTCCTATAAGACTTTGTCCAGGCTTGTCCCTTGCTACAAAAGGTATTGGGCCACTTTGCTGCACCGTTGCTACTTTTGTTACTTGTTGCTTGCTACGAATCATCTCACCACACAATCACTTGTTACCGATAATTCCAGTGCTTGCAGATATTTCCTTGCTGAAAACCACTTGTCAGATCCTTCTGCTCCTCGTCGGGTTCGACACTCTTACTTATCGAAAGGACTACGATTGATCCCCTATACTTGTGGGTCATCATGTGGTTGAATTGACAACTCAGCTGCTAATACTTGAGAATATTCTTTGGCTTCCCCTTCAGTCGAATCAATAAATTTGGGTTGAATACTCTACCCTCGAAAACTGTTGCGATCCCCTATACTTGTGGGTTATCAAGACCTTTTTCTCGCATCGTTGCCGGGGAAGCCAAAGTCAAGAATAGTGTCCGTCAACGTGCCTTTATCTGGCGCCGTTGCCGGGGAAGCACAGCTCTATTCTCTGAGTCACTTGGGATTTACGTTTGCTGGTCACTATGAGGAATCCGAAAGATCCAAGAACTAAAGTCTTGCCCTCAACTATGAGGACAGGTAAGGAACTGCCATCTAGCTCTGCACTTGATTCACCTTCAGTTATGAGTAAGTTTGCGACACCACCTCCTGCTAGAAATCTTGATATGTCGCTTGTGCTTGATGATGCTATGCTTGATACTGCTTTGCCTGATGATGCTATGCTTGATACTACTTTGCCTGATGATGCTATGCTTGATACTGCTTTGCCACTAGGTGCATTCCTTGATGCACAAATTGCTAGAGTTGCTGCTAGATGTGATGATACTTCTGAAACTGCTGATACTATTGAAGTAGAACCTGCTATTTTGCCTGCTAGAACTAGCTCTCCTAGACATGAATTGCATGATATGCCTGAGTGTTATGTTATGGAGGGAGAGATAGCTGAGGATTTTCTTACGTGTAAGGATAGCTATGATATTGAGAATTTACTGCGCAAGTGGAAAGAAAAATCTCTGAACGCTAGGATGAAATACGACCCGAAGTTTGCTACTTCGCCTATCTCTGTGACCGATAAGGATTATGAATTCTCTATCGACCCTGAGTTAATCACTCTGGTCGAATCTGATCCTTTTCATGGTTATGAGTCTAAAACGATTGTAGCCCATCTTACCAAACTGCATGATATAGCCACCCTATTCACTAGTGAGGTAAAGATTCGCCACTATTATATCATCAAGTTGTTTCCTTTCTCACTAAAGGATGATGCTAAGACTTGGTTCACTTCTCTTGCTCCTGGTTGTGTGCGTAGCCCCCAGGATATGATCTACTACTTCTCTGAAAAATATTTCCTTGCCCATAAGAAGCAAGCTGCCTTGCAGGAAATATACAACTTTGCGCAAGCTGAAGAAGAGAGTCTCCCACAAGCTTGGGGGAGGCTCGTCCAGCTACTGAATGCTTTGCCTGATCACCCTCTTGAAAAGAATGAAATACTTGATATCTTCTATAATGGACTAACCGATGCTTCTAGAGACCACCTAGATAGTTGTGTCGGTTGTGTTTTTAGGGAACGAACCATAGAACAAGCTGAGATCCTATTGAATAATATCTTGTGCAATGAGAATGCTTGGACTATTCCCGAAGCACCTCCTAAGCCAACTCCGAAGAAAAGAGGTATTCTATTCCTCAGTCCTGAAGATATGCAAGAAGCTAAGAAATCTATGAAAGAGAAATTCATTAAATCTGAAGATGTCAAAAATCTACCACCTATCAAAGAAATCCATGGTCTTGATAACCCGATACAGGTAGTAGAGGTAAATTCTCTGCGTAGATTCAATGAGAGTGATATTCGTTTTGATAAACCTGCTAGCTTATGCCTGGATGAATTTGATAACTTTGTTGCCAAACAACAGAGTTTCAATGATTATGTTAGCAGACAGTTGGAATAGAATGCTCGTATGCTTAGTCATTTAAGTGCTTGTGTGGACAGAAATGTCAATGATCTTAAGCTCTTGAGTAAACATGCCTCTATGGTTACTACTCAAGTAGAACAAGTACTTAAAGCTCAGAATGACTTGCTCAATGAGTTGAATGACAATTCTGTTAGAGTCGTCACTAGAGGCGGTAGAATGACTCAGGAACCTTTGTATCCTGAGGGTCATCCTAAGAGAATTGAACAAGATTCTCAAGGAGTTAGCACTGATGCACCTAGTCATCCTAGAAAGAAGAAGAAAGATGATAGGAACTTGCATGCTAGCAACCCTGTTGCTGCTACACCTGAGAGTCCAAACGATGTCTCTGTCTCTCATGCTGAAACACAATCTGGTGATGAACATGAGCCTAATGATAATATCAATAGTGATGTTCATGATGATGCTCAACCTAGCAATGATAAGGATGTGGAGATTGAACCTGTTGATCTTGATAACCCACAACCTAAGAATAAGAGATACGATAAGAATGACTTTGCTGCTAGGAAGCATGGTAAAGAAAGGGAACCATGGGTTCAGAAACCCATGCCCTTTCCTCCCAAACCATCCAAGAAAAAGGATGATGAGGATTTTGAGCGCTTTGTTGAAACGATCAGACCTGTCTTTCTGCAAATGCGTTTGACAGATATGCTCAAAATGTCTCCGTATGCTAAGTACATGAAAGATATTGTGACTAATAAAAGGAGGATACCTGAGGTTGAGATTTCCACCATGCTCGCTAATTATACCTTCAAGGGTGGAACTCCTAAGAAACTAGGTGATTCTGGAGTGCCCACTATACCTTGCTCCATTAAAGGCAACTACGTTAGAACTGCTTTATGCGACCTTCGAGCCGGTGTTATTGTTATGCCTCTCTCTCTTTATCGTAGGCTTGAACTGGATAAGTTGACACCCACTGAAATCTCTCTGCAAATGGCAGACAAATCAACTGATTTCCCTATCGGCATTTGCGAGGATGTGCCTGTTGTGGTTGCCAACGTCACTATCTTAACAGACTTTGTTATTCTGGATATTCCCGAGGACGATGCCATGGCGGTCATCCTCGGAAGACCCTTTTAAACACTGCAGGGGTTGTTATAGATTACAACAAAGGCAATGTCACTTTCCATGTCAACGGTAATGAGCATACGGTGCACTTTCCAAAGAAACAATATCGAGTACATTGCATCAATGCTATCGAAAAAACTTCATCGATTCTTATTGGGAGCTTTGAATGCCCTATTCCTCCTGTTAAGATGAAGTATGATTTGCTTGTTGGGGAGATACACATCCCCGTTGAGGTAACCTAGTGACTATTCAAAAATTCTTCGTTCTCTTTTGCGATTCAAAAAGCTTTGTCAAGGAGACTTGATCAACCTCATTGACGGATTTCTTTCGAGGACCATGAGATGGATGAATCGAGGAGTCACAAACCTCTGTTCCAAGCTTTCACCTTCGGTTGCTTAGAAGAAAAATGATAGATTTAGTTTAGTTTTCCCTTTTTCTGTTTTAGCATCCCGTAGAAAAGTACCCCGAAAATAAAAGTTCTCCGAACGTCCTGAAAATCAAGTATGATTTTTTCTGGAATTTTTGAAAAATACTGAGACGAAGAGCTAGTCTGGGGGCTGCACCAGTGGGCCACAAGCCCTGGAGGCGCGGACACCCCCCATGGCCGCGCCTACCAGGCTTGTGGGGGGCACGTGAACCCCCTCCACTTATTCTAGCTCCCATATGCTTCTCCTACCTCCAGAAAAAATCGTTTCGTAGCTCAAATCTGTGTTCTTGCTCTTCTTGCTGGGATTTTCGATCTCCTTGCTCAAAGCACCATTCTCCGAACTGTTTTGGGGAAATTACTCCTTGGTAAGTGACTCCTCCATGGTGCAATTAGTTTTTGCTCTAGTGCCTTATACTTCGCGTATTTTTGCTGCCTTGGTGACCTTGTTCTTGAGCTTTGCATGCTAATTTTTGCTGGTCCCAAGTAGTTTTGATGTGTGATATAGCCTCTAGGCACTTGTCGGAGTAGTTGCTATGAGTTTTGTTGAGCCTTGTTCACTTTTCCTTAGAGTCACTAAAATTTTTAGAAATTTTCATAGATAGAAAAGGGAAAATATGAGGAGGTTCTTAAGAGGCTCTTCAAGCCGTGACCCCAAGGATGATGGAAGTGAGAAGAAGCCCAAGTATCCGGTCCCTCGAGTTGCAGAAGTTCGAGCGTGCGAATGGACAAGCGATGTGTTCTTACGCGCCGCCGGACTTTATGAGGACTTTTATCACTTGGTGGAGAACGCAGGCCTTACCGCCTTCGTTGATGATAAGTGTGTGCAATACCTCCTCCTCACTAATATCTTCGTACAAAGCTTTAACTTCTACCCTAGGAAGAATCCTCCTATGGCTGAGTTCAAATTGTATGATATCCCCGAGCGCATGTCACTCCAGGATTTTTGCAATGTTTGCACATTGCCTTTTGTTGGGCATATTCATGAACCTCGTCCACGCGACTTGGAAGCTTTCATCGATACTATTGTTGTAGGAGAGGAGAGAGGAGTGTCTTGCGCTAGAGCTGGTAGCATACATTTCCCATGCTTTGGTACTTCTCACTATTTGTGGGAAAATGTTTGATTGGCCATGGGAAAGCTGGGTCCCTTAGCTCCCCAGATCTTGTGGTCTTGCGCAAATCCCTTTATAACGACAAAACTTATAGCTTGGGCGCTATAGTAGCTCAACGGTTGAACACGAACCGTTCTAAAGGCGTTGTCTATGGAGGTATCTATGCTACCCGTCTTGCTAGACATTTTGAGATACCTATTAGACTGGACGAGGAAGAAGAGATTCTTCTTCCCGAGAGATATCTAGATTATGATAGCATGGTTCGCCATGACTTTCTTGATAGAGATATAAATAGAAGGATGATTTATAACCTAGAATTAATGAGGGTACTCGTGAGACTATTACTTTGCCTGCTCCTTCTTTGTTCAATCTTCACGCAGGCAGGTACATTATTATGCCCTCAGACATCTACGCATATTGGGGCATATCCCAACCACAGGTGCCCGTGCCCGAGCCACCAGTCGAGTACGAGACGCCAGTTTATCAGTGGGAGCCACAGGAGCTCACACAGCAGTGGCATCCTCAGTCCACTCCGGAGTACCCCGGAGCTGGTTATTTCCCTCCTTGGGAGTAGACCAACTTAGGCCAAAAGCCTAAGCTTGGGGGAGTACGTGTTTATCACCGACTTTACATTCTTGCTTATGCTTTCACTTTGTTTGTCGGTGTTCACATTTGCCACTGTATCATCCATGCTAGTTTATTTTCTTTTTCTTGTTTTCTTTTCGTGTGTCTGTATAGTTTGAGAAAACCCAAAAAGATTTTATTTTTCTTATTTTGCTTGTTGGGAGCTTTCCCGTGTAAATAGTTTTCTTTTTCTTTGGGTCAAGGTAGAAGACCATGGTTACAATGTTTAGTGGCTCTCGCATGCATATATGTTTATCTGTCAAAGAGCCATATTACTTTGTCTTCTCCTTTGTGTTTGCCTACAGATTCCAGCTTAGTCCAATGCACGAGCACTCTTATTATTGTTCACATCATTCGGTCGTGCAAGTGAAAGGCAATAATGACGATATATGATGAAGTGATTGAGCCTAGAAAAGCTGGTATGAACTCGATCTATTTTGTTTTTGTAAATATGATTAGCTCATCGTTCCTGATTCAGCTTTGTTGTGAGAGAAACATGTTTGCAATGACAACTTAGAGATCATAGTTTCTGATGCCATGCTTAATTAGCTAGGAGCTTATAATGGTTTGTCTTGGTTGCCAACATGAATTTTGAGATGATTATGATGTAGTATGATAGGATGGTATCCTCCTTTGAATGATTCAAGTGGCTTGACTTGGCGCATGTTCACGCATGTAGTTGAAACAAAATCAACATAGCCTCTATGATATTCATGTTTATGGTGATTTATGTCCTACTCATGCTTGCACTCATTATTGGTTAATCTCAATGCATTTTGATGATTGTTCGTCGCTTCCTAGTCTTTTGCTAGCCTTCACTTGTACTAAGCGGGAATACTGCTTGTGCATCCACTTCCATAAACCCAAAGTTGTTCCATATGAGTCCACCATACCTACCTATATGCGGTATCTACCTGCCGTTCCAAGTAAATTTCCATGTGCCACTCTCTAAACCTTCAAGAAATAATCTGTTTCCCGAACTGCTCATGTGGTGACAGGGGGCTATCAGTATCTTCCATGCTAGGCGTGTTATCCTCGATTTGTGTTTATTCACTATCATTCACAACAAAGGGGCCGGTAATTGGAATTCCCAGTTCCATGCTCAAATCGAAAAGATAATTGCAAACAAAACTCAACCTGGATTGATGTTGGTATGGACGGCACCCGAGTATTCGGCTAGTCATGGAGTGTGATTGATCGGTGGTGGGGGAGTCAAAATTTTACTTTTCTGTTTGGAACCGCCTATAGCATGTGTAGCATGGAAGATGGTTAGAACTCTTGGTCATTGCGTTGACAATGAAAGCACGCCACCCAAAATTATTATCTCTATTTTCAAACCTTGAGCTCTCGCACCTTTGCAAATAAATGCTTCCCTCTGCGAAGGGTCTGTCTATTTATGTTCCTATTGAGTCATCCTCTTCTTATAAAAGCACTAATTAGAGAGCACCTCTGTCATTTTTATGCTTTGCTTTTAACTGTGATGAGTATGAGTGTGACTGGATCTTCTTTGCCATGAATTACAATGTTTAGTCAGCCCTTGGTCTTTGAAGGTGCTCTGCATTTATGTTTTGCGGTCTCAGAAAGAGCTAGCGAGATACCATCTGTTCGTATTGCTTCATGATTGTTTTGATTGAAGTGTTGACGTTTGAGACTTATTATTATTTGCTCGCTACTTGATTATGCCATTGATATGAGTTTACCGTGAGACCTAGATGTCATTTGCTTATGTGGTTAGCTTGTGATCTTGCTGAAATGCTGGTTATGAGTTAGACATAGTTGCAACAACAAGATCAAACAGAGTTCATAAAAGTTTTTCTTTTGTCTCTTTCAGTTTGTCAACTGAATTGCTTGAGGACAAGCAAGGATTTAAGCTTGGGGGAGTTGATACGTCTCCGTCGTATCTACTTTTCCGAACTCTTTTGCCCTTGTTTTGGACTCTAATTTGCATGATTTGAATGTAACTAACCCGGACTAACGTTGTTTTCAGCAGAATTGCAATGGTGTTGTTTTTGCGCAAAAATAAAAGTTCTCGGAATGACCCTAAAATTTACGGAGAATTTTTGTGGAATATATAAAAAATACTGGCGCAAGAATCAGCGGAGGAAGTGGAGCGTAGAGCCCACAAGCCCACCAGGCGGTGGGGCGCCCTGGCCGCGCGTGGCAAGCTTGTGGGGCCCATAACGCTCCACCGCCTCCAATCTCAGCTCTATTTAGTCCATCTCGCATGAAAAAAAATCAAGAAGAAGAGTTCATCGCGTTTTACAATACGGAGGCGCCGCCACCTCCTGTTCTTCATCTAGAGGGCAGATCTGGAGTCCGTTTTGGGCTCCAGAGAGGGGAAATCGTCGCCATCGTCATCATCAACCTTCCTTCATCGCCAATTCCATGATGCTCTTCACCGTTCGTGAGTAATCTCATCATAGGCTTGCTGGACGGTGATGGGTTGGATGAGATCTATCATGTAATCGAGTTAGTTTTGACGAGGATTGATCCCTAGTATCCACTATATTCTGAGATTGATGTTGCTACTACTTTGCCATGCTTAATGCTTGTCACTAGGGCCCGAGTGCCATGATTTCAGATCTGAACCTATTATGTTGTCGCCAATATATGTGTGTTCTTGATCCTATCTTGCAAGTTGTAGTCACCTACTATGTGTTATGACTAGGCAACCCCGGAGTGACAATAGCCAGAACCACTCCCGGAGATGACCATGGTATGAGGAGTTCATGTATTCATAAGTGTTAATGCGTTGGTCCGGTTCTTTATTAAAAGGAGAACCTTAATATCCCGTAGTTTCCATTAGGACCCCGCTGCAACGGGAGGGGTGGACAATAGATGGCATGCAAGTTCTTTTCCCTAAGCACGTATGACTACATACGGAATACATGCCTACATTACGTTGACGAACTGGAGCTAGTTACATATCTCTCTGTGTTATAACTGTTGCATGATGAATAGCATCCAGCATAATCATCCATCACCGATCCAATGCCTACGAGTCTCTTACTACTGGTCCTTGCTACGTTACTTTGCCGCTACTGCTGTCACTGCTGCTACTGTTACTCTGTTGCTAGTGCTGTTACTTTGCTGCTACTGCTGTCACTTTGCTGCTACTGGTTACTGTTGCTACTGCTGCTATCACCCTACTTTGCTACTGATACTTTGCTGCAGATAATAAATCTTTCAGGTGTGGTTGAATTGACAACTCAACTGCTAATACTTGAGAATATTCTTTGGCTTCCCCTTGAGTCGAATCAATAAATTTGGGTTGAATACTCTACCCTCAAAAATTGTTGCAATCCCCTATACTTGTGGGTTATCACGTACTACTACAGAGTGGTACGGTAACCCTGTCTTGGAGGTCATGTTGTTGAATAACAATGAACCTACGAGCTATGGAGAAGCAATGGTGGGCCCGAATTCTGACAAATGGTTGGAGGCCATGAAATCCGAGAGAGAATCTATGTATGAAAACAAAGTGTGGACTTTGGAAGAACTACTTGATGGTCGTAAGACCATTAAGTAAAGAGGATATTTAAAAGCAAGACAGACGATGATGGTGATAAGACACTATTAAGAAAAGCTCGACTTGTCGCAAAGCTGTTTCCGACAAGATCAAAGAGTTGACTATGATGAGACTTTCTCACTCGTAGCGATGCTAAAAGTATGTTGGAATTATGTTAGTAGTTGCTGCTTTATTTATGAAATATTGCACATAGGATGTCAAAACATTGTTTCCTCGACGGTTTACTTGAGGAAAAGTTGTATGTGATACAACCAGAAGGTTTTGTCGATCCTAAGGACACTAACAAGTATGCAAGCTCCAACGATGCTTTTATGGACTGGTGCAAACATCTCGGAGTTGGAATATACGCTTTGATGTGATGATCAAAGCTTTTGGGTTTGTGCAAAGTTTATGAGAAACTTTTATTTCCAAAGAAGTGAGTGGGAGCACTATAGAATTTCTGTTAAGTATATGTGGTTGACATATTGTTGATCGGAAGTAATGTAAATTTCTGTAAAGCATAAAGGTTGTTTGAAAGGGGTTTTTCAAAGGAATACCTAGATAGAGCTACTTAAACATTGATCATCAAGATCTATGGAGATATATCAAAAATGCTAAACAGAACTTTCAAATGAAATGCATGCCTTGACAAGTTTTCGAAGGAGTTCAAAATAGATCAGCAAAGGAGGAGTTCTTGACTGTGTTGTAAGGTGTGAATATGAGTAAGACTCGAAAGACAGACCACGGTAGAAGAAAGAGAAAGGACGAAGGTCGTCTCCTATGCCTTAGCCGTAGACTCTACAGTATGACATGCTGTGTACCGCACCTGATGTGTGCCTTGCCACAAGTCTATTAAGAGGTACAGAGAGTGATCCAGGATTGAATCACTGAACAGCGGTCACAGTTGTCCTTAGTAACTAATGGATTAAGGAATTTTTCTCGATTATGGAAGTGGTTGAAGAGTTCGTCGTAAAGGGTTACGTTGATGCAAGCTTTGACACTAATCCGAATAACTATGAGTAGTAAAACGGATTCGTATAGTAGAGTAGATATTTGGAGTATTTCTGAATAGCACGTAGTAGCAACATCTATAAGATGACATAAAGATTTGTAAAGCACACACAAATCTGAAAGTTTTAGAACCGTTGACTAAAACTTCTCTCACGACCAAGACGTGATCAGACCCCAGAACTATATAGGTGTTGTATTCGTTGAAATCACATGGTGATGTGAACTAGATTATTGACTCTAGTGCAAGTGGGAGACTGTTGGAAATATGACCTAGAAGCAATAATAAATTAGTTATTATTATATTTCCTTGTTCATAATAATCATTTATTATCCATGCTAGAATTGTATTGCTTGGAAACTCAAATACATGTGTGCATACAAAGACAGCACACTGTCCCTGGTGGGCCTCTAGTTGACTAGTTCGTTGATCAAAGATGGTCAAGGTTTCCTGGCCATAGGCAAGTGTTGTCACTTCATAACGGGATCACATCATTAGGAGAATCATGTGATGGACAAGATCCAAACTATGAACGTAGCATATCGATTGTGTCATTTTATTGTTATTGTTTTCTGTGTGTCAAGTATTTGTTCCTATGACCATGAGATCATATAACTCACTGGCACCGGAGGAATACCTTGTGTGCATCAAATGTCGCAACGTAACTGGGTGACTATAAAGGTGCTCTACAGGTATCTCTGAAGGTGTCCGTTGAGTTAGTATGGATCAAGACTGGGATTTGTCACTCCATGTGACGGAGAGGTATCTCGGGGCCCACTCAGTAATACAACATCACACACAAGCCTTGCAAGAAATATGACTAAGTGTAATTCACGGGATCTTGTATTACGGAACGAGTAAAGAGACTTGCCGGTAATGAGATTGAAATAGGTATGCGGATACCGACGATCAAATCTCGGGCAAATAACATACCGAAGGACAAAGGAAATGACATACGGGATTATATGAATCCTTGACACTGAGGTTCAACCGATAAGATCTTCGGAGAATATGTAGGATCCAATATGGGCATCCAGGTCCCACTATTGGATATTGACCGAGGAGTGTCTCGGGTCATGTCTACATAGTTCTCGAACCCGCAGGGTCTGCACACTTAAGGTTCGGTGACGTTTCGTTATAGTTGAGTTATAGGTGCTGGTAATCGAAAGTTGTTCGAAGTCCCAGATGAGATCCAGGACGTCACGAGGAGCTCCGGAATGGTCCGAAGTCCTGTTTTGGTCACTGGAAAAGTTTCGAGCTCATCAGTAGTGTACCGGGAGTGCTGGGGACCATCGGGAGGGGTATCACGCCCCAAGGGGTCTCACGGGCTATGAGAAGAGATAAACCAGCGCCTAGTGACCTGGAATAAGTTCCCACTAAGGCCCATAAGGTTTGAGAAGGAAAAAACACAAGGTGGAAAGAGTTTCCAAGTGGGAAGGTGGAATCCTACTCCAAGTAGGATTGGAGTAGGACTCCTCCACCTCCAATTTCGGCCAAACCTTGAGGGTTTTTCCTCTAGATCATATTTCCGCGGAGCTTAGGCGAAGCCCTGCCGGAGTAGATCATCACCACCACTGGCGCGCCGTCGCGCTGCCGGAGAACTCATCTACTTCTCCGTCTTGCTTGCTGGTGTTGGGTAACGTAGCATAAATTCAAAATTTTCCTACGCCATATTCAGATCTTCCTATGGAGACACCAACAACGAGAGAGGGGTAAGAGCATCTTCATACCTTTGAAGATCGCTAAGCGGAAGCGTTACTAGAACGCGGTTGATGGAGTCGTACTCGCGGTGTGATTCCGATCTAGTGCCGAACTACGGCACCTCCGCGTTCAACACACGTGCAGCCCGGTAACGTCTCCCGCACCTTGATCCAGCAAGGAGGAGGGAGAGGTTGGGGAAGACCTCCAGCAGCACGACGGCGTGGTGTCGATGGAGAGACGAGGTCTCCCGGCAGGGATTCGCCAAGCACCGGCACAGAGGAGGAGGAGGAAGGGCAGGGCTGCGCAGAGAGAGAGAGAAAACCGTGTACCAAACAGCCCCGAAACCTCAACTATATATAGGGGAAGGGGAAGGGGGCGCAGCCCTTAGGGTTCCCACCCCCAAGGGGTGCGGCAGCCCCACATGGGAGAGGGGGCGGCGGCCAGGGCATGGAGGAGGGGTGGTGCGCACCCCTCGTGGGCCTTAGGCCCACCTGGCTTAGGGTTTGCCCCCCCCCCCTTCCCTCTCCCCTGCACATTGGGCTGAGTGGGGAGGTGCACCAGCCCACCTAGGGGCTGGTTCCCTCCCCCACTTAGCCCATCTTACCTCCCGGGGTCGTTGCCCCCCTTCGGTGGATCCCCAGGGCCACCTCCGATGGTCCCGGTACGTTACCGGTGATGCCCGAAACACTTCCGGTGTCCGAAACCATCCGTCCTATATACCAATCTTTACCTCCGGACCATTCCGGAGCTCCTCGTGACGTCCTGGATATCATCCGGGACTCCGAACAACTTACAGTAACCTCGTATAACAATTCCCTATAACCCTAGTGTCATCGAACCTTAAGTGTGTAGACCCTACGGGTTCGGGAGACAGGCAGACATGACCGAGACACCTCTCCGGCCAATAACCATCAGCGGGGTATGGATACCCATGGTGGCTCCCACTTGCTCCACGATGATCTCATCGGATGAACCACGATGTCAAGGATTCAATCAATCCCGTCTACAATTCCCTTTGTCTGTCGGTATAGAACTTGCCCGAGATTCGATCGTCGGTATACCTATACATTGTTCAATCTCGTTACCGGTAAGTCTCTTTACTCGTTCTGTAGCACGTAATCGTGTGACTAACTCCTTAGTCACATTGAGCTCATGATGATGTTCTACCGAGTGGGCCTAGAGATACCTCTCCGTCACACGGAGTGACAAATCCCGATCTCGATTCGTACCAACCCAACAGAAACTTTCAGAGATACCCGTAGTGCACCTTTATAGTCACCCAGTTACGTTATGACGTTTGATACACCCAAAGCACTCCTACGGTATCCGGGAGTTGCACAATCTCACGGTCGAAGGAAAAGATACTTGACATTAGAAAAGCCTTAGCATACGAACAATACGATCTAGTGCTATGCTTAGGATTGGGTCTTGTCCATCACATCATTCTTCTAATGATGTGATCTCGTTATCAATGACATCTAATGCCCATGATCAGGAAACCATGATCATCTATTGACTAACGAGCTAGCCAACTAGAGGCTTGCTAGGGACACATTGTGATCTATTTATTCACACATGTATTACTGTTTCATGTTAATACAATTATAGCATGAACAATAGACTAGGGCATATTTCCAACAGTCTCCCACTTGCACTAGAGTCAATAATCTAGTTACATTGTGATGTATCGAACACCCATATCCTTATGGTGTTGATCATGTTTTGCTCGTGGAAGAGGTTTAGTCAACGGGTCTGCAACATTCAGATCCATGTGTACTTTACAAATATCTATCACTCCACTCTGGACATGGTCCTGGATGGAGTTGTAGCGGCGTTTGATGTGCTTCGTCTTCTGGTGAAACCTGGGCTCCTTGGCTATGGCAATGGCCCCAGTGTTATCACAGAAGAGTGTCATTGGACCCGACGCGCTTGGAACCACTCCAAGGTCGGTGATGAGCTCCTTCATCCAAATTCCTTCATGAGGCGCTTCTGAAGCAGCTATGTACTCCGCTTCACATGTAGATGCTGCCACGACTTCTTGCTTGCTGCTGCACCAGCTCACTGCCCCACCATTCAACACATATACGTATCCGGTCTGTGACTTAGAGTCATCTGGATCTGTCGGAGCTAGCGTCGACGTAACCCTTTACGACGAGCTCTTTGTCACCTCCATAAACGAGAAACATTTCCTTAGTCCTTTTCAAGTACTTAAGGATATTCTTGACAGCTGTCCAGTGTTCCATACCGGGATCACTTTGGTACCTCCCTACCAAACTTATGGCAAGGTTTATATCAGGTCTGGTACACAACATGGCATACATAAGAGAGCCTACGGCTGAAGCGTAGGGGACAGAACTCATCTTCTCTCTATCTGCTGCCGTGGTCGGCGACTGAGTCTTACTCAACCTCATACCTTGCAAAACTGGCAAGAACCCTTTCTTTGAGTTTTCCATATTGAACTTCCTCAATATCTTGTCAAGGTATGTACTTTGCGAAAGACCAATGAGGCGCCTCGATCTATCTCTATAGATCTTGATGCCTAATATGTACGCAGCTTCTCCAAGGTCCTTCATTGAAAAACTCTTGTTCAAATAGGCCTTTATGCTCTCCAACATTTCTGCATTGTTCCCCATCAACAATATGTCATCCACATATAGTATGAGGAAAGCTACAGAGCTCCCACTCACTTTCTTGTACAGACAGGCTTCTCCGTAAACCTGTATGAACCCAAACGCTTTAATCACCTCATTAAAGCGAATGTTCCAACTCCGAGATGCTTGCACCAGCCCATAGATGGAGCGCTGGAGCTTACACACTTTGTTAGCACCTTTAGGGTCGACAAAACCTTCTGGTTGCATCATATACAACTCTTCCTTAAGGTTCCCGTTAAGGAACACTGTTTTGATGTCCATTTGACAAATTTCATAATCATAAAAAGGCGGCAATTGCTAACATGATTCGGACTGATTTCAGCTTCGCTACGGGAGAGAAAGTCTCTTTCTAGTCAACTCCTTGAATTTGTCGAAAACCCTTTGCGACAAGGCGAGCTTTATAAACGGTTACATTACCGTTTGCATCAGTCTTCTTCTTGAAGATCCATTTATTTTCTATGGCTCGCCGGTCATCGGGCAAGTCCACCAAAGTCCATACTTTGTTCTCATACATGGATCCTATCTCGGATTTCATAGCTTCAAGCCATTTGTTGGGATCCGGGCCTGCCATCGCTTCTTCATAGTTCGAAGGTTCACCGTTGTCTAACAACATGATTTCCATCACAGGGTTGCCATACCACTCTGGTGTGGAGCGTGCCCTTGTGGACCTTCGCGGTTCAGTAGTAACTTGATCCGAAGCTTCATGATCATCATCATTAACTTCCTCTTCAGTTGGTGTAGGCGTCAGAGGAACAACTTCTCGCGTTGCGCTACTATCCTGTTCGAGAGGGGTGTAATTACCTCATCAAGTTCTACTTTCCTCCCACTTACTTCTTTCGAGAGAAACTCTTTCTCTAGAAAGGATCCGTTCTTGGCAACAAAGGTTTTACCTTCGGATCTAAGATAGAAGGTCTACCCAATAGTTTCCTTATGGTATCCTATGAATACGCATTTCTCCGCTTTGGGTTCGAGCTTTTCTGGTTGAAGTTTCTTCACATAAGCATCGCAGCCCCAAACTTTAAGAAACGACAACTTAGGTTTCTTGTCAAACCATAGTTCATACGGTGTCGTCTCAACGGATTTAGACGGTGCCCTATTTAAAGTGAATGCTGCAGTTTCTAATGCGTATCCCCAAAATGATAGCGGTAAGTCGGTAAAATACATCATAGATCGTACCATATCTAATAAAGTGCGATTACGACGTTCAAACACTCTGTTGCCTTGCGGTGTGCGAGGCGGCGTCAGTTGTGAAATGATTCCACACTTCCTTAGGTGTGTGCCAAACTCGTGACTCAAATATTCTCCACCACGATCAGATCGTAGACATTTAATTTTTCTGTCACGTTGATTCTCAACCTCACTCTGAAATTCCTTGAACTTTTCAAACGTCTCAGATTTGTGCTTCATCAAGTAGATATACCCATACCTACTCAAATCATCGGTGAGAGTGAGAACATAACGATAGCCACCGCGAGCTTCAACGTTCATTGGACCACACACATCAGTATGTATTATTTCCAATAAGTCGGTTTCTCTCTCCATTATTTCTGAGAATGGAGTCTTAGTCATCTTGCCCATGAGGCACGGTTCGCATGTGTCAAATGATTCAAAATCAAGAGACTCCAATAGTCCATCAGTATGGAGCTTCTTCATGCGCTTAACGCCGATATGACCAAGGCGGCAGTGCCACAAGTATGTGGGACTATCATTATCAACTTTACATCTTTTGGTACTCACACTATGAATATGTGTAACATCACGATCGAGATTCATCAAGAATAAACCATTCACCAGCGGAGCATGACCATAAAACATATCACTCATATAAATAGAACAACCATTATTCTCTGACTTAAATGAGTAGCCATCTTGCATTAAGCAAGACCCTGATACAATATTCATGCTCAAAGCTGGTACTAAATAACAATTATTAAGGTTTAAAACTAATCCCGATGGTAGATGTAGAGGTAGCGTGCCGACGGCGATCACATTGACCTTGGAACCATTCCCAACGCGCATTGTCACCTCGTCCTTGGCCAGTCTCCGCTTATTCCGCAGTTCCTGCTTTGAGTTGCAAATGTGAGCAACAGCACCGGTATCAAATACCCAGGAGCTACTACGAGTGCTGGTAAGGTACACATCAATAACATGTATATCACATATACCTTTAACGTTGCTGGCTTTCTTGTCCGCTAAGTATTTGGGGCAGTTCCGCTTCCAGTGACCTTTTCCCTTGCAATAGAAGCACTCAGTCTCAGGCTTGGGTCCATTCTTTTTCTTCTTCCCGGCATCTGGCTTACCGGGCGCGGCAACAGCTTTGTCGTCTTTCTTGAAGTTCTTCTTACCCTTGCCTTTCTTGAAACTAGTGGTCTTGTTGACCATCAACACTTGATGCTCTTTCTTGATTTCTACTTCCGCAGACTTGAGCATCGAGTACAACTCGGGAATGGTCTTCTCCATCCCTTGCATGTTGTAGTTAAGCACAAAGCCTTTGTAGCTTGGTGGGAGAGACTGGAGGATTCTATCAATTATAGCATCATCCGGAAGTTCGACTCCAAGTGAAGTCAGACGACCGTGTAACCCAGACATTTTGAGTATGTGCTCACTGATAGAACTTTTCTCCTCCATCTTACAACTAAAGAACTTGTCGGAGACTTCATATCTCTCGACACGGGCATGAGCTTGAAAAACTAGCTTCAGCTCCTGGAACATCTCATATGCTTCGTGTTGCTCAAAACGCCTTTGGAGTCCCGTTTCTAAACTGTGTAACATGCCACACCTAACCAGAGAATAGTCATCACTCCGCGTTTGCCAGACGTTCAGAATGTCCTGGGCTGCTGCGGGAGCGGGAGGGTCACCTAGTGGCGCATCAAGGACATAAGCCTTTTTAGCTGCTTCAAGCATGAGCTTCAAGTTGCGAACCCAGTCCGCATAGTTGCTACCACCATCTTTCAGCTTGTTTTTCTCTAGGAATGCGTTGAAATTGAGGTTGACGTTGGCCATCTACAATATTTATAAAGACAACTTTTAGACTAAGTTCATGACAATTAAGTTCATTTAATCATATTAAGTATGAACTCCCACTTAAATCGACATCCCTCTAGTCATCTAAGTGATACATGATCCATGTTGACTAACCCGTGTCCGATCATCACGTGAGACGGACTAGTCACCGTGGTGAGCAACTTCATGCTGATCGTATTCAACCATACGACTCATGTTCGACCTTTCGGTCTCTTGTATTCGAGGTCATGTCTGTACATGCTAAGCTCGTCGAGTCAACCTAGGTGTTTCGCGTGTGTAAATCTGGCTTACACCCGTTGTATGCGAACGTTAGAATCTATCACACCCGATCATCACGTGGTGCTTCGAGACAACGATCCTTCGCAACGGTGCACACTTACGGGAATACGTTCTCGAAATTTTAAGAGGGATCATCTTATTATGCTACCATCGTTCTAAGCAATAAGATGAAAAACATGATAAACATCACAATGCAATCATATAGTGACATGATAAGGCCATTATCATCTTTGCTCTTTCGATCTCCATCTTCAGGCATCGCATGATCATCATCGTCACCGGCGTGACACCATGATCTCCATCATCGTGTCTCCGTGAAGTCGTCACGCTAACTACTACTGTCACTACTACTATAGCTAACCGTTAGCAATGAAGTAAAAGTAGTAAGCACATGGCGTTGCATCTCATACAATAAATTAAGACAACTCCTATGGCTCCTGCCGGTTGTCATACTCATCGAGATGCAAGTCGTGAAACCTATTACAATAACATGATCATCTCATACATCATACATGCAACATCACAACTTTGGCCATATCACATCACATGTCAAACCATGCAAAAACAAGTTAGACGTCCTCTAATTGTTGTTGCAAGTTTTACGTGACTGATTTGGGTTTCTAGCAAGAACGCCTTCTTACCTACGTGACAGCCACAACGATGATATGCCAAAGCTATTTACCCTTCATAAGGACCCTTTTCATCAAATCCAATCCGACTAGAGTAGGAGAGACAGACACCCGCTAGCCACCTTTATGCACGGTGTGCATGTCTGTCGGTGGAACCAGTCTCACGTAAGCGTACGTGTAAAGTCGGTCCGGGCCGCTTCATCCCACAATACCGCCGGAAAAGAATAAGACTAGTAGCGGCAAGCAAATTGACAAATCATCGCCCACAACTTTTGTGTTCTACTCGTGCATAGAATCTATGAATAGAAAACCTGGCTCGGATGCCATTGTTGGGTAACGTAGCATAAATTCAAAATTTTCCTACGCCATATTCAGATCTTCCTATGGAGAGACCAGCAACGAGAGAGGGGTAAGAGCATCTTCATACCTTTGAAGATCGCTAAGCGGAAGCGTTACTAGAACGCGGTTGATGGAGTCGTACTCGCGGTGATTCAGATCGCGGTGTGATTCCGATCTAGTGCCGAACTACGGCACCTCCGCGTTCAACACACGTGCAGCCCGGTGACGTCTCCCGCACCTTGATCCATCAAGGAGGAGGGAGAGGTTGGGGAAGATCTCCAGCAGCACGACGGCGTGGTGTCGATGGAGAGACGAGGTCTCCCGGCAGGGCTTCGCCAAGCACCGGCAGAGAGGAGGAGGAGGAAGGGCAGGGCTGCGTCGAGAGAGAGAGAAAACCGTGTGCCAAACAGCCCCGAAACCTCAACTGTATATAGGGGAAGGGGAAGGGGGCGCAACCCTTAGGGTTCCCACCCCCAAGGGGTGCGGCAGCCCCACATGGGAGAGGGGGCGGCGGCCAGGGCAGGGAGGAGGGGTGGTGCGCACCCCTGGTGGGCCTTAGGCCCACCTGGCTTAGGGTTTGCCCCCCTTCCCTCTCCCCTGCGCATTGGGCTGAGTGGGGAGGCGCACCAGCCCACCTAGGGGTTGGTTCCCTCCCCCACTTGGCCCATCTTACCTCCCGGGGTCATTTCCCCCCTTCAGTGGACCCCCGGGACCACCTCCGGTGGTCCCGGTGGTCCCGGTACGTTACCGGTGATGCCCGAAACACTTTCGGTGTCCGAAACCATTCGTCCTATATATCAATCTTTACCTCCGGACCATTCCAGAGCTCCTCGTGACGTCCGGGATCTCATCCGGGACTCCGAACAACTTTCAGTAACCTCGTATAACAATTCCCTATAACCCAAGCGTCATCGAACCTTAAGTGTGTAGACCCTACGGGTTCGGGAGACAGGCAGACATGACCGAGACACCTCTCCGGCCAATAACCATCAGCGGGGTCTGAATACCCATGGTGGCTCCCACTTGCTCCACGATGATCTCATCGGATGAACCACGATGTCAAGGATTCAATCAATCCCGTATACAATTCCCTTTGTCTGTCGGTATAGAACTTGCCCGAGATTCGATCGTGTTCAATCTCGTTACCGGTAAGTCTCTTTACTCGTTCCGTAGCACGTCATGGTGTGACTAACTCCTTAGTCACATTGAGCTCATGATGATGTTCTACCGAGTGGGCTAGAGATACCTCTCCGTCACACGGAGTGACAAATCCCGATCTCGATTCATACCAACCCAACAGACACTTTCAGAGATACCCGTAGTGCACCTTTATAGTCACCCAGTTACGTTGTGACGTTTGATACACCCAAAGCACTCCTACGGTATCCGGGAGTTGCACAATCTCACGGTCGAAGGAAAAGATACTTGACATTAGAAAAGTTTTAGCATACGAATAATACGATCTAGTGCTATGCTTAGGATTGGGTCTTGTCCATCACATCATTCTCCTAATGATGTGATCCCGTTATCAATGACATCTAATGCTCATGATCAGGAAACCATGATCATCTATTGACTAACGAGCTAGCCAACTAGAGGCTTGCTAGGGACACATTGTGATCTATTTATTCACACATGTATTACTGTTTCCTGTTAATACAATTATAGAATGAACAATAAACTATTATCATGAACAAGGAAATATGATAATAACCATTTTATTATTGCCTCTAGGGCATATTTCCAACAGCTGGATCAAGAAGGCCGAGATCATCGTCGAGCTGTACGTGTGCTGAACGCGGAGGTGACGTTTGTTCGGCACTAGATCGGAACGGATCGTGAGACGGATCGCAAGACGGTTCGTGCAACGGATCGCGAGACGGTTCGTGGGACGGATCGCGGGACGGATCATGGGACGTATCGCGGGACGGTTCGTGGGGCGGTTCGAGGGACGTGAAGACGTTCCACTACATCAACCACGTTTCTTAACGCTTCCTGCTGTGCGATCTACAAGCGTACGTAGATCCAAATCTCCTCTCGTAGATGGACATCACCATGATAGGTCTTCGTGTGCGTAGGAATTTTTTTGTTCCCATGCAACGTTTCCCAACAAATGTGAACCCTTGTGCTAGAGGGGTGAGATGGCTTATATAGAGTGCGCAGCCCCTCATAAGTGTCCCGCCTTCAAGGGTGCAATAAGTGAGATTAAATGCATATGTTACAAGTAACGTATGTCATAAATGACAATAACTACAGTAGTCTAACATACGACCGTTAGCCTCTCCGAGGTGGCTTCTCGCCTTCTATGTCGACTGGCTTCTGGTCTTCATCGAGTGGAATCCAGTCATCGAGTGTAAGATAATCTTTCGAGTGGTTTTATACCGAGTGGACAAGAGGTTGTCTTAATCCAGTCGATAGGCATCTTGTGACCTTTAAACTAATAATGATGTGCCCTTGGTAGGACTTAGGGGTGTTTCTTTCGAGAGACTTTTTGGTGTAGGGACTAAAAAAAAGTCCCTTTTAGTCTCATGTGAAAGAAACAGGAGGGACTTTTAGGGACTAAAAGGGGGTATTTGGGACTAAAGGAAGAAGTCCCTATGGGAGGGACTTTTTGGGACTTTTTTAGCACTTTTTTCCAACAGTGCTCCTACTTTTAGCATGTCATTTAATAACTTCTAGTATATTACTAGGGGTAACCTGGTCTTTTTGCATGTCATTTAATGACCTCTAGTCCATGTTTAGTTCTTGAAAAGAAACGGATAGGGACTAGAGACTTTTTAGTTATGACTAAAAAAAGTCCTAGGACTTTTTAAAGAAACACGGTCTTATAGGTCACGCCTACGACCCTACCCTAGGGTTATAATCCCATCAGTTGTCGCTGCCTTCCATGGCAGTTGTGGGGCCAACTTGGGTGTTCAGACGGTCAAAAGTAGACCCTGACCGAAAGTCTGTCCTTGATCAGCGTGGAGGGCCCACCTGCCGAGACCACAGTCCTGGCCTCCATGGGAGGCAGACGCCAATCAACTCCGGTAGCCACAACTCCAGCGGCCGTCGCCGAGCTCGTCAGGGTAGCACCGGTGCCGTGTGTTGCCGCTCCCCGTGTATCTGTGATCCCAAACTTCCAAGATCTGCGACGTGACGCTATGTCCGGCACGACGCCACCGCTGATTCTGCCGTCTGATGGAACTCTATTCCCCTCGCTCTCCGACGAGATTCCCGGGAATAGCGGCTCATCCCATCCACTACAATCCTTCACCAAACGATATGGATTAGCACCTTGTATTGCAGCAGCGGTGGTTGCATCAAAGGCGCCACCAGACCTGGTTCACGAATTGTCAGCCATTTGAGTGAAGTGATGGCCTCCGGGCTCACCGTCCATGCCAAGAGTCTGAACGCTGAGAGAGCTTGACTCCGGCGCCACCGTGTCCACCGGGAAGGAGGTGCCCAGCAGATCCTCTGCTACTTCTCGTTCCCATGCATGCAACGTGATGCCCTCCAACACGAGCGAGACCTTGAAATGTAGCTCGGAGCCTCGGAGTGCACTGCTTGTGCCTGGCGATTCCATTGCTGAAAGAAGAGGCGGACTCCTTGGGATTCGATGAACGGTCTCTCCGCCACCATGTTGCGGTGCTCTTGGCGCGCGAACACGACCAGAAAATCCTCCGGCCGGTAGTGGTGCACCAGCAGCCACTCAGGCTCGATTCCCAGCTCCGACCCCAATGCGTGCAGCATGAATTTTGGCCGTATGTCGTGGCGTGAACCTCCCACATATGCCACCATAGCGAATTGCAGTCTTCTCTCTTGATCTGCTGTAGACTGGGTGCGACGGACGACGTATAGCTCGTGTTGCTGAATTTCTTCTCGGGTCATGCGCTCTAGCCGCGGGATGCAGAAGCTTGGCCACTCAGCCGTCTCTGCACGCAGGGGCAGCGGCGGTGGCGGCGGAGAAGACGCCCTCAAAGGCCCTCCGACGAGGTTGGAGCGGGGGCCCCCCTCCCGACGCTCGATCTTTGCCGCCATAAGCCTTCTGAGATCTTCCTCCGGCGATGGGCTTCTCGGTCTCTTACACTTCTTAGACTCATGACCCGACATCTTGCAGCGAAAGCACACAACAAGATTGGTGCACTTGTTCTTGAAGTGTCCCTACTCGAAGCACTTGTAGCAGAGTCCCTCCATCTCCGGCAAGACTTGCCTGCGCTCCCGGGCATGAAGCCCCCGAGCTCTGAGCGCCTCCGCCTCGAGGCGGCGCCTCCAAAGCTCCTTCTTTGACAGTCGCGGCTCCTCCCACACCGCCGTTGCCGCTGGTGCAGCCGCCCCTAGCGGCCTGACCGCCGGCTCCAACGCCTCCGAGCCCCCGGAGCTGGAAGAGAGGCCCAGCCCCGACACCACCGGCCTCTCTGAGGACTGGCGGAAGGTGGAGTTCGCGGATTGCGGGCTTTCCGGCATGGTTGCCCGAAGGGGGTTCGAGAGGGCGAGAGAGCGGGCGGACAAGATCTAGCGTGGCACGGAAGGTGGACGCTCTCGCCGGAGTGGCGAGCGGCGGTGGAAGGTGGAGACGACGGGGAATGGGATCTCTCAAAACAAAAATGTGAACGAGGAGTGCTAGTGACGGCAAAAAAGCAAAACCAAGAATATTGGACATGGTCAAAATGTCGATAAAGAAAAGTAACTTAAAAGTGTGTGGTTGTTACAAAATGGAAAGGGAACCATCCTTGTGTTTGTGAAAAACATAGAATGAACATTTCGTCTATATATTTTTATGGAAATCGTTTCCCATCCGCGCGCCGGTCGCCCCCTGGCGCGCGGGCCCCTGCAACATTTTTTTCATCCGCGGGCTTCTCCAGTCAATGGATGCAACATTTTTCATCTAAATATGTTGCAACCTGCGTCATTTTTGTTGTAAGCGTTTTTTACTATATTTTATCTCAGTAAAAAAACCGCATATACGTTTGCTTGCAACTCTAGTTCGTCG
Source organism: Hordeum vulgare subsp. vulgare (assembly GCF_904849725.1). Classification (NCBI taxonomy): domain Eukaryota; kingdom Viridiplantae; phylum Streptophyta; class Magnoliopsida; order Poales; family Poaceae; genus Hordeum; species Hordeum vulgare. The sequence goes on along the minus strand of NC_058519.1, from coordinate 457,750,993 downwards.
GATTTTTTGTTACAATCGATGTTTTTTACTTTTTGCTACAACCGTGTTAATTTTTGTTACAACCGGCATCATGTTTTGCTGCAACCGTTCACTAAAAAGTTACATACACGTCACGTAAATTTTTGTTACAACCGACGTTTGACTTTTGCTACCACGTACCATCAGCTTCGTTTTTTTGCTACGATCACGTAGATATTTTTTTGCTACAAATTTTATTTTTTATTGCAATCGTTGAAAAAATTGCTGCATCGCATTAAAATTTTGTTGCATAAGAAGGAAAATGTTGCATGCGGATCCAACGATACGGACGACGCGGGGTTGGTGGATCTTGCGGCCCGCGTGGCCGGCCGAAAATCTGGGCCGGCGCCGGCGCAGATCACTCCCCTATTTTTATTTCGTAGAAGTAAATGGGTTGAGATTGGAATAAATGAGTCACTAGGGTGTACGCTGACTGTACGAGAGGTATAACTTAAATATAATCTTAGCAAATACGGATTATGATTTTATTTATCTTTTCATGAGAACACATGTATCCCATGGGGCAATCAACTTGTAAATCCTAATCGATCGGTCGATCGATTCGATCGGGTCGAACCAGCAAAGCAGCGGCACGTGCAAACACCGGCCTGGGCGCCGTTTACAGATGGTAATTACTTCTTCTGCTCCCGGGATTAAGCTCCAAGGGAATATATGCAAGATCACATCCATAGCCTTCGCAAGGCAACAAAACTGCAAGCGATTGCTGCCAAACAGGTCGATTTCAACGGATCCCCTCCGCTTATGCGGTTCTCTGCTGTCCTCTCCGCTTCTCCTCCCATCCCCATTGTCCTTGCGCGCACGGGGAAACGACGCCGGCGAGATGGCTTCCCCTCCCCGCACGGTGATCTGCGTGGGTGACGTCCACGGCTACATCTCCAAGCTGGAGAGCCTGTGGGCGAACCTCCAGGCCGCGCTCCCCGCCGACGCCTTCGCCGCCGCGCTCGTCATCTTCCTCGGGGACTACAACGACCGCGGCCCGCACACCCGCCGCGTCCTCGACTTCCTCCTCGCGCTCCCGGCCCGCCACCCGGCTCAGCGCCACGTCTTCCTCTGCGGCAACCACGACCTCGCCTTCGCCGCCTTCGTCGGAGCGCTGCCGCCGCCCCCCGACGGCTCCCCTTTCGCTGCCACCTGGGCCCAATACATCGACAACGAGGCCCACGAGGGCTGGTTCCGCGGGCCGGGGCACGAGGACATGCACGTGCAAGGGAGGAGATGGGGCGGCGTCATCAAGGAGAGGTGGAACCCCAAGAAGGGCCTCCCGTACAAGGGCTCTATCTACGATGCTCAGCCCACCTTCGAGTCCTACGGCGTCGCCCATGGATCACCAGGTCAGTCTAGGAATTTCCCCATATCAATTTGGTTACACGTGCTTTCATGCTGACCCAAATAATACGTACTTCAATTGCTTATGATTTGAATTGCCACTGCCGAAGAAACGGTCATATGCGTAATAAACTAGAGATATGGACGTTAAAGTCATTAACAGAGCTCAAATGACGTGGGCCGTTCTTAAACCCTTGCATATTCCACTTGTTAATATTTTATTGACAGAATAGTGTCTCATCGACTATGAAGTAGAAACACAGAACACCTTCCAGTATGAATGGCTAGTTTTCATTGTTACAACATTGCAGTGCACAGTGTTGGATCATAGTGACCACTTCACACTTCACAGTACTCACAACCACCTGTTCATCTCTGAAAGTCTGCATAGTGCACTTTCCTGACATTACCGTTATTTACATATGAAGTATGATCGCTATTTTTCCCGTGGAAACATTGCAATGCCTACTTTATTTAGATTAACAAACACCCTGTTTTTGGCAATACAAGGTACACAATCAATATCGTATAGGTATTGGGTTTCGTTCACTGAAATCAAACTAGTGGTTATAATATGTGATTAATATATATAGCACCGCCATCATGATACTAGCCTAAATTAAATTAATTTGGAAAATGCTAATTATTTCCAATAACCCCAAACTTTCTTTACTCAGTTTTTGATTCAAGCCTGCTACTGCTCTGAAACAGAACAAGTTTACGGGTATGCTTTTCAGAGTTGGCAAACGAAAACCATCTTGTGGCTCACGACTATGAATGTATATTGGGTATATGGGATAGCACACCTGAAAGAACGCTTAATCCAGAACGGGAGAAACTGTTCAAGGATACCGCCACACTCTTTGTGGGTGCCGTCAATAGCGTGACTGTATACAAGTTGGGTACGTGTATTTGAATATGCGTAATGCCATGGAACCGTGGGATGCACTTGAAGCTATGTTCGGCGCAACTGATGTAGGCAATGAACTTCCTGCGGTACAACAGACTCTCGAGATAAAATGCATCGCTAAGGAACTTGAGCTCCTTAGGTGTGGCCTACTCAACAAGTTTATCGCCGGATGCATTATTGCTAATCAGGCCGGGCATTCGGTGCTTGGTTAACTCCGATCAAGATTGCTATATAAAACGCATTCGATGCATAAAATCTGACTTCAATAGACCAAGCACGTCACATCTCCACTGAAAAACGACGGCGGCGCATGCCCAAGCCCATTATTGGACTGCAAACAGGAAGGACTGGACCATCTGACCTTCAAAAGGACAACGAGCTACGAGAGCTGCAAGATTCCGCTTGACAAGGGGAGCACGGCGCACCGCACCTAGGGCTCATGTGAGAGCCAATGCAACTTGTCGGCGAGGGAGTTTGGCTGGAAATCGAGTTCTAGACATGCCTAGACATGGGATCTGGATGTCTTGGGATGGATAGGAGCAGAGAAGGGGGCGGCTAGAGATAGGGCATGGACGAGAATGTCGGATAGGGTGCGTGTGTCAGGAGGAGGGTTCCATCGCATTTGGGGTCAAGCAGCAGGGCTATTGGGCCATGGACCCCAAAGTCCATGGAGTTGGACCTGTTTGTTGGTATCTCGTCGGTACTTTGGTGTAACTAACTACGGTTTTATAGCGTTGATGACCGAAGATCTGACTGAATAAATCTGTTTCGATGTATTCGGATTTGGTCCCAGTCACAGATCAGCGCTTCTGTCATCAGTTTCTGTGCCCACCCTGAATTGCTAATCTTACTCCATGAAGAAACTAGGCCACATCTCTAAAGCACCAAAGCCGGGAGATCTCTGTTGATAATCTAATTCGATCTTTGGGTGTATGCGAGAGCAAAATACACACACACTAACGAGGCTGAGAGACAGTCTAGCGTCAGTTTCGTGCAGAAAAATCCATGAGTCCCAAAGGAAAAAATGTGGTTGTTGAAACTACCAAGTTCAAGAAGCAGAACAAGGACACATATGTGCCATGTGTGCGGTGAACTCGGCCATTGGGATGTCAAGTGCTCATTTCGCAAGGGCGGGAAGGGTCAGCTAGTATAGAACAAAGTTTGTCAACCTCCCATTGTCAACAATGATGATACAAAACCTGGGTATGATAATATACCCAGTGTACATCATGTTTCCTTGTCTACCGATTGGTGGATTGATATCGGAGCTAATATTCATGTGTGTGCCGATATCTCCTTGTTTTCTTGTTACCATGTCGCTAATGATTCCATCGTCCTAATGGGGAATGGTTCACATGCTTCTATTCATGATGTCGGTATAGTATATTTGAAGTTTAAAGGGCAGCCCGGTGCATGTAGCTCCCGCTTGTGCAGGGTCCGACCACTTTGGGTCTCTAGTACGCAGCCTTTCCCTGCATTTCTGCAAGAGGCTGTTTCCAGGACTCGGAACCCGTGACCTCGTGGTCACAAGGCAACAGGTTTACCGCTGTGCCAAGGCTCCCCTTCCAGTATATTTGAAGTTTACTTGAAAAAAATTCATGCAACATGTGCACTCAGTAAATAATAATCTCATTATTGGTTGCATCTTTTGCAAAGATAAGTTTAAATTGGTTTTTGAGTCCAATAAAGTAGTAGTGTCAAAATGTGCTTTTTATTAGTAGACTTTCAGTGAGGAGGTCTGTTTCGCCTTTACCTGTCACATTTTTGTAATTAGGTTGTGATCCATATATGCGCTAGTGTTATTGAGACCAGCATTCATGACTTCTTCACATTAATTTTGGTTGTATCACGCGCCTTGCCAAAATCCTGAATTTGACCTTACCAAAAGGCTGTAAGTCGTAAGCTTGTGTGGCTCTAAGTGCTAAGTTTGTGTGCAAGCCAAGCAACCTTGCAAGCCTCCTAGGAGGATTGTAACAAACTCTATCTTTTCAATATAATGAAACGCAAAGGTCCTTTGCGCTTTCTCGAAAAAAAGAAAAAAAAAACCTTGCAAGCCTCACAAGGCTACCGGGAGAGAAACCTGGCACCATCGGTGGTCATACGTTTTGATCCATGTGAGATGGATGGTGTGTTGACAAAAGGTGGAAATAAATATTTCATGACTTTGTTTGATGATTCCACTAGAGAAACTTGGCACCATTGTGGCAACCTGCGTCATTCAACAGAAATTAATGTGCCAAAGTGGTGAATGCCAAACATCGGTTTTGTTGACACTAGTGCATATGTGGTTCACAACCTTATTACAAAAGAATCTAATGGGGAAAGGCAGAACGAACCTCCACACTCATAGCCTTTACCAATAAAAGATCCATACTTTGACACTACATTATTGGACTCAAAACAAACTTAAATCCATCTTTGCAAAGAATGCAACCACTAACAAGATTATTATTTGTTGAGGACACATGCTGCACTATCTTCCTTGAAGTAAACTTTGGATGTACCATGCCAACACTACAAACAGAAGCATGTGAACCGTTCCACATTAGGACGGTGGAAATCCCGAGCGACCTGGTAACAAGAATATATCAACACACACATGAATATTAACACATATATCAATCCACCAATCAATAGACTAGCAAGAATAAAGGACAATAGGTACATTACCGTACCCAAGTACTACATCATCATTGTTACCAATGATCTGGTTGACTAATTTTGAGTTTTGTCCTGACTGACCCTTCACGCCCTTGCCAAATGGGCACTTGACAGCCCAATGGCTAGGTTCACCACACACATAGCACATATCCTTGTCCTGCTTCTGCTTCTTCCTGAACTTGGTAGTTTGAATGACCACAGTTTTTCCGTTGGAACTCATCGGATTTTTGTGCACCACATTGACGCTAGATTGTCTCCCAGTCACTTTGTTCTCTTCGACACCCAAAGATCCAATGAGATTCTCAATATAGATGTCCTGTATCTGGTGCACAAAATTTCTCCGCAATAATGCATCCAATGACAAATTGTCAGGTAACACACACACTTAAGGAGCTTAAGTTTCTTAACAATGCATTCTATCCCATGAGCCTGTTCTACCACAGGACGGTTGTCAACCATCCTATAGTCATGGAACTGCTCCATAGCATACAGTTCACTGCTTGAATCTGTTACGCTGAACTTAACTTTGTGTGCATCCCACAATTTCTTGTCATTATGCATATGCAAAGGCACGCCTACCAGTTTGTCTCTGATCATGCTAATGACAGCATCCATGAGGAGTGTGGTCTGTGGTGGCATCTTTGAACTCTTTTTCATGTTCAGGAGTAAGCGCAACTTAAAGAATGCTAGCCGACACCGAGAACACGTTCATAGCCGTAAGCCATACAGGATGGTTTCTGTTTGCCAGCACTTAAAGTGTAAACAACTTCACTTTCAGAGCAGCAACAAATTTTTGAATCGAAAATTGTGAACATGTAAGGTGTTTGGATTGTTGAAGTAATTAGCAAATTTGTGAATTGTTATAATCCAACTTAGTATCATAACGACAATGCTAGCAATATTAATTGCATACTACTATAAAATAGTCATGTGACTGCCTACGAAACATAGAACCGGCATATCTATGAATTTCACATGTATAGCAAACGAACATGAACCAGCGAGAGGATTAATAGAATGTACCCCTAGGTCGAAATGACCCCGGCAGCAACGTTTTTCCCGACACCGGCGATGTCACCAGTGTCAACCATGGCATGGTCGACGAAGTCATGGAAGTAGTCGAACAAAGATGACCAGTCGTGTCGAGACGCTCCCCAAAACCTTATTAGCCTTCACGCGATGTAGCTTTTTGCAAAGGGCACAGTTCTGGAGGCCTGCCCTTCCGTGCATGCAGTCGCCGGGAGGGTAAGCCAAGAATAGCACAGCAAGAGGAATCGTGGGGTAGTTTGAGATAAACCCACGCCCGAGACGGTAACAGCCCACCATCCGAACAAGTTGGGAACAACTGTTACTAATATTAACACTAGTGATGAACATATTTTGGTGCCTATTTTAGGGTAGCTGAGATGGATATGTTTTGGTGCCATAAAAGCACTTTTTGGTGATGTAAATTTTACTCCAATCAGTTTTTGGTGCTCTAAAATAGGGCAGCTATTGGAGATGATCTTAGATGATCAATGGATTGGGGTAGGTTAGAAAAAAGGCCAACAAATTGGTGGGGAGGGGGGAGATCGTGCGAGTGGTGGGGAAGTCTTGCGTCCCAAACGACGCACGGATTCCCCTTTAATAGTAGAGATGCTTGTTAATGACTCGTAATTCATAATAATTAATTATCCATTCCAACCTGCAAAAATAAATCACACACTTGTCATGGGTCTCAGCCCGGCTTGTTCCTGAAACGTGACGGGCATGCGCTTTGCGTGGCGGGCGGAGGAGGACCGCGTGTGTATAAGTGCTCTTCTCAAGCTCAAGGAGTGAGAGAGTCCCTTTTATGTTTTTCTTAGGGAAGAGTCCCTTTTATGTTTCTCTTGGGGAAGAGTCCCTTTTATGTTGGTCTCTACTCTCCTGCACTCTGCGTGCAAGACTAAACTTCCCACCCATACATGCAGCCATAGTGGGCCTTTGATATTTTCCTGGAATTATTTCTTATAAGGGCTAATGCCCATACTTCACAGTAATGCGCCCACCGTAATTTAACCTAGTAGTTTCTAATTTGCCAGCGATTCTAATTACACTGTAGATCTCGTGAAAGCTGTGCCTGAGGAGCATAAAAAGTTTCTGCATGACTTGGTTTGGGTCCATGAAGAGGTATGCATTCTTTTCTAGTGCAAAGTATAGTAGAGATGAAAGACGTATTTCTGCTTTGGTGTTTCATGTTATCGTTATATTGCAGGAAGACGTTCCTATTGATACAGATGGAGGCCAGATTCTGTGCAAACTGATTGCGGTTCATGCCGGCCTGGAAAAGTCATTGGATTTGAATGAGCAGCTTAGAGTTTTGAGAACTAGAGATACACGGGTGCCAAAAGTTCAAATGCTTAGCGGGAGGCAGGATGTTTGGAACATACCACAGGTGAGCTAATATGTGATCCTTTTGCACTATATCTTGTCAGAGACGAACAATTTACTCTCTGGTTTGTTTTCCATGTTATTGTGTCTAATTTGGTGTCGTAGCTACCTCAGTACACTTGTGCAGTTGCAAACAAGATAAAGTTCAGTGCATTAGATTACCATCCTTGTCGATTATATAGAAGAGACCAACATAGTCTGCACAATGTTTTTTTCTGAATGCATCTAAAATTGCCGTGAGACGTACATGGAGTCTCGCATTTTATATCACCTGCAGTACTAATGAACCCGTCATTGGCTTGATATTGCACCATGCTAAGTTCTGTTGGCACTAAGATTGGTGTGGTATGTGATTATTCCTAGAACTTCTAGTCTTAGTGAAGCCTGCACAGTTAGCCCCAAAATTGTTTGATTTGTCACTTCTCTGAACTGTGGAAATGTTATGTACGCAGTTTTCCTCAGCATCTTATTCCTGGCTTGGACTAATTTATATACATAGGAGTTTGTAAAGAAGTGTATATATAGACAGGACCATAGGCCAGCGAAATGTTTTTTTAACGAAGGCAAGCACTTTGTCATATTTCATTAAATAGGAAGGACAGTGACATAAATATATACACAGCAAAAGGGCCAAGGTGGCTGAAACCCCCTAAAAATATATACTCCTGAAATTAGTGCTCCCAAGTGCTTTGCAACGGCTATCACCAAACAATTCGCCTAGCTCTTGATTCTTATGGGGTGCACGGCATGCTGCTAACTGATCTGAAGACTCTTGCACTCAATGTTTGAATGAAAGTGTAGAGTTTTCTCACCAGATGTGTGAGCACATAATCCTTGCTTGCCATGATGCTGCATGTACTGACAAGTGCCATTTTCTCCTCCTATCAAATTGTTGAGCCAGTTTTCTTTAGCACAGACCGTCGGTGATCTGTAGAAAGAAAAAAGGTGTGGCATGCAGGAAATTTGATTACAGCTGCCAACTGTCCTCCTTCTAATATGCTTTAAACTAGCAGCAAGGTGCATTGGGTGAAGTTAGGTTACAGAAATCACACCAGTTTCACTGTCACTCTGGAACTTGGATGGTTTAGCCCATATTAGCTGAAACAGCAAGCACATTGTGCATGTTCATAGACTACCACAAACTTATTCACGGCTAAATGGTTGGTGTCCATGGGTCAGTACGTACTGTACGTTTATCAGGCTCTTAGGCCGCTTCTGGTATTCTCGGGATTGCAAATTTGTCACATGAGCAGTTGTGCTGATACACGGATTTCCTTTTCCAGGGTCTGGCCGGCAAGCAGACCATCGTTGTAAGTGGCCATCATGCGAAGCTCCACCTGGACGGTCTCAGGTTCATCATCGACGAAGGTGGTGGGTATGCAGACAAACCTATAGCTGCCGTTGTTTTCCCCTCGAAGGAAGTGATCAGGAGCTCCGAGGGAACGGCCTCCCGGAATTGATCTAGACATCATCGGAACGGCAAAGATGCAAGCTCATGTTTTTTGTTGCTGTCGTAACATGAGCAATCGGACGACTGATATGTACAACTGCCAAAACGGAGTGGTATAATATTTCAAAAAACATGGAACTGATGTTTAATGTATTATAACGTCGAGTAGATATATATAGATAAATACTCCGTCAAAAAAAAAAGTGTGAAGCGGTGCTACTCGGGCTTGTCCTAATCGCAATGTGCCAACTAGGGCAAGGAAGTTCCTGTATGTATGCGCCAGTTGACATCATCATTATACTTGCAACTTGGCTGTCGGTATGAATCATGAGCGGGAATGGCCATGTTTTTAGACAGTAACTTTTCTTTCTTGTTAACTGATAAAGTAATACAACTTGCACCTTGTACAGACAGATCGCGAACGGTGGTTGTACATGCCTACATGGTCCAAACTCGTTTGTTTTTTCTTTTCTTTCGAATTCGGCAGTGCAAAAGGTGCGAGGGATATCATGTCACACGGGAGTTGTTGAACTAACGGTCGCGAGAGCGCCTCCTAGCAGGTCCCTTGTACTTCTCGTTTGTTTCTTCCTGATGAACAGCAAGCTAAAGCAAACGGACATGTCCACCCGGAAGGGACCACGACGCTAGAGAACTCGGCCCTCCATCCTAGAAGCATCTCGAGTTGTTCGCCCCCCCCCCCCCCCCCCCCCATGGTCCGAAATAGCGTCGTCTGGGGATCCGCCGGTGTAAAAAAACGGTCCGGGGCGCTCGGCTTCCCAACCGCCCATCCAAGGAAGTCCCCCAGTGGTCCCAACCGCTGTTTTCGGCGACGCAAATTTGGTCCATTTTTTATCCTTCGATATTCTTCAACATAATTAAATAATAATTATTATTTTTTATCTCATAGTTCATCATAGAAATCAATACAAATTAAAAAAAATTAATAAGTCAATACAAATAAAAAAAGAGCTAAGCATTGCCCTTGAGCCTCCATAGATGCATCCCCATGAGAGAGAGGCCGGTCAACACCGGTCGCCAAGCTACACTCACGTGCTAGCCTCTCTCTCAATTTTTTTTTTTGCTACACTCACGTACTAAGGTTTAATAAATATCTCTCCGATATCTAGAAACTAGGATCACAGAGGGCTTAAAATACAAGCATCAATGCACGGGTTCAGGTGATAGATGGCCGCCCCTTAAAAAAAGGTGATAGATGGCCGTGACGAAGTGAGATCTTGATGCCCGTTTTGCCGTCAGAGAACTCAGAAGCACCTTTATTGTACTAGATATTTAGGGACGGTGGGGTCGTGGAGAGATTAGCGTCTAGTTTCTTAAAAATCAGGCCATTTAGGCCCTGCTTTACAGAAGGTTCAACCAGTCCAAAACGTCTGCTAGGATCGCCAGCTACAAAGTTAAGTACATGCACGAGACCCTAACCTGGAATGCCCACACGTACGGCATCAGCCGAGCTAACCACCAAAGCAGAAACAGGCGCATTCGAACTGGATCAGCCGATCCAACCACCAAAGCAGAACACGCTCACGCAGGAGCCCAGCACCGCAGAGGCGCAGGCTAGCGTCTAGCCGACGGGCTTGAGGCTGATAGTGGACGTGAGTGCGTGAACACCGGGACGGGGGCGTCGGATGAAGGAAGAGATACGCACATGAGCACCATGATGCTATTGGGCGTGATTAATCATGTGAAGGGAGCAACCATGCGCCTTTTCCTCTTTGGAAATACGTAGCCCACACTTTTTTAGTGGAAGCAAGAGTTGGGAAACACATGCATTTTTTCAAACAAGGAAAAATAATTCGCAAACCAATATGTCATGTAATGTAAAGGAGCATGGTCTATATTGATTTATTCTAGTGTTTTTTTTCATGGATCAATATCAAGTAGCTAGAAAAACCTGTTCAAGAATTCATCGGATTAATTGATAAATTGTTGATTAATCCCTACTTGCAGGGTCATCGAGTAGCCAATTAACCGGTAAATTGCTCGAATAATTGATTAAATGGTCGATTAACTTGCTAATTAGCTTAGTAATTTCCTATCCACCAGCCAACCGAGCAACTACCAGTTAACGATTTCTTCAACAATGAAAAAGACTAGTACATGGTGGCATGTCATTTTACATTAAAACGAAGGTTTCTCGAAACTTATTATAGTTCCATCTTTCTAAGTATCGATATCAAGTAGCAAAAGAAACATGTAAAAGTGCATATTTGAGAGAGAGAGAGAGAGGGAGGGAGGGAGGGAGAGAAAGAGAGAGAGAGAGAGAGTACCACAATGAATGCATTTGTTGGCATAGTTCTATAGATTCTTGGAAGAATGCCACAATAGAGCTCGAAAGGGCTCATCTGGTTTGCAAATTTTCTAATCAAGTAAATAGAAAAGATAAACGATTGAGATGCGATCTCCACTCTAATTCCTACTAGTTTTCATGAGATCTAACATAATGCTAAGAATCCTAAGGAATGGGTACCTTCATTTTTGTGAAACGAACACAATACATAGGAAGCACCAGCATGAGGGTCAAAATTTTATGGGAATCCTCCAAACTGAATGGGCAATGCGGATAAAAATTGCTATGCCATTTTTAAACTTGCAAGAATTAATGCGGAATATATGAGCAAATTACTATGAGTTTTAATTCAAATAAATAGTAAATAAATCATGACGATAGTAATAGAGATTAAACTAATCATCCAGACTAGTATAGTAGATGAATAGATCGAATCTAAGGCACAAATTAGAAACAAATATTCTAGCACGATCTCAAACAGAGAAGACATGATTGGATACGGTGCAGCAGGAGCAGAATCGTCGGTGTTGGTGTTGTTGCCCATATGTCGTTGATGAAGAGGTTCATGAGGTCGGGGAAGAAGTCGTCGTCCGGGAAGTAGTTGCTGCCAGCAGTCGCGCGAGCACACTTCCAAAAAACCTGATCGCCCCTCTCCTGTACACAATCACGAAAGGCGGGGTTTTAGAGGCCTTGTGTCCTTTGTTGCGGTGCACGCCGAAAGGAGGGATGGGGAAGTTTTGTGTGAGAGCGCAATGTTCTGGAACAGTGCAAAACCATATGCTTTGACCGTGGCCAGGGTATAACGTATATATGTTTATATAGTGTGGACCGGGTAAGTCGTGGGTGTAAACTCTCGTCCAAGTCGATAACAACCCCACGATCCAAAAGAATAAAAAACGACTAAGTAATTAATGTGTTTGTTAATTATTAATTAATGACTCATTAATTTCCCCGAGTAGCAAAAATATAGATAACATGCATAGTTGTGTCCTCGGCACGGCTCATTTTCGGAAGTCATTGCAACACATCGTGACGAGCCGAGGCGTGGCGTGGCAAGGCGAGTGAGGAGGAGGAGCGCGTGTATAGGTTTGTGATGCTTGTCATCTGCGTTGGGGCTTTTCATGAAGAGGAGCGGGTGATGCAACACAATATAGGTAAGTATTCCCCTCAGTAGCGAATCAAGGTTTACCGAACCAATAGAAGTAAAAATCAACCCCCGTACTCAGCTGCTACACACAAAAGGGCAAATACTTGCATCCAACGCGGGCAAGAGGGTTGTGAATCTCCTTGGACTCGTTATTTGTAAGCTTGTAAGTAGTATGGTTGGTAGTAGTTAATTGTAAATTGAAAAATAAAATAAAAAGTAAGTAAGAACAACGAGGTATTGTAGCGTTTGTAAACTTATAAGTGAATAGACGCGGGGGCCATAGTTTTCATTGGTGGCATCTCTCATGAAGGTAAGCACATTGTGGGTAAGCAAATTATCTTGGGCAATTGATAGAAAAACACATATTTATGCGATATTCACGGCAATGATCATGTATATATAGGCATCACGTGCATAAGCAAATAGGTCGACTCCTGTCTGCATCTATTACTATTACTCCGCTCATCGACCGCTATCCAACATGCATCTAGAGTATTAAGTAAAACAGAGTAATGCTTGGAGAACAATGAGATGATGTAGACAAAGAGAATTCAATTAATATGAACTAACCCCATCATTTTATCCTTAGTGGCAACAATACAAAGACGTATATTGTCCCTTTATGTCACTAGGATATTGAAATCCGTTAGATTGAACCCACTTCAATGCACCTCTCCCACTGAAGAAAGATCGATCTACTTGGCAAAAGCAAATCAACATATGGGAGAGATTTATGAAGCTATAATGATCGTGCAGATAATAATCATATTTAGGATTCAGAGAAGACTCAAATATTTATCATGAATAATCTGAACATAAACCCACAATTCATCGGATCCCAACAAACGCACCGAACAAAAGAATTAAATCAGATAGATCAAAGCGGAGGTGCGATGATAATTGTATTGGAGATCAAGAGAGAGATAGCCATCTAGGTACTAACTACGGACCCGTAGGTTTACCGTGAACTACTCACACATCACCATGGGATGAGCAAGGATGATGTAGAAGCCCTCCGTGATCGATCCCCCTCCGACAGGGTACTAGAAAAGGGCTCCAGATGGCCTCGCAATAGAACGGAGACTTGCAATGGTGGCAAAAGTGTTTTGGCGTGCTCCCTAGGGGTTTTGGAACATGTGTGAATTTATAGGCCAGAGAGGGGCACTAGGAGGCAGCCGAGGGGAGAACGAGGATATGAGGCGTGCCCTACCCCCTGGTCGCACCTGGTTGGCTCCTCACTCCCTCGTGGGGCATCTGGTCTCCTCCCGAAGCTTCTAGGTCTTCTTTCGTCCCAGAAAAATCATCAAAAAGTTTTGTGGAAATTGGACTTCATTTGATACTGTAAACCTGAAAAGCCAAAAACATGTAGAAAATAACAACTGACACTAGGCACCGGGTTAATAGGTTAGTACTAAAAAATAATATTAATTGGTAAATAAACTCCCAAAAAGTATCCTAAAATGATAATATAATAGCATGGAACGACCAGAAATTATAGATACATTGGAATTTTTTTTATATGACATGCTACCCAACATGTAATTTATTACACGTTTGATCATTGAGAAATAATGAATTAATAAGCACCAACATAGTAGTACTTATAAACATAAGCAACATAATCATCAAGTTTCAAAGGTTATGATCCTTAAAGAATGTTCACCTCCTATTCATTTTTTCATATAAATATAGCATGGCTCTCTCCTCACCACATAAATACAAATGTTAAGCACCATGATGTCGAGTCAGGCAATTGGATCGTACTTTTTAATGCGCTTCAGCTTTTTATTACTTGTGCAATATATGAGCATGAACCATGGATATATATAAAGGTGGAATATAATATGGTGGTAGGTTTCAAAGGGGTGAAAGTTGAGAAGAAAGTCTCGCATCAACTAGGCGTATCAACGGGCTATGGGGATGCCCATCAACAGATATCAATGCTTGAAGTAGGAATTTCCATGCAACACATGCACTAGAGCTATAAATGTATGAAAGATCAACTGAAACTAAGTGGGTGTGTATCTAACTTGCTTGCTCATGAAGACCTCGGGTGTTTGAGGAAGCGTGTCAACAGAATATACAAGCCAAGTTCTATAATGAAAAATTCCCATTAGCATATGGAAGTGACAAAACAAGAGACTCTCTATACGAAGAACATGGTTCCACTTTGAGGCACAAGTGTGGAATAAGACGTAGTAGCACTGTCCTTTCTCTCTTTTCTCTCATTTTTTTCTTTCCCTTTTTTCTCTTTATCTTTTTTGCCTTTTTTCATTTTTCGTCCGGAATCTCATCCCGGCTTGTGGGGGGATCATTGTCTCCATCATCCTTTCCTCACTAAGACAGTGCCCTAAATAATGATGATCATCACACTTTTATTTACTTACAACTCGATATGAAAAACCGATAGGATGATATGACTCTATATGAATGTCTTTAGCAGTGTACGTGGATGTGCAATGATCTAGCATAGCAAAAAATATAAAAAAGGACAAGCCATATAAATATCATGCTAGCTATCTTACGATCATGCAAAGCAATATGACAATGGAAGTATAAGTCATATGAAGTGACGGTGGAAGTTGCATGACAATATATCTCGGAATGGCTATGGAAATGCCATTATAGGTAGGTATGCTGGCTGTATTGAGGAAGATATAATGAGGCATATGTGCAACATAGCGTATCATGTCACGGTGTTTGGATGCACCGATCCTCGAGGTGATAATGGGCAATGCACCGTACCGAAGAGGCTAGCAAATATGTGGAGGTGAGAGTGTGTATATCCATGGATTCACATTAGTCATGAAAAACTCACATACTTCCTGCAAGATTTTATTAGCTCTCTCGAAGCAAAGCACTACTCGCATGCCCAAGGGAGGAGATTGGTAGGAGTTAAACATCATGCGCCCTCGACTTAAACATCACTAGGATTTCAACAAAGAATGAGCATGCTCACACATCATCACCATTACATAAAAATATTTAGATGAATAACAAGTTAATACCTCTAATTCACGATACCTATATTAACCAATAATTCATACTTTTTCACATTACCACATTAATATCATTAACCATGATTTCTCTTTTATGTACTACATGTGCTTCTGATTATGCACACATTTAATACCTATTATTTTGAACTAATATTATAACCCATGCAAATTACCATATCTATTTATTAACTCATGAACAAATATAAGTGAAGAACGGGAGTGTAATTATTTATATAAAATCTATACGCCATCGTGTTCTAAAAGACATAAGTGAAGTACTAGAGCAATTGCTAAGCTCAAAAGATATAAGTGAAGCACAAAGAGTATTCTAATAAATCATGTTGATAGTGTGTATATCTCAAGTGGGTGTATTAAGAGAACAATGATTGTGGAAAACTAAAAACAAAAAGCAAACCAAAGCAAACGATGCTCCAAGCAAAACTCATATCATGTGATGAATAAAAATATAGCTCCAAGTGACATGCGATGGATTGAGACAAAAGAGGGGATGCCTTCCGGGGCATCCCCAAGCTTAGACGCTTGAGTATTCCTAGAATATTACCTTTGGGTGCCTTGGGCACCCCCAAGCTTAGGCTATTGCCGCTCCTTATTCCTTCATTCATCGCGATAACACCCAAAACTTGAAAACTTTAGCACACAAAACTCAACAGAAACTTCGTGAGATCCGTTAGTATAATAAATATATAAAATACTTTAGGTACTATTAGAAATTTGTTCATATTTTATTATTGCATAATTTAATGTATTCTAACTTCTCCATGAATTATACCCACCGATATAATCCGTAGCATCATCAAAACAAGCAAACTATGCAAGCAAAAACATAATCTGTCTAAAACAGAACAATGTGCAAAGATACAGGTAATTACCATACTTATGTAACTCCAGAAATCTAGAAATTAGGAATACGTGTGTAATTTTTGTAGAAATACTGTGTAAAAAAATTCATATCAAAAAGATGTTCCTGTAAAATCAGAGAAATTCTGCACTGGACACTAAAGTTTCTGTTTTGACACCACATCAATTCTACTATCATTCAAATCATCCAAAAGGCTTTAATTGACACAAACACTAATTTAAACACAAAAACACAATCATTACAGAGGAAACAATCATGTTATCACACGCAAACATAAAATAAAACAAAAATATAAATATAACTATTGGGTTGCCTCCCAACTAGCGTTATTGTTTTATGCCCCTAGCTAGGCATAATGCAAATGATCAAGTTTTGTCATCTTTGACACTCAACCCGTAAGTAGCCCTCATGATAGGTTCATAAGGTGGTTTGATTCTATTTCTAGTGAAGTGTTCCATCCCTTTCTTTAATGGGAATTGGAACCGTATATTTCACTCTTTCATATCAATTAATGCACCTATAGTTCGTAGAAAAGGTCTCTGATACGTCTCAAACGTATCTATAATTTTTGATGGTTTCACACTGTTATCTTGTCTTCTTTGGATGTTTTATGTACCTTTTATATCTTTTTTGGGACTAACTTATTAATTCAGTGCCAAGTGCCACTTCCTGTTTTTTCCGTGTTTTTGACACTTTTCAGATCTGATTTTGGAACGGAGTCCAAACGGAATAAAAACCCCGAAATGATTTTTTCCCGAACGAAAGAAGACCACGGGCCTTTGGGCCAAGCCAGGTGGGCTCCAGGGAGCCCACAAGCTCCCACCACGCCACCAGGGGGGGAGGCGGCGGTGGGAAAGCTTGTGGACTCCCTGGCCGCCCCCTGACCTAGGTCTTTGGCCTATAAATTCCCAAATATAATACAAAAAATAAAGGGTGCCTCGAAAATACTTTTCCGCCGCCGTAAGCTTCCATTTCCGCGAGATCTCATCTGGAGACCCTTCCCGGCGCCCTACCGGAGGGGACTTCGGAGTTGGAGGGCTTCTTCATCATCATCATCGCCCCTCCAATGACTCGTGAGTAGTTCACTTCAGACCTACGGGTCCGTAATTAGTAGCTAGATGGCTTCTTCTCTCTCTTGGATCTTCAATACAAAGTTCTCTATGATCTTCATGGAGATCTATCCGATGTAATCTTCTTTGGCGGTCTATTTGTCGAGATCCGATGAATTGTGGATTTGTGATAAGATTATCTATGATATATATTTGAGTCTTTGCTGATTTCTTATATGCATGATTTGATATCCTTGTAAGTCTCTCTGAGTCTTGGGTTTTGTTTGGCCAACTAGATATATGATTCTTGCAATGGGAGAAGTGCTTGGTTTTGGGTTCTACCATGTGGTGACCTTTCCAAGTGACAGTAGGGGCAGCAAGGCACACATCAAGTAGTTGCCATCAAGGGTAAAAAGATGGGGGTTTGATCATTGGTTTGAGATTATCCCTCTACATCATGTCATCTTGCTTAAGGCGTTACTCTGTTCTTATGGACTTAATACACTAGATGCATGCTGGATAGCGGTCGACGTGTGGAGTAATAGTAGTAGATGCAGAAAGTATCGGTCTACTTGTTTTGGACGTGATGCCTATAGATATAATCATTGCATAGATATCGTCACGACTTTGCGCGGTTCTATCAATTGCTCGACAGTAATTTTTTCACCCACCGTCTACTTGCTTTCATGAGAGAAGCCACTAGTAAACACTACGGGCCCCGGGTCTATTCACATCCATCGTTTACACCTCTGCTTTTACTTTGCTTTGTTACTTTGTTGCTTTCAGTTCTCACTTGGCAAACAATCTATAAGGGATTGACAACCCCTTCATAGCGTTGGGTGCAAGCTTTTGTGTTTGTGCAGGATCTTGAGATACTCTTCCACCGGATTGATACCTTGGTTCTCAAACTGAGGGAAATACTTACCGTCGCTATGCTACATCACCCTTTCCGCTTCGAGGGAACACCAACGCAAGGCTCCAAGGCCACGGGGGAAATCCTTTGCATACTTGCCTAGGAAGTCCCTTAAGGCGTAGCCGCAGCTGAAGGATTCCTGGTGCCGTTGACACAACTATTTCTGGCGCCGTTGCAAGGGATACACAACAAACATCAGAAGTATTTCTGGCTCCGTTGCCGGGGAGGAGAAAACAAGATCTATCCAAGTAGGTCTCACAAACTCTTCTCTTGCATTTACTTTTGTTGCTAGTTGCCTCTCGTTTTCCTCTCCCCCACTTCACATTTGCCGTTTTCATTCGCCTTTCGCCTTCGCCGTTTTCTTTTGCCTTTGCCGGTTTTCTTGCTTGCTTGTGTGCTTGTTTGGTTGTTGAAGTCATCACGTCTGAAAATACCAAACTTTGCGACTTCTCGAGCACTAATAATAATGATTTTATTTGTACTCCGATTGCTCCCGCCACTAGTGCGGAATCGTATGAAATCAACGCAGCTTTGCTGAATCTTGTTATGAAAGAGCAATTCTCTGGCCTTCCTAGTGAAGATGCCGCATCCCATCTCAATACCTTCATTGAGCTTTGTGATATGCAAAAGAAAAGAGATGTGGATAATGATGTGATTAAGTTGAAACTTTTTCCTTTCTCATTGCGAAATCGCGCGAAAACTTGGTTTTCTTCTTTGCCTAAAAATAGTATCGATTCTTGGGATAAGTGCGAAGATGCTTACATATCCAAGTATTTTCCGCCGGCTAAGATCATCTCCTTACGTAACGATATCATGAATTTCAAGCAACTTGATCATGAACACGTTGAACAATCTTGGGAGAGGATGAAGCTTATGATTAGAAAGTGTCCCGCTCATGGCTTGAGTTTGTGGATGATTATACAAATCTTTTACGCTGGCTTGAATTTCGCTTCTCGCAATATCTTGGACTCCGCCTTAGGTGGAACGTTCATGGAAATCACGTTAGGAGACGCTACAATACTCCTAGACAATATCATGACCAACTACTCTCAGTGGCACACTGAAAGGTCGCCTGCTAGCAAAAAGGTGCACGCTATAGAAAAGATTAACTCGCTTAGTGCTAAGATGGATGAGTAGATGAATTTGGTTGCTAGTAGAAACGCTACCATATATCCTAATGACATGCCACTATCTTCTTTGATTGAGAGTAGCAACGCTAGTTTGGACGTGAATTTTGTTGGTAGGAACAATTTTGGCAACAACAATGCTTTTAGAGGAAACTATGTTCCTAGGCCTTTTCCTAGTAACTCCTCTAACAATTATGGCAATTCCTACGACAATACTTATGGAAATCACAACAAATTACCCTCTGATATGGAGAGTAATATCAAAGAGTTCGTCAACTCTCAAAAGATTTTCAATGCGTCCATAGAGGAAAAACTACTCAAAAATAGACGATTTGGCTAAGAGCGTTGCTAGGATGTCTTGTGATATTGATGCTTTGAAAGTTAGATGCGCTCCTCCCAAGGTCAACTTGGATGAAACTTTGAGAGCTATGCGTATCTCCATGAATGAGAGCAAAGAAAGAACCGCCCAAATTCGTGCTAGACATGAATGGTTTAAAAGGGTGCGTTCTAGTGATGCAAATCACGAAGATCTTAAAGTGCTTGGTGTGTCTCCTCTTGAATCTTTGTTTTCGCGTGTCAAACCTACTTATGCAGGGGCTGGATATGAATCCACTTTGGTTGAAAAACGCCCCAATGATTCGGAGTCCACCTATCTTGATGATAAAGGTGTGGAGAGTGGAGTAGAAGAAGTCAAAATTTTGGGTAGTAATGAAACTCCCACTTTGGATTTCAAGGAATTCAATTATGATAATTGCTCCTTGTTTGAATGCATTTCTTTGATGCAATCCATTGCAATCTCTCCACATGCTTATAGCCAAAGCAAAGCCTTTACCGCGCATATCGTAGATGCTATGATGAAATCTCTTGAAGAGAAGCTCGAACTAGAACTCTCTATACCTAGAAAACTTCATGATGAGTGGGAACCTACTATCAAAATCAAGATCAAAAACTATGAGTGCAATGCTTTGTGTGATTTGGGTGCTAGTGTTTCCGCGATTCGAAAGTCTTTATGTGATATTCTTGGTTTTCATGAGATTGAAGAGTGTTCTCTTAATTTGCATCTTGCGGATTCTACTGTCAAGAAACCCATGGGGAGGATCGTTGATGTTCTTATTATTGCAAATAAGAACTATGTACCCGTGGATTTCATTGTACTTGACATAGATTGCAATCCTTCATGTCCCATTATTCTTGGTAGACCTTTCCTAAGGACTATTGGTGCTATCATCGATATGAAGGAAAGGAATATTAGATTTCAATTTCCTTTAAAGAAGGGCATGGAGCACTTTCCTAGAACGAAAATAAGATTGCCTTATGAATCTATGATGAGGGCTACCTATGGTTTGAGCACCAAAGATGACTATACGTGATTCCATCACTTTCGCCTAGCTAAGGGCGTTAAAGAAAAGCGCTTGTTGGGAGGCAACCCAACGAATCTATCCTTTTTCTTTCTGTTTTGTGTTTTCCACACTTTCATAATTCTGCTATGATTGTGTTTTTTGTGTTTCTTTTTGCGTTTGTGCCAAGCAAAACCGTTATGATTAGTCTTGGGGATGATCGTTTGGTCATGCTGGAAAAGACAGAAACTTTCTACTCACGAAAAGAATTTTCATTTTTTCTATAAGAGATTTTGAGTTGATTCTTTTTGCTGCTGATTTCTACGCAAATTCTTCAGATTGTCGTAATTTTTCAGAATTTGTGAAGTACCAGAGGTATACAAAATATACAGATTGCTATAGACTGGTCTGCTGTTAACAGATTCTGTTTTTGTTGTGTTGGTTGCTTATTTTGATGAAACTATGGATAGTATCGGGGGGTATTAGCCATGGAAGATTGAAAGTATAGTAACCCAACATCAGCACAAGTAGAATTTAAGTTTGCTACAGTACCTAAGGAAGTGGTGGTTTGCTTTCTTGTACTAATGTTATCATGAGTTTCTGTTTAAGTTTTGTGTTGTGAAGTTTTCAAGTTTTGGGTGAAGTTCTTATGGACAAAGAGATAAATGTTAGAGCATATATCTCCATATGTGGTTTTGGTAATTGATGACAATTCCTATGGACTAATGGTTGCCTTAAGTTATATTTATAGGATTTGTCCATAGGCACTTCTTGAAGTCCATCTGTTGGGTTCAAGGAGTTTATATGATGACCAAAATGGTATTCAAGGTATTATCCAAAGAATGTTCATAGAGACACTAGGTTGATCAAGATCTCAGACAAAGAGTAAATCAAGATGATCAACACACAAAGCGTATAAGATGTACCGAGAGGGATCAAGTGATCCCATGGTATGGTAAGCATTGTCCATTACGTGTTTGTGTACTAACCCATGGTCTTTGTGAGAGTCCTATGTGGGGGTTAGGTGTGCTTCCATGTGCTTGCGTCAAAAGGAAGATCTCATACAACCCATGAAGGATGACGTCACGTGGCGATCGTCATCAAGATTGTGGTGTGCAAGTTCAAGTGGATCATCACGAATATATCATTGAAACTATTGTTAATGATCATGTGTTGATAAGGACAGGCTCATGTGCTAACAAGGACAAGATCAAGATAAGCATTCCTGAGCACTACATGCTTGATTCTTGTGGATGTTCACATGGTGGACAAATGAAGATGAATACATAAGCTAGGCTTTCCACATTGTGTATGGGAGAGCTACTTGAAGACTTCATCATGTCTTGCTTTCAACTTGAGCCAAGAAGGAACAACAACATCAAGCTCAAGTGAAAGGGCTAACTCAAAGGTATCAGTTCCTTTGACGTTAGTTGTGCAGAGTGATGATCAGCGAATAAAAGTATACACTCAAGTATGGATCATCAGTACCCCTTTTATGATTCTTGAGTCTTTAGGGATCCCGCACTATTAAGAGGGGATCACAGGTTTTGCGATGAACTTGCTCAAACTACATCTCCACTATTCTGCTCAGACCACATCTCCACTGCTCTACTATTATCTGAAAACAGAACCAGTGCCTCGGACATCCGGCTTCCTCCGGACGTCCGAGGGCCGGACGACCGACTGCTTTGGAAATCCGGAATCCTATACCAGAGAAATCAGAGCCATATAACTCGGACTTCCGGCTCCCTGTGGACGTCCGAGGCCCGGATATCCGACCAGCTTCGGAATTCCAGAACTATGCACCAGAGAAACTTGAGCCATATAACTCGGACTTCCGGCTCCCTCCGGACGTCCGAGGGCCCGTCAAGGGTCGGACGACCGACAGGCTTCGGAAATCCGGAGCCCTGCACCAGAAGACATGAGCTCTATAACTCGGATTTCCGGATCCCTCCAGACGTTCGAGGGCCGGACGTCCGTCCCCTTTCGGAAATCCGGAACCTCCCACCAGAAGAAGTTGAGTCGAATAACTCGGATTTCTGGCCTTCTCCGGACGTCCGGTCACTGTTCAATTCACAGTATTTTCAGTGATATCTACAGGCCTCGGACGACCGACCCCTGTCGGACGTCCGACCCCTCGCGGACGCCTGGACTTCCAAAATCTGTCGGACGTCCGGACCCTGTGTGACTTAAAGTGTCCCCAACGGCTGTTTTTCTCTCCCCACTATAAATACCCCCTCCCACTCCGTGAGAGGGTTGTCCAACACAGCCTTATCCTCATAAGAACACACTTCTACCTCACACACATTTGCTCACACCAAATCTTAGATCCCAAGAGCATTTGTGAGCCCCTTTGAGAGTTGTTCCAATCAAAAGATAGATCGTCTCCCTCTCCTCCTCTCAACCCAAGCTATTTGAGATTTGAGCAAGTTTTGAGCATTCCCCATGATCTTGTTACTCTTGGAGGTTGGAGACTCCTAGGCGGTAGGAGTTCTTCGGAGAGGAATCAATCCGTGTGATTACCCCCCAGAAAAGTTTGTGAGGGTTTGGAAGCCACCTCAAAGGCTTACCACTAGTGGTTGAGAAATGCCTTCGTGGTGTTATCTCAAAGGGAGAATAGGGTGAGCCTTCGTGGCATTGGTGTGCCTTCGTGGTAACATCCACCTCTCTAACGGTGACTAGCTTCCCTCCAAGGAAGTGAACATCGGGATACATCTTCGTCTCAGTGACCTTGGTTATCCTTAACCCTAACTCCTTACTTGTGGTTTACTTGTGTTACTTGAGCATACATACATTGCATATTGTTTGTGCTCATTATATTGTGTTGGCTATTTCTTGTACAAGATTAATCATTCAAGCATACCCTCTATATCCACACGTTCATACTTGCAGCCTTTGATATATCGTGTGATATAGTGTGATCTAGTATCTTGTGTTGTTTCACCTACTTGTCGTGTGATATAGCTCAAGTAAGTTTGTGTAACTTACTTGTGCTTGTTAGTAACCGTATTGTGTCCATCTTGGTAGATCGTGTTGTTGATACACGTTGCAGTGCCTAGTGAATTTAGGATTTGTGCATGACAAGTACCCTCTTAGTTTATTTCCGCATTAGTTTCAAGCCAAATCCGAAGAAGTTTTTTAAATAGCCTATTCACCCCCCCTCTAGGCGTCATCGAGGTCTTTTCAATAAAGAGTGGCAAGATCTCAAGCTTGGGGATTCCCAAGGCACCCCAAGAGATTCAAGGATGTCGTAAAAGCCTAAGCTTGGGGATGCCCCGGGAAGACATCCCCTCTCTCGTCTTCAATCCATCGGTAACGTTACTTGGGGCTATATTTTTATTCACCACATGTTATGTGTTTTTGCTTGGAGCGTATTGTATCGTAGGAGTCTTTTATTTTTGTTGTGTCACAATCATCCTTGCTGCACACCTAGAGAGAGAGACATGCACACACCGTGATTTTGTCGAGCTTCACTTATATCTTTTGGTAGACAATTCAGCTCACATGTGCTTCACTTATATCTTTTGAGCTAGATACTTTTGCTCTATGTGCTTCACTTATATCTTTTAAAGCGCAGCGGTGCGTGGCTTGGTAGTTGATATATGCTTTGAAAGTAGTCTCAAAAGGGGTAGTTATCCAAAGGGATACGAAAACTTCCACCTTCATGTGCATTGAATAGTTAGAGAAGTTTGATTCATCTCAATTAGTTTTGAGTTGTGGTTATGGTAATATTGAAGTCATGCTAGTAAGGTGTTGTGGATCTAGAAATACTTGTGTTGAAGTTAGTGATTCCCGTAGCATGCACGTATGATGAACCTCTATGTGATGAAATTTGAGCAAGATTAGTATATTGATTGTCATCCTTTGCGTGGCGGTCGGGATCGCGCGATGGTTTATACCTACCAACCCTTCCCCTAGGAGTATGCGTTGAATGCCTTGTTTCGATTACTAATAAAACTTTTGCAACAAGTATATGAGTTCTTCATGACTAATGTTGAGTCCATGGTTTAGATGCACTTTCACCTTCCACCATCACTATCTTCTTAGTGTCGTGCAACTTTCGCCGGTGCACAAAACCCACCATTAGCCTCCCTCAAAACAGCCACCATACCTACCTACTATGGCGTTTTCAAAGTCATTCCGAGATATATTGCCATGCAACTACCACCATGACATATGCCACCACGTCTACTTTGCCTTTGCACGATCGTAAGATAGCTAGCATGATGTTTCCACTGATGTCTATGACATGCTAGATCATTGCCACGGTACACTACCGAAGGCATTCCATATAGAGTCATCGTTACTCTAAGTTTTGAGTTGAAAGTGTGATGATCATCATTAATGGAGCATTGTCCCATGTGAGGAAATAAAATATGCCAAAGAAGCCCACAAAAAAAAGAGGCCAAAGAGCCCACCAAATTAAAAAAAAATGATAGAAAAAGAGAGAAGGGACAATGCTACCACTTTTTCCACACTTGTGCATATTAAGCACCATGATCTTCATGATTGAGAGTCTCTCTTTTGTCACCACCATATAGCTAGTGGGAAATTTTCATTATATAACTTGGCTTGTATATTCCAATGATATGCTTCCTCAAAATTGCCTTAGGTCTTCGTGAGCAAGCAAGTTGGATGCACACCCACTAGTTTTCTTTAAGAGCTTTCACATACTCGTAGCTCTAGTGCATCATTTGTATGGCAATCCCTACTCATTCACATTGATATCTATTGATGAGCATCTCCACAGCTCATTGATATGCCTAGTTAATGTGACTATCTTCTCCTTTTTTGTCTTGCAACCTCCACTACATTCCACACCATCTATAGTGCTATAACCATGGCTCACGCTCATGTATTGCGTGAGAGTTGAAAAGGTTTGAGAAAGTAAAGGTGTGAAACAATTACTTGGCCAATACCGGGGTTGTGCATGATTTAAATTCGTTGTGCAATGATGATAGAGCATAGCCAGACTATATGCTTTTGTAGGGATAACTTTCTTTTGGCCTTATTATTTTGAAAGTTCATGATTACTTTGCTAGTTTGCTTGAATTATTATTGTTTCCACGTCAATAGCAAACTATTGTTTTGAATCTAATGGATATGAACATTCACGTCACATAAGAGGAATTACAAAGGACACCTATGCTAGGTAGCATGAAAGCATCAAAAATTCATTCTTATCACTTCCCTACTCGAGGACGAGCAGGAGTTAAGTTTGGGGATGCTTGATACGTCTCAAACGTATCTATAATTTTTGATGGTTTCACGCTGTTATCTTGTCTTCTTTGGATGTTTTATGTACCTTTTATATCTTTTTTGGAACTAACTTATTAATTCAGTGCCAAGTGCCAGTTCTTGTTTTTTCCGTGTTTTTGACTCTTTTCAGATCTGATTTTGGAACGGAGTCCAAACGGAATAAAAACCCCGAAATGATTTTTTCCCGAACGGAAGAAGACCAGGGGGCCTTTGGGCCAAGCCAGGTGGGCTCGAGGGAGCCCACAAGCTCCCACCACGCCACCAGGGGGAGGCGGCGATGGGCAAGCTTGTGGCCTCCCTGGCCGCCCCCTGACCTAGGTATTTGGCCTATAAATTCTCAAATATTCCGCAAAATATCAGGGGAGCCTCGAAAATACTTTTCCGCCGCCGCAAGCTTCCGTTTCCGCGAGATCTCATCTGGAGACCCTTCCCGGCGCCCTGTCGGAGGGGACTTTGGAGTTGGAGGGCTTCTTTATCATCATCATCGCCCCTCCAATGACTCGTGAGTAGTTCACTTCAGACCTACGGGTCCGTAGTTAGTAGCTAGATGGCTTCTTCTCTCTCTCTTGGATCTTCAATACAAAGTTCGCCATGATCTTCATGGAGATCTATCCGATATAATCTTCTTTGGCGGTGTGTTTGTCGAGATCCGATGAATTGTAGATCTGTGATCCGATTATCTATGATATATATTTGAGTCTTTGCTGATTTCTTATATGCATGATTTGATATCCTTGTAAGTCTCTCCGAGTCTTGGGTTTTGTTTGGCCAACTAGATATATGATTCTTGCAATGGGAGAAGTGCTTGGTTTTGGGTTCTACCATGTGGTGACCTTTCCCAGCGACAGTAGGGGTTGCAAGGCACACATCAAGTAGTTGCCATCAAGGGTAAAAAGATGGGGGTTTTATCATTGGTTTGAGATTATCCCTCTACATCATGTCATCTTGCTTAAGGCGTTACTCTGTTCTTATGGACTTAATACACTAGATGCATGCTGGATAGCGGTCGACGTGTGGAGTAATAGTAGTAGATGCAAAAAGTATCGGTCTACTTGTTTTGGACGTGATTCCTATAGATATAATCATTGCATAGATATTGTCACGACTTTGCGCGGTTCTATCAATTGCTCGACAGTAATTTGTTCACCAACCGTCTACTTGCTTTCATGAGAGAAGCCACTAGTAAACACTACGACCCCCGGGTCTATTCACATCCATCGTTTACACCTCCGCTTTTACTTTGCTTTGTTACTTTGTTGCTTTCAGTTCTCACTTGGCAAACAATCTATAAGGGATTGACAACCCCTTTATAGTGTTGGGTGCAAGCTTTTGTGTTTGTGCAGGATCTTGAGATACTCTTCCGCCGGATTGATACCTTGGTTCTCAAACTGAGGGAAATACTTACTGTCGCTGTGCTACATCACCCTTTCCGCTTCGAGGGAACACCAATGCAAGGCTCCAAGGCCACGGGGGAAATCATTTGCATACTTGCCTAGGAAGTCCCTTAAGGCGTAGCCGCAGCTGAAGGATTCCTGGTGCCATCGACACAACTATTTCTGGCGCCGTTGCAAGGGATACACAGAAAACATGAGTCTCCCAAGTATTATTGAACAACATGGGTTGCATTCAATATCAAGAACTATAAAATATACAGGCACATAATTTATATTAGCAATTATGATAACTTTATGTATTCTACCCAAAGGTTTCTTGATAGTAGAATCCGTGAGATGTAGATTAAGGGAACACTCATGAATATTAGTGAGACCAAGCACATCACACAAAGATTTACGTATAGTTTAAACACTAGAACCTAGGTCACAATAGGAATTGCATTAATATTATTTGATATTAATTTTAATGATAGGTTCTCATTCATCATGCAACTTTCTAGGAATAGAGACTTCTAGCTCAAATTTTTCATCACATGCTTTTACCATATGTTCTACTATATGTCGAGTAAAAGCTCCATTTTGTTCATAAGCATTGGGTGAGATAATAATGGATTGCAGAAAGGAAATACATTATACTAAAGAGAAATTGTCATAATTAAAATCCTTGTGGTCCAAGATAGTCGGCACGTCACTAGTTAGAGTTTTAACCTCTCCAAACCCACTTTTTCAGTTTTAGAATTAGAATCATTAGCCTCTAAGAAATTAGTACACTCTATAACTAGAGTTGACTCATCTATAGTCACTTTATAATTTAATTTCATGTAATTAAACAATGCTTTAATAGGACTAGTACGAAGTACTTTAAGATCTTCATCGTGATTCCGGTAAAAATCGGGTGGAAGAGCTTTTTCTATAAATTCCCGCTTAGCTTTCAACTTGGCGGTACTATCCCTACTCTCATTCATAGATATTTGGATAGATTTAATATTCTAATTAAATTCATGCTTTGTGGCAAATATTTACTTTTTAGAGTTTCTACATCAAGAGTGATCATATCCATGTTTCTAGCCAAATCGTCAATTTTATGCAACTTTTCCTCTACCATACTTTTGAAAACTTTTTGAGAATTAATGATTTCTTTAATGGTGTTTAAAAGATCATATGATAATTTATTATTATTGGTAGAGGGATTTCCATAAGAATTTCCATAAGATTTGCCATAACCATTAGAGGAGTTACCAGGATATGGCCTAGCATTGAAATTACCTCTTTAGGCATTGTTACTAAGATTATTTTGTGAGATAAAATTCACATCAATGGAATTGTAATTTTGCTCAATAAAGGTAGATAAGGTCATTCCATTAAGATCAATATGAGCATTTTTATTAGCAAAAAAAATCATAAGAGCATCATCTTGTTCACTCAAAGTAGCGATTACCTCAATAGAGTTTACCTTCTTACCAGTTGGAGCTCTTTCGGTATGCCCTTGAGAGTAGTTGGTAATGATATTGTCCAAAAGTTTGGTGCCCTCTCCTAAGGTCACCTCCATGAAGGTACCACCTGCGGCAAAATCTCAAAGATTTCTTGATACAAAGTTTAGTCCAGCATAGAAGCTTCTGATAATCATCCACAAGTTTAAACCAAGAGTAGGGCAATTTCTAATCATCAATTTCATCCTTTCCCAAGCTTTTGCAATATGTTCATGATCATGTTGTTTAAAATTTATTATTTGATTTCTAAGGGATATGATCTTAGAAGGAGGAAAATACTTGGTAATAAAAGCATCTTTACACTTATCCAATGTTCCAATACTATTGTGTGGTAAAGATGAGAACCAAGATTTAGCTTTGCAGCATTTATATCATAAGCCTCTGCACTAGTGGTGGGTGGTTTAGGATTACTAAGAAAATCATTGCTATTAGTATTTGAGAAGTCACACAACTTAGTAGTATCTTGAGACATGATGATCGAGCAAGCAAAGTAACAAGCATGACAAGTAAACTAGCAAGTAAAGCGAGCAAAGAAGTATCAACTAGCAAAGAAAAATATTTTTGTATTTTGATTTTTATGAAGCGAGAAAATATAAAAGAAAATAAAAATAAGAACAAGTGAATGATAATTAGTGTGAAGTTACTTCATAGTAGGTTGATGATACTCCTCGGAAATGGTGCGAGAAATCCTTCCTGATGCTTGTGATCTGCGTTGGGTTTTCCATGAGGAAGGGTGATGCAGCACAATATAGGTAAGTATTTCCCTGAGTAGAGAACCAAGGTTTATCGAACCAATAGGAGTAAGAACCAACCCCCATCTTCAGCGGCTACACACAAAAGAGCAAACACTTGCACCCAACGCGGGCAAGAGGGTTGTCAATCCCCTTGGACTCGTTATTTGCAAGCTTGTAAGTAGTGTGGTTGGTAGTAGATAATTGTAAATTGAAAACTAAAATAAAAAGTAAATAAGAACAGCAAGGTATTGTAGCGTTTGTAAACTTATAAGTCAATAGTCTCGGGGGGGCATAGTTTTCCCTCGTGACATCTCTCATGAAAGTAAGCATACGGTGGGTAAACAAATTACTGTTGGGAAATTGATAGAAAAGCGCATGGTTACATGATATTCATGCCAATGATCATGTGTATATAGGCATCACGTCTATCAGTGTCAAAACCGACGGATCTCGGGTAGGGGGTCCCGAGTTGTGGACCTTGGATCGATGGGTTACAAGGGACGAAGGAAACATTGTTTACCCAGGATCGGGCCCTCTTGAGGAGGTAAAACCCTACGTCGTGCTTGATTATATCGATGTGGATGAGAATTACAGAGTTGATCTACCTCGAGACCATATGAGCTAAAACCCTAGATGAGTCAACTTGACTACACGGATGAAACCCACTGGTTTATATAGACACTAGGGGTTCCTAGGGTTACACATAACCAACCCTAGCCGGGGAGAGATGCGCCGACCTAGACTACTTAATTTGGATGACACGCCAGTCTTTGGAGCTTTCCTTATTGAATACGAGGTCGTCACGCAATCGGGTCTTCAATAGCAGAGCCCATTAGTCCGGACCATAAGATAAAAGCCGACCACATGAGGATCCCTTAATTCCGGACTCCCTTAGTAGCCCCCGAACTAGCCTCCAACGCCGATGTATATTATATTCGGTAGGTCCTTGCACCCAAAGTGTTTGGCTTGCGAGGCGAGTTCCTCTATACCTTTTGATTCATAGAATGACGATTTAGTCACCGACCAATTCTCGATTATCGAAGCGTCACAGGGCCCATGGCCTTTAACCTTTCCGCTCGAAGATCGATGGCAGCACTCGATTTCTGTGTGTATTAACAAAGACAAGCAATCAAGGAGTCCTTCACGGAACTGCTTATCGTAACCCAGGGAGAAAGCACCTTTTATAAGCAGATCAAAATCCATCATGGGTGATAATCACCTTCCAAGCACCACCAAGAAACCCTAAAGCTTCAGCGCCCAGAGCCATAGCGGGTTCCTCCTCGCGGCCCTTTGGCTCCCTCCCAGGAGACTGGGCAAGCTTCTCTGTTTCCCTGCTCCAGTTGCATGACCTTGAAGTACAAGGGTATCTTCCCATGTCGGATCTTACGCTGGGTTGACCTACGCAAATGGCAAGGCCTTCGCAGAGGATTTACCCACCCCTCAAAGGGTGAAAGGATCTGCTTCGTCTCTTTTCGGCTGCAAGGTTTGGGCTTCCCGGTCCACCCCTTCTTGAGGGGTTTACTGGAATTCTACGGGCTGCAGCTCCACAACCTCACCCCTGGTTCAATCCTTCACATCTCAGGCTTCGTAGCCTTGTGCTACTTCTTCCTTGTTCTCGAAACCAGGGGAAAGTCAATTCGGGAAGTGGGCAGAGCCGAAGTGTGGCGTATAGCTGGTATAGGACACCCGGTAAGGACCCCAAAGAAGAAAACCAATGAGTGGTATTTGGAATGGTTTTATATCAGAGACGTTCCTTTATTCGACCCAGTTCAGAGGGGTCTTCCCGAATATTCCGAGGCCCTCTTAAAGAAGCGGTTCAACTGGCGGCCAAAGAGTTCCTCCCAAGAAGGGAGCTCCGAAGTAAGAGGCCTAGCCGCCAAGGTGAGGTTACTTGCTCACAGCGGGCTGGCCATCATTGAGGTGATGGATGCGGTAATTACCCGATGCGTCCAACCATTTCAACAGCGCACGCACCTCTTGTGGCGCTATAATGGTACACGCGACACTACCCGTTCTAGACAATAAGGACCGGACAATCAGGGAGCCTTAGCAGTTATTCTAGCCGACCTCTTCAAGGGGGAAAAATAAGATTTTGCCTGCCTCACCATCAGGGACGACTTCTTGGCATATAATCCCATTGAATGGGTAAGTGTGATTATGTTCTTATAGCTTGGATGCTTACGCTTAATTTTTCTGATCAATAATCTCTCGCTCTCCTTATCACACCTAGAGGCGTTGGATTGAGACGGTCCGCTACCCCTCCCCCAGCGTGAGAATTACTCCCGTGACAATGACCCCGATTCCATGAGGGTCGAGAGATTTCAATCATTTTTTAGGACGGAGTATTTTATAAAGAAAGCGTCGACGAACTCAAGGTGGCCCTTCAGGATGACAACCGTGGGTCTCTCCCATCTTTTGCAGCGAACAAAAGGAAATCCAACACCCGAAGAGCGGACATGCCTCCCGTTCTCCCAAATATTCATGTCTCCACCCCCAAGGGTCATCGATCCTCGTGTTGAACTCTCTCCCAAGCTATACCGGCTAGGATTGCGTCAAACGAGAACAAGATTCCTGGACAAGGGGCAATGGCAGAAAACATGTCGGTCGTCCCTTCCACCAAGAGGTATACATATCAATCCCTGCCCCTTACGGTAATAATTGCCTTAACTATGCATGACCCTTAGCCGAAATACCCAGGAGATGCGTGCAACCCTCTTCGTCCCAAGACGATGCCGAAGTGTTAGGCAATCATCAAAACCCGAGGTCATTGGCTAAGGCAAGATTCCCAAATACGGACGCACTTCCTGACGACTTCGAAGGGTTTTCGGCAACTAATTCCAAAGCTGAAAGCGCGATGAATCATCGGCGACGAAAGGAGTCATTGCATCACCCTGTTTTTTTTGAACAAGAGTTTAACGCTCTTAGCTTAGCAGATGCATGCCTTGGGGCTGCACAAGCCGGACTCGAGGAAGCCGCCAGGCTGATGTCTTCCAACCTGCACACAAATGATCGGTTTTTGATAACCGAACATAAGTTCGAACCCAGTAGCCCCCGAGCCTTAATTTGGTCGGGATGACCGAGTTAAGGGTCGACATAGTATTTTGCCACCATGCAGGCTTTAAAGGAGGAGAACGAAAAATTGTCCAAGGATTTCGAGTTAAGCCAGGATGAATTGCAAGCCAGCAAGTGAACTTGGGGAGGTGAAGAAATTTACCGGAGAAGCACACAATGAGTAAAATTATTTGAAATGTGCTGAAATTTAATGGGATTTCCTTTAAAACAAAGAACTTTATCATAGCAGGCAAATCTATAGGCCAATTGCAAAAAGATTTAAATGCATCCCGAGATTCTCACAGGTATGCCGAATCCCATCTTGAAGCTGGTCATCATGTATAAAGCGATGCCATGAGGAAAAGAATCAACTCAAGGAGGAGAATAAACGACAAGCTGGAGAAATTGAGAATTTGAAAGCTCAATTGGTACAAAACCATGAAGAGAATGAGAAATTAAAGGGCGGCATATTCTGTAAGCAAAATCCCAACCTGGAATGTGACAAATCACTTTTTATTGCGTTGATGTAAAAATGTGCGACCCCTTTTGATCACGTCTCTTGATTAGACATCCCGAGGAAGAAGTTAGATCTTTCGAGGGGGACCTGCTGAAGGATTTACCCATTGTGCATGAGTGAGCCCAAAAGTCTATGAGGAGCATGATCAAAGCGTTATGGCCAAATGAAAATCCTCCACAAGGAATGGCCGAGCTTGCCGAGCGGTTCAAAGGATCCCGAAGTTGCTTTGAGCTATGGAAGACTTTCGCCTGCCGATAAGGAGCTCAGGAGGTGTGGGTATGGTGAAGACCCGTTTTACCCAACTTAATCCAGAGCACATGGCCCAGATTGGGTCGGCAGGGCCGGATGGTAAAGGGATTCCTCTTTACCTGGTTTATGACCAAGTGATGCCCGCTGCCCACCTTTCACAAGAAGATTGCACCTTAGATGTCATAATAGACCATCTCGATCAATCGCCTAGCACGTTATTATATGTAATTTTGTATTCATGTATCAAGGCACTTCCTTCCATGCTCGAAAACTCTGTCTCTAACCGACCATTGGCTTCTACCTCCCATGTTAATAACTGGGCAGTGTTCCATAATCTGTATCCTGCGGTAACAGGAACTAATTTCCGAGAACCAAGCAATCCATCCATGTGGTGCGAATAGACATAGAGCATACAGGGGGATTATGTTATATTATGATGCAACGTAAGAAACATATTCCAAAGAAAATAATTCCTTTATGGGTTCCTTTCTTCACGCTACTACATAAAACATAGATGTTATAGCTATGTATCCTTGCAGTGCGGACAACTGCTATTTCGAGATGAATGATCCCCTTTTGTGGCTAAGATTGCCGATTATATGAACCTCATTCACAACCGACCAAGTTGCTCTTAAGAAACGCTAGCTTTTGGCTTCACCCATCCGAGGTAGGTATCTGGGTGAACCGGTCGTAACAATCGCAGAGGTGCTCCCTTTACCCCCTAGCCTAACATTCTGGAACATAAAGGGTAAGCATAGGAGCAAGGCAACCGAGCATTGCAAGAATCTTAAGTCCAATTGATGCATATAGTGGCATAAATCGATGTTTTGTTGAGGCATATAGTACATAACGATGTAGGAGGAATACATACATTGAACGGCTTCCCTATGAAGCCCCCAGGTGCTATCGGGTTTGTACATTCTATTTATCATGAATGTGCTCCGATAAATGCTTGAAGAAGTTCGGTTGAGCCGAACATATCCTGGGAAAATCTAAGTAATCCTACAAAAGTAAACAACAAAAACTAGATAAAAGAAAAATGCAAGGGTATAAAGAAGGTAATGACATCGGTCTAGCCATAGAAACTCCGAAGGCGAGCTACGTTCCATGGCTTTGGATCGATGTGGTTGTCCTCTCGATTGTGCAGGAGATAAGCTCCTCCTATCAAGACTTCATCAATTATGAAAGGGGGTTCCCACTTGGGGTTAAGTTTATGCTTCTGCTTCTCTCGGAGGCGTAGAATTAGTTCACCCATGTTGTATGCCTTTGCCAGAACTTCTCTCCTCGGATAGCGCCGAGCCTGTTGTTGATAAAAACTAGATCAGGCCCAATCTATATCACGCTCGCCTTCAATGCATCTAAGTTATCTGGCCGATCTAACTCGGCCTCTCTTTCCTCGTACATGCGCACCCGAGGCGCGTCGTGGATGATATTGCAAGGGAGCACCGCTTCGGCCCCGTACACCATGAAAAATGGTGTGTACCCTCTAGAAAGATCCGGGGTGGTACGCAGGCCCCGTTGTATGGTGTCGAGCTCCTCCACCCACTGACAGTCGGATTCTTTAAGAGATTGGACCAACCAAGGTTTGATACCATTCATAATGAGCTCATTGGATCGTTCGACTTGTCCATTGGTCTGAGGGTGATATACCGAGCCATAGTCGAGCTTGATGCCCAAGTTTCTGTACCAATCTTTTACCTCCTGGGTGGTAAAATTGGATCCGTTATCCGTTATTATGTTGTACGGGCACCATAACAGTGTACGACACCAGATATGAAGTCGATAACCGGCCCGAATTTGGCGGAGCTTACAGGCTTTGCTTCAATCCATTTGGTGAACTTGTCAACCATAACAGGATGTATTTGTTTTTATTGGTCCCTTCTTTAAGTGGTCCGACCATGTCCAAACCCCATGCCGCAAAGGGACAGGTGATTAAGATTGTCCGAAGAGCCGTTGGGGGCATGTCGCTTTGATTTGCAAAAAGTTGACACCCCACACAGTGCTAAACGAGTGTGTGTGCGTCCACTCTGGCTGTGGGCCAGAATAAACCAACTCGGAAAGCCTTTCTCAAGAGGGCCGATGCCGCTGCATGGTGGCCACCCATACCTTTGTGTACTTCGGCCAAAAGTGCCTCCCTTCTTCCTCGGAGATGCACCGCTGGAGGACTCTTGTGGTGCTTTTCTTATATAGCTCACCCTCATGGACCTCGTAGGCCTTTGATCAGCGGATGATGCATATTACCTCACTCTAGTCGTCGGGGATTTCTTTGCACAGAAGGTAAGCAAGGAAGGGCTCGGTACATGGCGCGATCACTGCCATGACCTCATGAGACGAAGGTGTTTCTTAAATTCTAGATCCGCCGATGATTAGATCGTCCCGCTCAGCTATGGGTGGTACAACCTGTCATACCACGGATGTCTTGAAAAGCCTCTCTAGGAATGTGTTACTTGGGATGGGGTCACCCTTTGCGCCTAAGTGGGCGAGGATGTTCGCGGCTTGGTTGTTATCTCTCGAGATGCGATGGAATTCCAATCCCTCGAACCGTGCTGATATTTTAAGGATGGCGTTTCTGTATGCTACCATTTTAGATTTTTTGCATCGAAATTGATGTTGATTTGTGAGATGGCGAGGTTGTAGTCCCCCCGTACCTCGAGTCATTGTATCCCCATTGAGGTTGCCATCCGAAGACCGTGTAGTAGTGCCTCGTATTCTGCCGCGTTATTCCAATTAGCGTACATGATCTGTAGCATGTATCAGACATTCTCCCTGGTGGGGGATGTGAGGATCACCCCAGCCCCTAGTCCAGCAAGAGTTTTGGACCCGTCAAAGTACATGGTTGTAACGCCCAAGATGCGGTCCTATCCTTATTTTGGCGCGAGGGCCTCGATAGTGATAGAAACGCATCTCGTCGTTTTGCAAAATGGATATTGTTACAAGTACATGTACTGAATAGATGAGTATAAAGAGTTAGCTTACACTCGCCAGAACCTACATCAGAGTCACATAGGTATAATACATACAATCATTATGAAGAAGAGCAGGGTCCGACTACGGACAAAAACAAGAATAAGAGGGGTATGATTTACGCATAGCGGACGTGAACTAATGATGATCAAAAGAATGATCCTGAACACCTACTTACGTCAAACATAACCCCACCGTCTCCTCGATCGGAGAAGGAGCTCATGAAAGAGACTCACAGTTACGCGCTCAGTTGGCAAGTTTTAATTAAGTTTACTTCAAGTTATCTAGAATCGGATGTTAAACAAAGTTTCCATGTTGCCACATAACCGCGGGCACGATTTTCCGAAAGATTTAACCCTGCAGGGGTGCTCCAACTAGTCCATCACAAACTACCACACGCTGCGACAGAATGACCTCGACCAGGAAAACCCGTGACCTCCTCAGGTTCCTATTGGAAAACCTGAACGTCGAGATAACCCAAAGCATCCTCGGAATCCCTCGCACAAGATGCTCGAGAAAGGTAAAACTAGTCTAGCAAGACCGCCCGGCGTGTCGACAATCCTGATAGGAGCCGCGTATCTCGTTCTCAGGACACGACGAATGAGCTATGGTTACCACGCGAAACGCCGAGTTGCCTCGGATAGCTTTAATAAGCTGCTCTGTTTTGGACCAGCACCATCAGCAGTGGCCCTCCCTGTATTATGTTGAATTACTCCTCGGGTTTATGACGCCCTATGTTTTTCAGTATTAACAGAATTATTATGTTGGGAAAATATAGTACCAATGTTGGGCCTTGCCACACGAGCTTTATCCCAAAACGAGAATCTAGGGGGTCCCCATAACAACCCCAAGCATGTTAGGATCGCTCATTTATGGAACATAACACCGGTAGCCAAAACTAAGGCAGCAAAGGTGGAACAAAACACCAGGCTAGAAAGGCTGAGCCTTCCACCTTTTACCAAGTATATAGCTGCATTAAATTAATTAGCAATAATATGGTTCTATAACAAGGAACCCATGTTTGCACATGGAAGCAACTGCACCTACAAGTAGCAACGCTAACACATGGTTAAGCAAGCGGTAACATAGCCAATCAGTGGTTTGCTAGGTTGTAGAAAGGTTGAAGGTTTTCATGACAATGTTGGGAGACTCATATTTAACAGGTGGTAGGCAGCGAGACATAATGATATAAACGAAACAACTAGCATGGCAATGATAGTAATGGTATCTAGGAAAATGATCATCTTGCCTGAGATCTTGCTTGGAAGAAGACCGACTCTATGGAGTAGACGAACCGACGTAGTCGAACGGATCCTCACATTCCGACACGCTTGCGGAACTCTATCAAGACGAAGCAAACCGGAAAATAATCAACACACGATATTCACCACGGCACATGCACACTATGATGCATGAACATTTTAAAATATGCAAGGCATGGCATGGCAATTCACACCGTCAAACGCTAGTTGCATATTGATGAAACTCCACATTTAATTATTTAGTTCACCCCCGTTTATTTGCATGGAAATATTGAATGTCGATAAACATGGTAAGGGGTGAAGCACAAATTAAACTACCTAGCTAGGCATTTTAAATGAGGCCGGAAACGACATATAGCATCTCCGAACTGACCCCACGCGTTACATTCTAAATCAATCTAGATTTGTCCTAATAACATTTTATGTTTGTAAAACAGAAATACAAAGTGGCTCACATGATTCTACTCGTCGTTCTAGTCCATTTATATATATGACTCATCTCCAACGGAGCTACGGATAATTAATTACGACCTAAACCGTTTTTGACACGTTGGCACGCAAACCGGTGCAAACAACACGTTTAAGTATTTTTTATCATGCATGAAAGTTGGAAATTATTAATCTACATGAAATTCTAGCCAAGTTACATATCTAACTTGTCGCAATCCAACGCACGGAACTAAAACTACGGGCGTTTGAAAATATGTTTTTTCTGAAATTAAATAAATTTGAAAAACCTAAAAAAATCTAACGGGCCACATCTATCTATTGGGCCGAAACAGGCAGGGCACAACTTAACTAAACCGCGCTACATGCACTGGATAGGGCAGAGGAGGCTCACCTTCGTGGGCTTGAGGCCCGGCTCGGAGGAGAGGCAGGTCGGGTTGGGGCCGACGTGGTCCGAGGGCGAGGCAGCTGGGCCGAAGGAGGCTAGGCCTGGGCTGCGGGGCAATCCTGGCTAGGCTGGCCACGCGGGCGATGGGCCGGCTCGGGGTCGTGGCCCAGGAGCGGGTCACGTGCTCGTCCCCGTTCTCGCAACCGTTCCCGAGCAGAGGCAGGACGGCGGCGGCTCCATGGGCGTGCGGGGCTGGGGGGTCGACATCGGGGTGGTGCGGCCGGGGACGACCGGATCCGGGCGGCGGCTTGTTGAATCCACTCGATCCCGAGGACGAGGGGGCGAGAGGAGTCTGGGATGTGGGCTCCGGCGAGGGGGTAGCTCGACGACATAGCTCGGGCCTGCATGAGGAATCGAAGCGAG
Source organism: Hordeum vulgare subsp. vulgare (assembly GCF_904849725.1). Taxonomy (NCBI): domain Eukaryota; kingdom Viridiplantae; phylum Streptophyta; class Magnoliopsida; order Poales; family Poaceae; genus Hordeum; species Hordeum vulgare. The sequence continues at coordinate 457,712,263 of NC_058519.1, read as the reverse complement.
ATGCGACGACGACCTCCGGTGAGGGTGGCGCACGCTCCGGCAACCTCCGATGGTCGGCCAGTGGTGGCCCGACGAGCGCAGGCGAGGGAGGTGCAAGGCGGCGGCGCGGAGCTGGAGCGCGAGGCAGCAGCTCAGGCAGGAGTTGTGGGGCTTCGGCGGCTCGAACTACGGGCACCGGCGACGGCTCGATCCGGGCCCGAGAGGGCCGGATCTGGGCCTTGGCGGGCTGCGCGCTGGTGGGAGGAGAGAGAAAGGGATAGTGGGTTTGGGGCGGCGCGGATTTCGAGGTGGAGAGGGGGTTGATGTCTATTTAAAGAAAAAATTGGGCTACGGTAAGCTATTTGCTCCATTTTTGGGCCGTCGGATCCCGACGTGATGGTCCGAAACGAAGGGGTAGGCTCGATGGGTTGCGGTGGTTGTGTAGAGGGGCTAGGCGGAGATGAGAGTGAAATGATGCAACCCAGCGACAAAGATTTAAAACACCGAAAACATTCGATGATGACCCGTTGACGGTGTCGCTACGATCGACCGTTCGGTTATCAAACGGACTCCGATTGCGACGAAAATTGGCAGGCGACGTATGTCACGCCCAAGATGCGACCCTATCCTCAATTTGGCACGAAGGCGTCGTCGGGGATAGAAGCGCATCTCGCCGCGTCGCAAGAATGGATATCGTTACAAGTACATGTACTGAAAAGAAGAGATATATAAATAGAATTGGCTTACACTCGCCACAAGCTACATCAGAGTCACAACAGTACAATACATAACCATCATGAATAAGAGCAGGGTCCGACTACGGACGAAAACAAACGAGAAAAGAAGAACGACGTCCATCCTTGCTATCCCAGGCTGCCGACCTGGAACCCATCCTAGATCGACGAAGGAGAAGAAGAAGAAGCAACTCCAAATGAACAATCAACGCGCTCGCGTCGAAGAACCTTTACATGTACCTGCAACTGGTGTTGTAGTAATCTGTGAGCCACAAGGGACTCAGCAATCTCATTTACAAAGGTATCAAGACTAGCAAAGCTTATTAGGTGAGGTATGGTTAAGTGGTGAGGTTGCAGCAGCGGCTAAGCATATATTTGGTGGCTAAACTTACGATTATAAGAAATAAGAGGGGGGAAGATCTACGCATAACGGACGTGAGCTACTGATGATGTGTGACGCCCTCGGTTTAATCGTACGCTAATCATACACGCAAATGCGTATGATCAAACCCAAAGACTCACGGGAAGATATCACAACACAACTCTAGACACAAATAAAATAACATCAACTTCATATTACAAGCCAGGGGCCTCGAGGGCTAGAATACGAAAGCTCGATAAACACACGAGTCAGCGGAAGCAACAAATATCTGAGTACAGACATAAAACATGGGGTGCCTTAGAGAAGGCTAGCACAAAAGATACAACGATCGAACGAGGCGAGACCTCCTGCCTGGGAACCTCCTAACTACTCCTGATCATCAGCGGCCTCCACGTAGTAGTAGGCACCGTCGGGGTAGCAGTCGTCGGTGGCGGGGACCTCCGTCTCCTGGGATCCATCATCTGGTCGCAGCAAACAGAGCGAGGGGACAAGAGGGGGAGCAAAGCAGTGGTGAGTACTCATCCAAAGTACTCGCAAGTCTTACATCAGAACTATTCTAATTATGCATCGGTATCAAAGAAAGGGGGGGTTATATGAGGACTGACTACAGCAATGCGAGAATAGAGAGAGAAGGCCTAGTCCTATCGAAGACTAGCATCTTCAGGGTCTTGCAGCAATAGACGAGAGTAGAACAGGGTTAAAACAAAAATAGTCATATTGTTGCAGCAAAATTAAAATGAGGTCACGCCTAAAGATCCTCCCTCGACTCCCTGCGAGGAAGCAATCCCAAGGCAAACTAATTCCAGTTAAGTAACAATTGTAGTTGTATAAGATCGGGGCACAACTCCAAGTCGTCCTGTAACCGTGGACACGGCTATCCGAATAGTTAATTTTCATCCCTGCAGGGGTGCACCACATGTCCCGTCACGCTCGATAACACTCTGGCCGGACATACTTTTCTGGGTCCTGCCCAGCCTTGGAATATCGACACGTCGCAGCCCCACCTAAGACTAATCAGAGAGGCCAGCCTGCCGGTCTAAATCCTAAGCACAAAGGGTTCGTGGGCCCAGTTCCCCTTCGCGCTCCTACACGTGGCGTGGGCGGCCGACGTCAGTCCTAGCATCCCTTAATCACAAGCGCGATGCATCTTGGGACCACTCGGGCGCGCGCCGCTACATTGCTGGCATCTGAAAAGCTTCGGCTGATACGCGACGCCGAGTACCCATAATTCTTCCCGCGTAGCCGGTTAGTGCGAAAAGGTCTCCGACCAACCCAGATCAAATACCCAAATCTATTAACACTTTAATTAGGCCATCAACACAGTCTCACGGGAATCCACCCGTCTTACAACTAATCACCAAAGATCCCAGTAACATGGTCGAGTAACTGTGTGGTTGTAACATCCGAGGGAATCCGAGGTATCACCCTCGTTGGATTCCGAACGATGTACCCGTCAAGGTGGGCTTAGAGGAATCACCCTCCGGGTCCCACACTTGAGGGGTTGCACGACAGAGGCGTCTTCGGGAATGGTGAAAGAGGAATCACCCTCGATAACCAGGACCGACTAGCTATACTACAGAGATATCATCAGGAGTACTTAGCGAGGTGTCACCCTCGGTACCCGATAGTATCTCTGTAGCGTCGTACAACTAAGGGGGGTGTATGTGTTGTGTCAGATCTGGCTCGTCGATCAGGGATCGAGATTTGAAAACATGCGGGGCAACTGAACTACGGGGTCAGAGGGGATGACTGCTCCATCTATACTAGGCATATTAAAGGTACAGGACTGAAAGTAGCAGTTCATCAAAAATAGGCTATGCATCAGATATAGGAGCTAACTACAACAGTATCAAAAATACTAATGCAAGCAGTAGGAAGAAAGACATAGGCGATATAGGAATGACCAAGGGGGGTTTGCTTGCCTTGCTGCTCTGCGGCAAAGGACTGATCGGCAGGGTCGTAGATGTACCCGGCAGCAGCGTCAGTCTCGGGGTCTACCGGTAAGAAGAGGGGGAAGAAACAATAAATAATAGCACCGATGCAACACAAAGCATGACATGGCAAGATGCAGGCTAGACATGAGATAACGCAGCAACATCCGTCATAGACGGGTCGGAAGAATATCTGACGATATTTTCCAGGTCTCGGGCTACTACCGGATATACTCGAAACGATGGAAATGTTCCATGTTTTCTATGCTAATGACGCGTGACACACGAACGGACCGTGTATCCGGGTTCGTCTCGTTCTGCTGATCAAATTTCATGTTGAAAATATTTTGATCTGACTTACAGATTATTTAATATTAATTTTTAAATTTTTATTTAATAATTAGGAATTAAAAACAGATTTAAATGATTTAATAAAAAGCTATTATGACATCAGCATGATGTCATGCTGACCTCAACAGTTGACTGGTCAACTGACGAGCGGGTCCCGAACGTCATAGGCACAAGTTTTAATTAAGATTCAATATTAATTAATCAGATTAATTTAGTGGGGGACCCACGTGACATACTCTAATTATTCTAATTATTCAATTCATTAATTTAACTAATACATATCCATTTATTTATTTAATAAAAACATTAACATTATTTTTATTTATTTGATTATCGCGTGGGGCCTCCGTGTCATAGACAGCGGGTGCGTTGGCCCCACCGGTAAGTGACCTTAGGCCAAATACTCGATTTTATACATAGATATAAACATGCAAATATCGTATTCTTCCAAATATCTATATACGCAAATACATACATCGCATCTCATACATACATACATACATACGGCATCTAATACATAATTTGTTTTATTTTATTTTAACTCTCAACACTCCCATCTCTCTTTGTGTTAACAAAGAGAGACACAGAACTCTGTGCTAACTCAACATAGGAGAACACCTTCTTCAAATCCTCCTACCGGTCACTACCGTCGACGGATCGGAGTCCCGTTTGCCGGAACGGAACCATGACGGTGAGGGGAACGCGACGGTGGGAGGAGCCCGAGGAGGGGCTCACCAACATTGATGAGACGGCCCGATGAAGCCGGAGTTCTCGTGAGGCGGAGGTGACGGCGGTGATGGCGCGGTTCCGGTGGTGAAGGTGACGGTCGTTCCGGCGAGGAAGAGGTGTAGGGGAGGCCCGGTGGGGTGGGGCTCGCCGGCGAGGTGGAGGGGCCGAGGGGGCCTGTCTCCCTGCCCGGTCCCACCTGGACCGAGCGGGAGGAAGGGGCGGCGCGATGGGGGGGAAGGCCCCTGGCCTGGGTCAGTCGACCAGGGAGGAACCGGGAGGGCTTCGGCCGCCGGAGGGTGCTGGAGGTCCGGCCGACGTGGGGTTCCTCTCGGCTCGAGGTGAGAGGAGCCGAGTGGAGGAGGGGCAGGGGGGCCGCCGGTGGGAGGGGAGTCGGGCGAGGCTGCGGGAGGGGCTCAGCCGGTCGGGTGGGAGGTAGGGGAGCTTGCCGGCCGGGGAGGGGACGAGGTGGAGAGGAGGGCCGGTGGGGAGGGGTCGGCTGAGATGGGGACGAGGATGGGGGCTCGTCGGTGGGAGGAGGTGGATCTGAGGGGGGCGACGGGGGGGAACGTGGGGGAGGGAGACGAGAGAGGAGACCGAGAGGTGAGGGGTGGCGTGGGGGTCTCGGTCGTGGGGGGGCTCTGTCGGTGGGGTGGGGGCCCCACGAGGGGTGAGGCTGGCGGCGGCTAAGGGGAAGGGAGGGAGCGAGGCAAGGAGGGGCTCCCTCGCCTAGGGTTTGAGGGGGGGCGCGGGGTGGGCTGGCTCGGCTCGGCCACTTTGGCCCAGTAGGCCAGGGGGTGGGGGTTTCTTTCCCCCCCTTTTTGTTGTTGTTTTGTTTTGTTTTGTTTTATTTTGCTTTTTTCCTTTTCTATTATTTCTTTCTTTCTAATTTCTTTTCTTTCTTTTATCATTATTATTTTTAATACTTTCTTTCTTTAATAGTTAATAGGAATTTATAAATATAATTATCTTTTGTTTTCAATTTCTGAATCCAGATAGAAATTCAATGCGGGTCGTCGACGGTAATTCTCGATAATGTGGCATCATCTGCGGGTGATCACTATAGCTTAATTACAATATTTACTGTAGCAAAAGTCGAGGATGTCACATGATGAAATGAATGATCCTGAACACCTACCTACGTCAGGCATAACCCCATCGTGTCCTCGATAGGAGAAGGAACTCGCGAAAGAGACAGTCACGGTTACACACACAGTTGGCATATTTTAATTAATTAACTTCAAGTTATCTAGAACCAGTGTTAAACAGAGTTTCCACGTTGCCACATAACCGCATGCACGGCTTTCTGAAAAGATTTAACCCTGCAGGGGTGCTCCAACTAGTCCATCACAAATTACCACAAGCCACATAGAAATCCTCAATCACTAAGCTCGCGATCTCATCGGATTCCCTAGTGGAAAACCTCAACTCTGATATTACCCAAAGCATCACCGGAATCCCGATGCACAAGATATCTTGTCAAAGGTAAAACTAATCCAGCAAGGCCGCCCGACGTGTCGCCGATCCCGATAGGAGCCGCGTATCTCATTCTCAGGACACGACGGATGGAAAAGCTTACAGGTACCAAACCTCGAGTTGCCCCGTGGTGGCCCCGCAGTCTGTCCAGTTTGGACAAATAGTCATGAGGAGCACTGGCCTGGGGGTTGATTAAATTACTCTGCGGGTGCCAGCAGGTCCCTATGCATTATTATTAGGTTATTAGGCAAATGTAGTACCAAAGTTGGGCCTTGCCAGACCAGCTTTAATCTAAAACGAATTATCAAGGAGGTCCCCATAACAACCCCGATCGTGTTAGGAGCGCTCAATTATGGAACATAACACCGGTAGCCGAAACTAAGGGGGCAAAGGTGGAACAAAACACCAGGCTAGAAAGGCCGAGCCTTCCACCTTTTACCAAGTATATATGTGCATTAAATTAAATAGCATTTAATAGAGTGATATAACAAGGAACCCATGTTAACACATGGAAGCAACGACACCTGCAACTAGCAATGCTAACACAAGGTTAAGCAAGCAGTAACATAGCCAATCAGTGGTTTGCTAGGTTGTGAACAGGTTGAAGATTTTCATGGCATTGTTGAGAGGCTGATATATGACATGTGGTAGGCAATGAGACATAATCGACAGAAGCGATAAAACTAGCATGGCAATGATAGTAATGGTATCTGGGGAAATGGTCATCTTGCCTGAGATCCCGCTTGGAAGAAGAATGACTCCGTGAAGCAACAAACCAATGTAGTCGAACGGGTCCTCACAATCCGACACGCTTGCGGAGCTCTATCGAGACGGGGGAAACCGGAAACAAGCATCAACACACTATATACACCACACGATGCACAACACATATGATGCATGAACAGCCGAACACATGCAAGACACGGCATGACAATTCACGACAATCAAACACTACACATTAAGTGAAGTTAAATATGCAACGAGTTGCATATTGACGAAACTCCACATACGAGTTATTTAGTTCTATCCCGATTAGGTACACGGCAATATTAAATGTGGTTATACATGGCAAGAGGTGAAGCGCAATTAAACTACCTATCTAGGTATTTTAAATGAGGTCGGAAATGACATATAGCACCTCCGAAACGACCTCACAAGTTAATTTACAATTCTATTCAGATCTGAACTAACACATTTAATTAGTTGTTAAACAGCAGAATAAACAGGTTCACGTGATTCTACGCATCCATACAAGCAATTTACACATAGAGAACATCTCCAACGGAGCCACGGTTCAAAAGATACAAGCACCGCAAGATATGATGGCATGAATGCAATATGTGTGCAACGACGGTCACGAGCACTTCAAAACATACAACCAGCAAGAGAAAATGAAACTACAGAAGATTCTAAGCAAGTTTCATATAGTACACGATCAAAACGGAGCTACGGTTCAACAACTACGAGCAAACAAGAAATCACTACAATCTGCCAAAATCAGCCACATATCATTTACTACACCCCACAACTATGAGCTACACAACTCAAATATAATCAACCAAGGCATGAAACGATAGAGGGAAAGAAGCACTACAACACACAACCAACAACACCTAGCATGGCATCAAGGATCACTAGGGAAAGAAGTCACAAAATGGCATCTCATACACTATTTCAGACTTAGTGAAAATAACACTTCATGGAAGTGCAGTTTTTGATCTGAAGGCATATTGACAGCATCAAAACCACAAGCTATAAGACTCCAAATGGCATGAAAATTCACAGCATGATAGAGAATCCCAAAGTCTACAACTTACTCCATTGCACCAACCTCAAAAGAGCTACAGATCAAAAGATAGAAGCAAGACAAGACAGCAACAAAATATAACAGATTCCAGACTTAGAAATATTTCAGCATCCCTAAAACAACACTATTTCCTAGCAAGTTGAGAGCAAGCAAACCAAAATTACCAGGGGCTAGACTAAACATCAAAGGGAAACTCTCTAGTTGACAACTTAATCAAACAAAGCACGGAATAAATCCTACGAAAAAGACAAGAGGGCAACATGGCAAAATCTCGCGCGAACTAACTTGATCAAAAGCTAAAACTAATTGCACAGAAAAGTCCTATGGATTTTTCTACCCCGAAAACATATAAAACATGTGGGGTTGCAACACAAAAATATTACCACACGTAAATGCGAGATAATAACCTATACACGGAAAAATAAGCTAGCGGCAATCCCTACACGCAAAAATACCAACGTCTACTCTGAAATACATGGAAAAAAGGTTCCTAAAACATGAACATTTCTACTACGGCATTCGAGCAATCCGGTCTTGCGCGACGAATAAATACGGGCAAAAACATTATAGACAGCACACGATTCTAGACATACAGCACGCTAAACGACGTCAAACAAATATGCAAGTTATAAATTTGGATTCTACGCGAAATTCTACACAAAAACCATATACAACTCATCGCGATCCGAGTTACGGTATAAAAGATACGGTCGTTTATATAATACTATATTTTCCTGAAATCACTAAATCAAAAACTAAAAAAATAGAAAAACTATTGGGCCGAAAGGGCATGCGCAACATAATGGAAATGTGCACACGCGGGGAATACTCAGCCTCACCTTGGGCCGGTTGGAGGGGCTGCTGGAGATGGGCCGAGGCCTTGGGCGCTGGAGAGGCCGGTTGGAGGCCGAGCGCCTCGCCTGGGAGGCCTGGGGCGGCGCGGGCACATGGCGGCGAGCACGGGAGAGCCTGAGCTGCGGGATCCGGCTACGGCGCACACCGAGGAGGAGCGGGGTGGCGGCCGGCGAGGAAGGTGCGGCGGCACGGGTAGGGAGGCTCGGGCAGAACGGGTGGCGGCGGCGGCTGATCTGGGCTCGGCCGGGCCCGATCTGGGCCTGGCGGGCCCGGCGGCTGCGCACAGGGGAAGGGAGGAGAGAGAGTGGCTGGATTAGGGTTTCGGGGCACGGTTTTCGAGGAGAGAGGAGAGGGGGCTATCTAAAATTATGAGGGGGTATTTATAGAGAAAAGGGGAGCTAGGTTAACCGGAATTTCGTTTCGGATCCAACCGTGGGGTCAGATTCAAACGATTCCGCACGCGGGAATGGGTACATGGCCATGTAGGGTGGTTTACCAGAGACGAGAGGGAAAACGGGCAGCGCGGCAATGCGATTTGAAATACCGATAACCGTCCGACGGTAGACCGAATACGGTGCCGCTACGGTCGACCGTTCGGGTACCAGACGAACTCTGATTACAACGAAACTTGACAAGCAGCCTACCTATACTAAAATAACACCGCACGTAAAATCTCACCCCAATGAGAGAAAGTTTTACGCACACTTTTAAAACAGGGTTAGGACGATGCCGCGGGCGCATGCGAGTGCGGTCGGGCTCACAACGGACAACGACGAGAACCGGCAACTAACAACAGATGCAAGTTTGGAAACTAGCGGCCACGGAGATGCCGATGCAATGCAGATGATGTGCATGATGCAACAAAAGAAAAATAGACACACGACGAAAACAGAATAGAAGGGGAATCTTCTAGAACGTCGGCATCGGGCTGTCACAACGTACCTACATAAAAATAAGACCGCACGCCAAGTTTCTACCCAATCCAAGAATATTTTCCGGACACTTTTTAATAAAATATTTAAACAATGCAGTGGGCGCGTGCGAGTGGGGTTGGGCTCAAAACGGTCAACGGCAAAAACGGAGAAAACCGACAACTAATAACGGATGCAAGTTTTTCAAACTGGCGAGAACAGAGTGCCGATGCAATGTTGATGATGCGAATGATGCGATGATGAGTGCAATAGACAAATAAGTCACACGATGAAAACATAATAAAAGGGGAACCTTCTGGAGCGTCGGTCTCGGGCTGTCACAATGGTCCAATGACCGTAAGTGTTATACTCTCTGGGGAGCTCTGCCTCTGTCCATTCGGCAACAAAGTCGGCCAGCACTTGAGATTTGATGGCTTGTCATGGCTTTTAAGTGATCTCGAATGGCAGGAGCTCGATGGCCCATTTAGCTATTCGGTCAGTGGCGTCCTTGTTGCTAATGAAGTCGTTCAGGGGTACCTCTCACGTTACCGTGACCGCACATTCTTGGAAATAGTTTCTGAGCTTACGTGATGCCATAAACATTGTGTAGGCAATCTTCTGACAGTGTGGGTATCTGGTTTTGCATGGGGTAAGCACGTCGGATACATAGTAGACCGGCCTTTGTATCCTTAGTTGGTGACCCTCGGCATCTCATTCTACGACGAGGACCGCGCTGGCCACTTGATTGGTGGCCAAGATGTATAGCAACATTGGTTCCTCCATGCAGGGTGGTCCTAGAATGGGGTTGTTGGCGAGCAGTGTTTTGATTTCCTCTAGAGCCTTCGCAACCTCGTTGGTCTATTCAAAGTTCTTGGCCTTCTTAAGAAACTTGTAAAGTGGGAGGGCTTTCTCGCCGAGGCAAGAGATAAACCGGCTCAAGGCCGCCATGCGGCCTGCCAATTTTTGGACACGCTTAAACTTTGTAGGGATCGTGAGTTGTGAAATGGCTCGGATCTTGGCCGGATTGTCCTGTATTCCTCTTTTCGACATGATGAATCCAAAAAATTTGCCGGCTCGGACTCTGAAGACACACTTGTCCGGGTTAAGCCATATGTCGTATTCTCATAGGTTGGCAAAGGTATGCCTAAGGTCATCTACAACCTGGCCGACATGCCTGTTCTTGACGACCACATCGTCCACGTATGCCTCTATTCTTTTGCCGATTTGTTTCTCCAAGCATGTCTGGATCATGCATTGGCAAGTGGCCGCGTGTTTTTAGCCTGAAAGGTATTGTGTTAAAGGAGAATGGCCCGTAGGTGCTTATGAAGGCGGTTGCAGTCTGATCAGATTCCTTCATTTTTATCTGATGGTATTCGGAGTAAGCATCAAGGAAACAAAGAGAGTCATTTCCAGAAGTTGCATTGATGATTTGGTCTATTTGGGGTAAGGGAAAAGGATCCATGGGGCAGGCCTTATTGAGGTCTTTGAAATCGACGCATAGCCGCCAAGATTTGTCCTTCTTTGGTACCATGACCAAGTTTGCTAAGCAGTCGAGATGTTTAATTTCTCTGATGAACACGGCTTCTAGTAGTTTGGCAAGTTCTTCACCCATAGCTTGACGCTTTGGTTCGGAAAATTGGAGCAAGGCCTGTTTGACAAGCTTGAAGCCTGCTATTATATCCATGTTGTGTTCCGCCAGCCCCTAAGGGATTCCTGGCATGTCTGAGGGGTGCCAGGCGAATATGTCCCAATTTTCACACAAAAAGGTGCAATGCTCCGACGATTGCGGGGTCAAGCTCGGCTCCAATGGACTCGGATTTGTTGGGGTCCATTGGGTGCACATGAAATTTGATGATCTCGTCTGCAGGTTTGAAGGACGTGGACTTGGGCCACTTACCGAGGATCGCGTCGTCCTTGTGCACTACGGAACGAAGTGTAGTGAGTTTTTCTCCGGGGAGGGTTTCCGGTAGTACCCCAAGGGCTAGGGATGTCATTTTATTTTTAGCTCGGAGGGCTCTGTTGGGGTCACTTATGATTGTGATCACACCATTTGGCCCCGGCATTTTGAGCTTCATGTATCCATAATGTGGTATGGCCTGAAATCATGTGAAGGCTTCGTGTCCTAACAGGGCATGGTAACCACTGTGAAAGGGTACGATATGAAAAAGAAGTTCTTTGGATCGGTAGTTCTCGGGCGTGGCGAGTACCACGTCGAGTGTTACTCGTCCGGTACAGCGTGCTTCTTTCCCGGGGACGATACCTCGGAAGGTGGTATTGCTTTGTTCGATTCGAGACCTATCGAACTGCATTTTTCCGAGTGTGTCCTCGTAAATGAGGTTTAGACCACTACCCCCGTCCATTAGCACCTTATTTAGTCTGAAGCCATCGACTATGGGGTTTAAAACAAGGGTGGCAGGTGCTCGGCCTGTGCTGGTGATCAGCTGGTCGTCCTTGTCGAAAGTAATTGGTGTGTCCGACCATGGGTTTTCCGCCATTACATGGTGAATTTGATGGAGTTCTCGAAGAGCTCTCTTTCTTTGATTTGTCGAGGAAAACATTCTGTAGATCGTTAGGATCTGTGCGGTGCTATCACGCGGCAAGGCGTTGAGGATGCCTTCTCCACTTTTTGCAACTTGCGTGGCAACCCAACATGCTCGAAGGTTGTTGATGACGATTTGATGAATATACTTCTCGCCCCTCGTTGGTCACCCCAAGTGGAAGGTGGAGATGTAGTCAGCAACAAGTTTCCCTTACACGGAGACTATAAGGTTTATCGAACCAGGAGGACTCGGAGGATCAACAAGTAGGTGTCCGCTGCCCTGGCGCTAGCAGAAGACGTGGACATGCACACACAACAAATAACTTTTCTCCCAACGAGTACAGAGAGGTTGTCAATCTCTCCGGCCTAATAGTTGGCAAAGGATCAAAACACAATCGGGAATAGTGATAGTGATTGCAACGGAAAAGTAAATGAAAGCAGTAAATGTAAGCAATGGTGGTGATATGGACCTGAGTCACATGATGTTCACTAGTGATGTCTCTCTCCCAAAAGACGATAAACAACTATGCAAGGGTAAACAAATTACAGCTGGGCAATTGACAGAATTATAAACGCACCGCAATGCTAATTATGCTACTTGAAAGTTAGAGCCTCAATAGTAATGGCAGTACGCCAAGACAAGTAGATTGTTTATTCATCATCATCTACTTACTAATCATCCACCTTGAGATATCTATCCAGAACATCTCGCTGGTATTAAGTTGCGAGCCCCACCCAAAGTGTAAACTCAAAGCAATGGACAACTGCATTAACGAACTATGCGTAAGGTAAACAATCCTTGCAACCGTGGTCACAAGCACCGTCGTTTTCTCCCTGGTGGCAACAACACATCCCCTAGTCTCATGTTTCTGTCACTCAAGCTAGACATCAGGGGGCATGAACCCACAATCATGCATAACGCTCCCTCTTGGAGTTACAATCTACTACTCAGCCAAAGCAATAAAGAGCAACGGAGAGCATGCATGAATCACTAAAGAACATAATATAAATGGATAAACAAATATATAACTCATAACAATCTGAATATAATCTCATAATCCATCGGATCCCAACAAATCGAGCGTAGCAATAGCAGGTAAATTACATAGATGCCTTGATCGTGTAGGGCAGCCCACAAGGGGTAATCATTGAAGCACAAGATTGAAGGGAAGATATCACATAGCTACTGGTCATGGACTCATGGTCCAAGGAGGACTACTCACAGCATGTCCGAGAAGCGTCCATGGCGGTGGAGAAGCTTCCGGAGGTCAATCCTCCCTTCGGCACGGTGCCGGGAAGAGGTCTCCTGACGCTCCCGATCTCACAAGCGCTGCAGCGGCGGAACGATGGAGAAATTCACGATTCTGGATATGCGTGAATTGTTTCCGATCGAAGGGGTAAATATAGGCCAAAGGAGGGCGTCAGAGGAGGTTGGGCCCACCCAGGCGGCATGTGGGCGCGGCCAGGGGCCAGGCCGCCTGGGCAGCCCCTGGCTCCCCTCTGGCCCATCTTCGGTGATCTGGAAGCTTCTGTCACACTGATTTTTATATATTTTTCTCAGGATTTTTGGGGCTCTGGAAATTTGGGTAAAAGCACCTGCAAAAAATACATCGGTAGTAAGAAACTGGCACTGGGTGCACTGAGTTAGTAGGTTAGTCCAAATATGTGTAAAAAGATAGAAAAGTGTAGCAAAACATATAACAATGTCACCCAAAAGATCATGGAACAAGCAGAAATTATAGATACATTTGGGACGTATCAACATCCCCAAGCTTAATTCCTGCTCGTCCTCGAGTAGGTAAATGATAACACAAATAATTTCTGTGGTGACATGCTAACACACATATAAGAACTTCAAAGTAAAGCAAGTAAGATATGCAGTTCAAGTCAAGATAATAACAAGCAAGAGTCTATATCTAGTATTGAAATTAGCAAAGTAAGGACATAAAGGTGCAAGAGCTCTCGCTGTGCCTGACTTGAATATCTCCAAATGGTGTTTGCATGCAAGAAATGGGAGATGGGTTTAGAGCATAAAATATTTTTTTAATTGAGAACTCAATCTACTAAACCTAGCACTTGGTCTCCTTCGGAATCTTATTTTGACTCATCCCCAGACCACTAGTCAGGAACAAGTCAAAATGATCCTCTCCCTTTCGACTTTGAGCACTCATGCAATGGATGAGCGCAAGAAAGATATGTTGGCACTTAGGATGGCAAAGAGAATAATGATTGGGAAGGAAGACAAAAAGGTGTGAAAGGCTCACATCAATGAGGACAACCATAGGCGAGATAAAACCAAATGATAGATATGATGTGAGGAGTATGGATTGCCATGCAACGGATGCACATATGAGCTAAGGTAAGCTCTCCAATGGAACTAGTGGGGATGCATCCAACTTGCTTGCTCATGAATACCTAGAGCTCAATTGAGGAGGCTCATCATTGGAATATGCAAGCCAAGTTCTATAGTATAAGCGTCCCACATAGTTATGCATGAATGATAATCACTATGGAGTACAAATATCGCAATGGAGTACGAGTGCGGATGTTTCAAAAGGAATAGTAGTGTTGCCCCCTTCTCTCTTTTTACTTCTTTTTTTCTTTCTTTTTTTGTGTGTGGCATGTTTGGCTCTTTCTATTTATCTCTCATTTGCCCTATTTGGGATCTTTTCATTTATCCTCTTTGGGATCTTTTCCTCACTTAAGGGCAACACTCTATGTTTTACAAGAATAAAAAGAAGATCTTCACACTTAATAAGAAGTACTCAACATAAAGACAAGTGAAAACTATCATGATGTATGCAAATGTATGCATCTGCCAGTGTAGCAGGATATGCAATGATACTAGCGCGTCATGTAGCAATAATAAGGGCAAGGCCCAACTAGCATGTGGCTCCTCGATCAAGAAAAAGCATGTATGACATGAAGACCAAGTCATGAGATGGTGGATGTTGCATGACAATGTATCTCGGAAAGGCTATGAAAATGCCTTAATAGGTAGGTATTGTGGCTGTTTTGAGGAAATATATAATGAGGCTTATGATGACAGAGCGTATCATGCCAAGGGTTTGGATGCACCGACGAAGTTTGCACCAACTTTCAAGATGAGAAAGGGCAATGCACGGTACCGAAGAGGCTAGCAAAATATGGATGGTGGAAGTGCCAACAATTGAATACTCGCATTAGTCCTAAGAACTCATAAACTTATTATCGGTAACTCTCTATCTAGTTAGGAAATTCACAAAGAGACAAGTACCCCGAGGAGGAGTGTTTGGGGGTTTGGTTATCCTTGCGCATCCTCGACCCATGGTAACATGAGGGTACTCTATATATTCCAACCCCTCCAAGCTAGAGTTCTCAACTAATTTTCAGTTTTTGAAAAAAACACGGATATCCTAAAATACGACACCTATCACTAATAGGCTCGATCTCTTGGCACCAATAGTCCAACATTACTCAAATCAATACCTCAAAACTATTGCAAGTTACTACTATACTTAAATAGCAACCTCAGTCACCTACTCATGCAAGACACACAACTCAGTGCAACAAGCCAACTCTCTAAACAAGATAAGCATGATAACTCAAGAGAGTTCCAAAAGCAACCTAAATAAAAGCTCTTAAAAAGATATAGCATGAAAACTAAGATCTAAGCATGACAACAACTATGAAAAGATAAAGAACACACACAAAAGATAAGCATGAAAACTTATGTTGTGTTCTAGAGTGGAATGGAGCGTGTTTCTCTCCCAAACAAGGAAGGCTAGGTTCCGACTTGTTATGAACAACAAGCAAAACTAAACAAACTAAAAAGTAAAGAGCGGGACGCTCCAAGCATAGCACATAACATATGAAGTGATAAAAATATATCATAGAGATGGACGAACTAATGATTGTTGATGGAGAAGGGGATGCACGGGGGCATCCCCGAGCTTAGACGCTTGAATCTCCTTGAATATTTTTGGGGGTGCATGGGGGCATCCCCAAGCTTGAGCGCTTGACACTCCTGGATGTTCTTTCATCATCTTCCATCGCATACTTGAAAACTCCCTTCATACGAAACTCATCATAAGCTGATTAGAGTGGTTAGTACCCATGATAACATAATTCATTACCTAATTTGTTTTTGCAAAGGAAAAGCAATCTTAAGATTTGCAAAATGATGAAAATGCAAAACGTGGCAGAATCTGTGAAAAACAGAACAACAGGTAGTAAATAATTTGTTCGAGGCACTTCTGCGACTTAAATCAAAAAACTCAAAACAGATGCCAGAAAGACAATTATATAGAGCATGCTTTAAAAAAATCAGATCAAAGATATGATCTGGTGATTTTTGGCGAATTTATCTGTCAAGCAGACAGAATCTGTTTCTTGATAGCATGTCACAACTTTTGCACTTTCTTGCAATCGAAGGATAAAACTTGGCACAAAGCTTGAAAATAAAGATACAATGATGTAGTAGTAACAAGCATCAAGACCACTAAAACGGAAAGTAAAAACAAATTGGGTTGCCTCCCAACAAGCGCTTTCTTTTATGCCTTTGAGCTAGGCATGATGCAAAAGATCAAGTGTTATCAACTCCATAAGAATAACTTGCCCGAATAACGGACTCGTAAAGTAACTTAATCTTATTTAGAGGGAAGTGTTCCATTCCCTTTTTAAGGGGATTGGAATATAATGGTCCCTTCTTTCATGTCAATGATAGAACCAACAGTGCAGAGAAAAGGACGTCCCAAAATAATTGGACATGAAGGATCACAGTCAATGTCCATAATTAGAAAAATCAACGGGCACATAATTATCATTGACAACAATAAGAACATCATCAATTCTCCCTACAGGTTTCTTTATGGAAGAATCAACAAAACGAACACCAAAAGAACATTGATCATAAGGTTTCAAATCAAGCATATCATACATTCTTTTGGGCATAACAGAGGCACTAGCTCCAACATCACATAAAGCAAAGCAAGAGATATTATTCAATTTAATCTTGACCATAGGATCCCAACCATCTTCTAGTTTTCTTGGAATAGAAGTATCTAGCTTGAGCTTCTCCTCCCTAGCTTTGATAAAAGCATTGGTAATTTGCTCGGTGAAGGCAATATTGAGTGTATTAGTGTGGGGGTCTTTAGCCATTCTTTGCAAAAAGGTGATAACTTCGGAAAGACTACATTTATCAAAATCAAGATTACAACCATTAATTAAAGTGGTGGTAATGTCATCTAAGCTCATTCTTTTGGTAGTCTCTAAATTCAAAGGACCTTCTTGTCCTATAGTTGAGGTATTAGCATCACCATTAATAGGTCCATTGGTACTGGGGGTGTGATTGATGCTAAAAGTTTTGAGATCCTCAACAACTTGTATAGTAGCAATGGTAGTATGTGTAGGAAGGCTCTTAATCCTACCATCCTCTTATTTTCTCTAGCCCATCTTTCTTTAAGTTTGGCTAGCATCCTTATGTTCTCATTAATTTGGACTTGGATAGCGTTCATGGGTGTGGTGTTCCTTTCCTCAAGGGGGAAGTTCTAATTTTAAGCATCTCTACATCATGAGCTATGTTGTCTACCTTCAAAGAGAGACTATCTAATTTTTCTAATTTCTCTTCTACATTCTTGTTGAAGGCTTTTTGAGAAGTGATAAAGTCTTTAAGCATGCTCTCTAATTCAGTAGTGGAGTTTTTGGTGCTAGGATAATTGTTTTTGTTCCCATAGTTGTTGGATGGGAACGGTCTAGGATTACTACCAAAATTATTCCTATAAGCATTATTATTAAAGTTGTTCCTAGAGATAAAATTAACATCAACTTGCTCTCTCTCTTGAGCAACCAAAGAATTTAAAGGAACATCATGGGGATCAATAGGAACTTGCTTAATGAGTAAAGTCATGATCATGTCAACCTTATCATTAAGGGAGGAGATCTCCTCAACAGAGTTTACCTTCCTACCTGTTGGAGCTCTCTCGGTGTGCCATTGAGAATAATTTGTCATCATTTCATCCAATAGCTTTGTGGCAGCACCAAGTGTAGTTAACATAAAGGTTCCACCCGCGGCCGAGTCTAACAGATTCCGCGAGGTAAAGTTCAATCCTGCATAGAAAGTTTGTATAACCATCCAAGTAGTCAAACCATGTGTAGGGCAATTCTTAACAAGAGATTTCATACGTTCCCAAGCTTGAGCAACGTGTTCATTATCCAGTTCCCTAAAATTCATAATGTTACTTCTTAACTGGATAATCTTAGCAGGCGGATAATACTTCCCAATAAAAGCATCTTTGCACTTATCCCAAGAATCTATGCTATTCCTAGGAAAAGATTGAAGCCACACTTTAGCTGCTCCTCTCAAGGAGAAAGGAAAAAGCTTAAGTTTAACAATATCACCATCTACTTCTTTATATTTTTGCATATCACAAAGCTCAACAAAATTATTCAAGTGCAAAGCAGCATTAGCTCCAGCACTGATGAATTGATATTTCATAAAAAGGTTCAGTAAAGCAGGTTTTATCTCTTAGGAGGTAGCCCCAGTGGCGGGAGCAGCAATAGGAGTACAAATAAAGTCATTGTTGTTGTGACTAGTGAAGTCACACAACTTGGTGTTTTCAGTGGAACCCATAGCAGAAGCAACAAGCCAAGACAACAATGACCTAGATTAATTATGTGGGTTCTTTTACTTCAGGAATTTGATATGCATATTGTTGATACAAAGGGAGCTGAAAATCGAGTAGCAGATAATTTTTCTAGGATGAAAAATATTCTTGATGACCCACACCCTACAAATGATAATTTTCCTGATGAGCAATTAGTTGTTGTAAATGCTTCCCGTAGTACTTCTTGGTATGTGATACGTCCATTTTGCATCATGTTTTCATGTTGATAATTATCGCTTCTTTGGCTGTTATTTCACTTCACGGTAAAATTCTTATGCCTTTTCTCTCTTATTTTGCAAGGTTTAGATGAAGAGGGAGAATGCCGACAACTGGAATTCTAGCCTGAATGTGGAGCAAAGTTGAGATACCTATTCTGCGCAACTCCAAACACCGTAAAAATCAACGAGGAATTTTTTCCCGATTTATCAAAAATACTGGGCCGAAGAAATGCCAGAGGGGGGCGTGCAGGTGGCCACAAGCCTGCACAGCGCGGCCACCCCCCAGGCCGCGCCATGAGGGCTTGTGGGCACCCTGCAGGCCCACTTGCCCCCCTCTTTTGCTATATGAAGGGTTTCGTCCAGGAAAAAATCAAGGAGGAGCTTTTTCATGGTTTCACCGCCGCCATGAGGCGGAACTTGAGCAGAACCAATCTAGAGCTCCGGCAGGACGATCCTGCTGGGGAAACTTCCCTCCCGAAGGGGGAAATCGTCGCCATCGTCATCACCAACACTCCTCTCATCGGAGGGGACTCGTCACCATCAACATCTTCATCAGCACCATCTCATCTCCAAACCCTAGTTCATCACTTGTAACCAATCTCCGTCTCGCAACTCCGATTGGTACTTGTAAGGTTGTAGTAGTGTTGATTACTCTCTGTAGTTGATGCTAGTTGGATTGTTTGGTGGAAGAGTTTATGTTCAGATTCTTGATGCTACTCATTACCTCTCTGGTCATGAATATGATTATGCTTTGTGAGTAGTTACTTTTGTTCCTGGGGACATGGGATAAGTCATGCTAATAGTAGTCATGTGAATTGGATATTCGTTCGGTATTTTGATATGATGTATGTTGTTTTTCCTCTAGTGGTGTTATGTGAACGTCAACTACATAACACTTCACCATATTTGGGCCTATAGGAAGGCATTGGGAAGTAGTAAGTAGATGATGGGTTGCTGGAGTGACAGAAGCTTAAACCCCAGTCTATGCGTTGCTTCGTGAGGGGCTGATTTGGATCCACTAGTTTAATGCTATGGTTAGACTTTGTCTTAATTCTTCTTTCATAGTGGCGGATGCTTGCGAGAGGGGTTAATCATAAGTGGGATGCTTGTCCAAGTAAGGGCAGTACCCAAGCGCCGGTCCACCCACATATCAAACTATCAAAGTAACGAACGCGAATCATATGAACATGATGAAACTAGCATGACAGAAATTCCTGTGTGTCCTCGGGAGCGTTTTTCCTCCTATAAGACTTTGTCCAGGCTTGTCCCTTGCTACAAAAGGGATTGGGCCACTTTGCTGCACCGTTGCTACTTTTGTTACTTGTTGTTTGCTACGAATCATCTCACCACATAATCACTTGTTACCGACAATTTCAGTGCGTGCAGATTTTACCTTGCTGAAAACCACTTGTCAGATCCTTCTGCTCCTCGTTGGGTTCGACACTCATACTTATCGAAAGGACTACGATTGATCCCCTATACTTATGGGTCATCAAGAATCTTTTCTGGCGCCGTTGCCGGGGAGTGAAACGCCTTTGGTAAGTGGAACTTGGTAAGGAAACATTCATATAGTGTGCTGAAATTTATTGTCACTTGTCATTATAGATACTAATCCTTTGAGGGGCTTGTTCGGGGTATCTTCACCTCGAACGGAAGCACAAATAGTTGCTCCTCAACCTGCTGCACCTACTGAAAAAATTTGCTTTGAATTTCCTTCGGGTATGCTTGAGAAACTGCTGGCTAATCCTTTCACAGGAGATGGATCTTCACATCCAGACTTGCATCTAATCTATGTAGATGAAGTTTGTGGTTTATTTAAGCTTGCAGGTTTGCCCGAGGATGAGGTCAAGAAGAAGGTCTTTCCTTTATCTTTGAAGGATAAGGCATTGACATGGTATAGGCTATGTGATGATACTGGATCATGGGGCTACAATCGGTTGAAATTGGAATTTCATCAAAAGTTCTATCCTATGCATTTAGTACATCGTGATCGGAACTTTATTTATAACTTTTGGCCTCGTGACAGGGAAAGCATAGCTCAAGCTTGGGGGAGGCTTAAATCAATGCTATATTCATGCCCCAATCATGAGCTCTCGAGAGAAATCATCACTCAAAACTTTTATGCTCGGCTTTCTCATGAAGATCGTACCATGCTTGACACTTCTTGTGCGGTTCTTTTATGAAGAAGGATATTGATCACAAGTGGAATTTATTGGAGAGAATCAAACGCAACTCTGAAGATTGGCAGCTGGAGGAAGGTAAGGAGTCAGGTATGAATTTCCAGTTTGATTGCATTAAATCTTTTGTTGAGACAAACACTTCTAGAGATTTTAGCACTAAGTATGGACTTGACTCTGAGATAGTAGCTTCTCTATGTGAATCTTTTGATGCTCATGTTGATCTTCCCAAAGAGAAGTGGTTTAAATATCATCCTCCTGTAGAAAGCAACATAGCCAAAACCAATCTAGTTGAGGAGAAAATCATAGCTATTAGTGATCCTGTTGTTCCTTGTGCTTACACTGAGAAACCACCATACCCTGCTAGGATAAAGGATTATTCTAAAGCTCCAACTGTGATACGTAGGGGTTACATTAGATCACTTGCACCCCCTGAGGAGATTAGAGTTGAACCTAGTGTTGCTATTATCAAAGATCTCTTAGCTGAAGACATAGATGGGCATGTTATCAAATTCTGTGAGGACTCCGCTAGAATTGCTAAACCTCACGCGAAAGACAAACACGGACCTGTAGTTAGCCTGCCCGTTATTTCTGTCAAGATAGGAGATCACTGTTACCATAGTTTATGTGATATGGGAGATAGTGTTAGTGCAATACCCTGTTCTCTATATGATGAAATCAAAGATGAGATTGCACCTGCTGAGTTAGAACCCATTGATGTCACTATTACGCTAGCTAATAGAGACATTATCTGCCCTTTGGGAATTGTGAGAGACGTAGAAGTCTTGTGTGGTAACACGAAGTATCCTACTGATTTCCTCGTCCTTGGTACTGTACAAGATAGCTTTTGTCCCATCATATTTGGTAGACCCTTTCTCAACACTGTCAATGCTCACATTGATTGCATTAAGCAGACTGTCACAGTAAGTTTCGAGGGTGTATCTCATGAATTTAACTTCTCCAAGTTTGGAAGACAACCCCATGAAAGAGAGTCGTCTGGAAGAGATGAAATCATTGCTCTTGCCTCTATTGCTGTACCTCCTACGGATCCTTTAGAGCAATATCTGCTTGAGCATGAAAATGATATGCATATGGAGGAGAGAGAAGAGATAGATAGAATTGTCTTAGAACAATATCCTATTCTCAAGAATAATCTGCCTGTTGAACTGCTTGGGTATCCTCCCCCACCAAAGGGTGATCTTGTGTTCGAGCTTAAACAGTTGCCTGATACTCTTAAGTATGCCTATCTTGATGAGAAGGAGATATATCCTGTCATTATTAGTGCTCTCCTCTCAGAGTGCGAAGAGAAAAAGTTACTAAAAACTCTGAGGAAGCACCGCGCTGCTATTGGATATACTCTTGATGATCTTAAGGGTATTAGTCCTACTCTATGTCAGCACAAGATTAAAATCGATCCTGACTTTAAACCAGTTGCTGATCATCAAAGGAGATTAAATCCTAAGATGAAAGAGGTCGTTAGAAAAGAAATATTAAAGTTTCTGGAAGCAAGAATCATTTATCATGTTGCTCATAGTGATTGGGTAAGTCCAGTACAACGCGTACCTAAGAAGGGAGGTATCACCGTCGTTCCTAATGATAAGGATGAACTGATCCCACAAAGTATTATAACGGGCTATAGAATGGTGATAGACTTCCGGAAACTGAACAAGGCAACCAGGAAAGATCATTATCCTTTGTCGTTCATCGACCGAATGCTAGAAAGGCTATCAAAGCACACACATTTCTGTTTTCTAGACGGTTATTCAGGTTTCTCGCAAATACCTGTTACACAATCTGATCAAGAGAAAACCACTTTCACCTGCCCTTTCGGTACCTTTGCCTATAGACGTAAGCCTTTTGGCTTATGTAATGCACCTGCCACCTTCCAAAGATGTATGATGGCTATATTCTCTGACTTTTGTGAAAAGATCGTCGAGGTTTTCATGGATGACTTCTCCATTTACGGGTCTTCCTTTGATGATTGCCTCAGCAACCTTGATCGAGTCTTACAGAGATGCGAAGAAACCAACCTCGTCTTGAATTAGGAGAAGTGCCACTTTATGGTTAATGAAGGTATCGTCTTAGGACACAAAATTTCTGAGAGAGGCATTGAAGTTGATAAGGCTAAGGTTGATGCAATTGAGAAAATGCCTTGCCCCACATATATCATAGGTATACGAAGTTTCCTAGGTCATGCTGGTTTCTATAGAAGGTTCATTAAATACTTCTCTAAGATTTCTAGACCTCTTACCAACCTCTTGCAGAAGGATGTTCCTTTTGTTTTTGATGAGGATTGTGAGGAAGCCTTTGAAATACTTAAGAAGGCTTTGATAACCGCACCTATTGTTCAACCACCTGACTAGAACTTGCCCTTTGAAATCATGTGTGACGCAAGTGATTACGTTGTTGGTGCTGTTCTAGGACAAAGAGTTGACAAGAAGTTGAATGTCATTCACTACGCTAGTAAAACTCTAGATAGTGCCCAAAGAAACTATGCCACTACGGAGAAGGAATTTTTAGCACTCGTGTTTGCATGTGAAAAGTTCAGATCTTACATAGTTGTCTCCAAAGTCACTATTCACTTTGATCATGCTGCTATTAAGTACCTCATGGAGAAGAATGACGCTAAGCCTAGGCTGATCAGATGGGTTCTCCTGCTACAGGAATTTGATTTGCACGTCGTTGACCGAAAGGGTGCTGATAACCCTGTAGCAGATAACTTGTCTAGGCTAGAGAATGTCCTTGATGACCCACTACCTATTGATGACAGCTTTCCTGATGAGTAACTAAATGTCATCCGCACTTCACTTAGTGCATCGTGGTATGCGGATTATGCAAACTATATCGTAGCCAAATACATACCACCCAGTTTCACCTATCAACAAAAGAAGAAATTCTTCTTTGATTTGAGACACTACTTTTGGGATGATCCTCACCTTTATAAGGAAGGAGTAGATGGTGTTATTAGATGTTGTGTGCCTGAACATCAACAGGGACAGATCCTGCAGAAGTGTCATTCCGAAGCCTACGGACACCATGCTGGAGATAGAACTGCCCATAAGGTATTGCAATGAGGTTTCTATTGGCCCACTCTCTTCAAGGATGCCCGTAAGTTTGTCTTGTCTTGTGACGAATGCCAAAGGATAGGGAACATCAGTAAGCGTCAAGAGATGCCTATGAACTATTCACTTGTCATTGAACCATTTGATGTCTGGGGCTTTGATTATATGAGACCCTTCCCGAGTTCCAATGGGTACACTCACATCTTAGTTGCTGTGGATTACGTTACTAAGTGGGTAGAAGCTATCCCCACTAAAAATGCTGATCACCAAACCTCTATTAAGATGCTTAAAGAAGTCATATTCCCAAGATTTGGAGTCCCTAGATACTTGATGACTGATGGCGGTTCACACTTCATTCATGGTGTTTTCCGCAAGATGCTAGCTAAGTATGATGTCAACCATAGAGTTGCATCTCCTTATCATCCTGAGTCTAGTGGTCAAGTTGAGTTGAGTAATAGGGAGATCAAGTTGATCCTACAAAAGACCGTCAATAGATCTCGAAAGAACTGGTCTAGCAAACTTGACAATGCACTGTGGGCTTATAGGACTGCTTATAAGAATCCCATGGGCATGTCACCGTATAAAATGGTTTACGGTAAGGCCTGTCATTTACCTCTTGAGCTGGAAGACAAAGCTTATTGGGCAATCAAAGAGCTTAACTTTGATTTCAAACTTGCCGGTGAGAAGCGGTTGTTTGATATCAACTCGTTAGATGAATGGAGAGCCCAGGCATACGAGAATGCCAGGTTGTTCAAGGAAAAGGTTCAGAGATGGCACGACAAACGAATACAGAAACGAGAGTTCAATGTAGATGATTATGTCTTGCTATACAATTCTCGTTTGAGATTCTTTGCAGGCAAGCTTCTCTCTAAATGGGAAGGTCCCTATGTTGTCGAGGAAGTATATCGTTCCGGTGCCATCAGAATCAATAACACTGAAGGAAATTTTCCTAGAGTGGTAAATGGGCAAAGAATCAAGCATTAAATCTCTGGTACTCCCATAAATGTTGATACCAATATCATCAATGTCATAACTCCAGAGGAGTACATAAGGGATGTTTATCAGCCTGTTTCAGACCTTGAAAACGAAGATGTATCTGTTTCCGTAAGAAATTGGACTCCGATACTTCACCAATAGGAATTTTCTTCCGTTTTGGAATTTTTGGAAAAGTAGAAAAATAAAAAGCAGTCCGAAGAGCGAACGAGGCGGCCACAAGCCCTGCCACCGCCCCCTACCCCCTGGTGGCGGAGGGCAAGCTTGTGGGCACCTCGTGTGCCTCCCGGACTCTGTTTTCTTGCGGAGGACTCCTTCTGGCCCAGAAAAAAATCAATATATAGTCACCCGAAGGTTTTGATCTCCGTATTGCGTAGTTTCCCTCTGTTTTTGTTTTGAGCCTGTTTCAGTGACAGATCTAGATCAACATGACTTCCCCAAACGCTCCTAAGGACAAGATCTTCGAGAAGGTCATCAATCCCTACCTCACGGAAGTGCTGAAACACCCTCAATCTATCAAGATGAGTGAGGGGATGTTGCACATTCGTGAGGTTGAGGGGCCTAAGAAGACTGGAAGCATGGAGACGAGGCTCGAAGCAATGGAGCAACAAGTCTTCAAGTGCCAAGGGATGGTGGAGTGTGGACTCAACGCCAACCACACGATGTTCACAGAGTTCACTAGCGACCACAATATGGATGCCATTGATATTGGGAAACACCTCTCGAGGCTCTATGATAGGGTTGACCAACTTCAGGGCCAGATCTATGACCTGCAGAATCAAAACTGTGAGTATGAGTACAGATTTAAATCAATAAGGTTGGCTGCAGATTTGAGGATTCCGGCGATTCGTTCATCCTGCCATGATGGAGCACCTATGCCTTGGAAGACGGAGGATAAAACTACTCCGACAACAACAACACCAAAACCACCAAAGGAAGACAACTAAGCATTGGTATGGGCAATCCCCTTGGCTTCTACCAAGCTTGGGGGAGTTGCCCTGGTATCGTATCACCTTTATATCTTTTGCTTTTACCTTTCTTTTAGTTCTTTCCTTTTCAGTTTTTATTTCTTGTTTTAGAGGAATAAGTCTTTAGTTTTTAGTTTGAGTATTTTGCTTTTGTCTCTCCCCCGATGTATTCGAGCTTACGAGCTATATAATAAAGAGTGTCTTAGTCAAGGGCTTTGCTTTGTGCCATGACCAATAGTATGAAAAGAACGATAGCATGAAAGATCATGAGACGATCTTATGGAAAGTGATAAATTCACTTATGACACGTATGATGATTGAAACTTGTTGAGAATAAATCAACATAGACATTAGTCATTGTTGCAACTAATAAGAAGTAATGAGGAAAGAGAGGTTCACATATAAATATATCATCTTAGACACTTTTTACAGTTGTGAGCACTCACCAAACTATTACATGCTTAGGAGTAGATGTTGGGCAAGGAAGACAACATAATGAATTGTGTTTGCTTGGTTCCAAACAATGTTATATGATTAGAGATCCCCTAGCACGTGACGATTGCTTCCACCTCATATTAGCCAAAACTCCCGCACCAAGTAGAGATACTACTTGTGCATCCATAAACCTCCAACCCAGTTTTGCCATGAGAGTCCACCATACCTACCTTTGGATTGAATAAGATCCTTCAAGTAAGTTGTCATCGGTGCAAGCAATAAAAATGGCTCTCTAATATGTATGATCTATTAGTGTGTGGAAAATAAGCTTTGTACGAACCTGTGATGAGTAAGACATAAAAGCGACAGACTGCATAATAAAGTTCTTTATCACAAGAGGCAATATAAAGTGACGTTCCTCCGCACTAAGAGGACACACATTCAAACCTCAAAAGCGCATGACAACCTCTTCTTCCCTCTGCGAAGGGCCTATCTTGTACCTTTACTTTTTACCCTTGTAAGAGTCATGGTGATTTTCACCAATTCCCTTTTTGCCTTTGTCTTGGCTACCGTCACATGCTTGGGAAAGATCTATATTCATATATCAACTTGGAGTTGAGTACTTATGCTTTATTGTTGTTGACTTTACCCTTGAGGTAAATGGTTGGGAGGCAAAACTATAAGCCCTTATCTTCCTCTGTGTCCAGCTGAAACTTTGACACCATGAGTACCACGTGAGTTGTAACAATTGTGGAAAACAAAAGAGATGATTGAGTATGTGTGTTTGCCTTACAAGCTCTTATTTGACTCTTTCTGATGTTGTGATAAATTGCAATTGCTTCAATGACTATGGACTATTGTTGGTTACTTCTCGGTAAGGTTTTTGCTTCATGCTTTGCTTTGTGAAGGAATTGTTACTTTCCCATAAGAATCTTTATGATGTATTGTTGTTCTATGTGTGATCATGATGCCCTCATGTCTGTATTATGTTTTCTCGACACCTTCGTCCCTCAACATGTGGACATGTTTATGGAACTTGGTTTTCGCTTGAGGACAAGCGAGGTCTAAGCTTGGGGGAGTTGATACATCCATTTTGCATCATGCTTTCATGTTGATATTTATTGCTTTTTGGGCTGTTATATTACTTGTGGTACCATATTTATGCCTTTTCTCTCTTATTTTCCAAGGTTTGTTTGAAGAGGGAGAAATCAGGCAGCTGGAATTCTGGACTGGAAAAGGAGCAAATCCTAGTCCACTATTCTGCACATCTCCAAATGCCCTGAAAATTTACGTGGATTTTTTCTGGATTATATAAAAAATACTGGGGGAAAGAACTACCGGAGGGGGGCCACCAGGGCTCCACAAGCCCCCACTCCGCCACCACCCCCCCTGGTGGCGCAGGGCAAGCTTGTGGGCTGCCCGGCGGCCCACTAGCTCCCCCCTTTTGCTATATGAAGGGTTTTGGTCTGGAAAAAAAATCAATAGGGAGATTTTTCGTGGTTTCGCCGCCGCCACGAGGCGGAACTTGAGTAGATCCAATCTAGAGCTCCGGTAGGACGATCCTGTCGGGGAAACTTCCCTCCCGGAGGGGGGAATCGTCGCCATCGTCATCACCAACACTCCTCTTGTCGGAGGGGAGGCATATTCATCAACATCTTCATCGGCACCATCTCCTCTCCAATCCCTAGTTCATCTCTTGTAACCAATCTTCGTCTCGCAACTCCGATTGGTACTTGTAAGGTTGCTAGTAGTGTTGATTACTCTTTGTAGTTGATGCTAGTTGGATTACTTGGTGGAACAGTTTATGTTCAGATCCTTGATGCTATTCATTACACCTCTGGTCATGATTATGATTATGTATTGCGAGTAGTTACTTTTGTTCCTGAGTACATGGGATAAGTCATGTTAATAATAGTCATGTGAATTGGATATTCGTTCGGTATTTTGATATGTTGTATGTTGTTTTTCCTCTAGTGGTGTTATGTGAACATCGACTACATAACACTTCACCATATTTGGGTCTAGAGGAAGGCATTGGGAAGTAGTAAGTAGATGATGGGTTGCTGCAGTGACAGAAGCTTAAACCCCAGTCTATGCGTTGCTTCGTGAGGGGCTGATTTGGATCCACTAGTTTAATGCTATGGTTAGACTTTGTCTTAATTCTTCTTTTATAGTTGCGGATGCTTGCGAGAGAGGTTAATCATAAGTGGGATGCCTGTCCAAGTAAGGGCAGTACCCAAGCGCCGGTCCACCCACAAATCAAACTATCAAAGCAACGAACGCGAATCATATGAACATGATGAAACTAGCATGACAGAAATTCCAGTGTGTCCTCGGGAGCGTTTTTCCTCCTATAAGACTTTGTTCAGGCTTGTCCCTTGCTACAAAAGGGATTGGGCCACTTGCTGCACCGTTGCTACTACTAGTTACTTGTTACTCTTTGCTTGCTATGTTTCACCGCGCTACACAATCACTTGTTACCGCTACTTTCAGTGCTTGCAGTTATTACCTTGCTGAAATCCGTTTATCAGAGTGTTCTGCTCCTCGTTGGGTTCGACACTCTTACTTATCGAAAGGCTACGATTGATCTCCTATACTTGTGGGTCATCAGCGACAAGCCTGCACGGCGCGGGCCCATCCCCTGGCTGCGTCGTGAGGGCTTGTGGCCACCTCGTGCGCCTCCCGGACTCCGTTTTCGTGCGGGGTACTCCTTCTGGTCTGAAAAAAATCATTGTATATACTCTTGTTTGGTCTGACCCCTACATCACGCAGATCTCTTCTGTTTTTCGTTTCGAGCCTGTTTCTGTTGCAGATCTAGATCGCTATGACTTCCCCAAAAGCTCTGAAGGACAAGATCTTCGAGAAGGTCATCAATCCCTACCTCATGGGAGTGCTGCAACACCCTCAATTTATCAAGATGCGTGAGGGGATGTTGCACATCCGTGATGTTGAGGGGCCTAAGAAGACTGGAAGCATGGAGACGAGGCTCGAAGCAATGGAGCAACAAGTCTTCAAGTGTCAAGGGATGGTGGAGCGTGGACTCAACGCCAACCACATGATGATCACGGAGTTCACCAACAAGCACAGGATTGATGCCAATGACATTGGGAAGCACCTCTCCAGGCTCTATGACAGGATTGATCAACTCCAAGCCCATATTTATGACCTGCAGAACCAAAACTGTGAGTATGATTATAGATTTAAATCAATACGGTTGGCTGCAGATTTGAGGATTCCGGAGACTCGTTCATCTTTCCATGATGGAGCACCTATGCCTTGGAAGACGGAGGATCAAACTCATGTTGCAACAACTCCACCACCATCACCACCAAAGGAAGACAACTGAGCATTGGTATGGGCAATCCCCTTGGCTTTTGCCAAGCTTGGGGGAGTTGCCCCGGAATCGTATCACCATCACATCTTTTGTCTTTACCTTTGTTTTAGTTTTCCTTTTCAGTTTTCTTTTTCCCTAGTAGATTAAAAGTCTTACTGTTTTAGTCTTGAGTTTTGCTTTGTGTCACCCCTGATGTATTCTTGCTCGTGAGCCATATAATAAAGAGTGTCTTAGTTGAAGGGCTTTGCCTCTTGCCATGATCAAAAGAGTGAGAATAGAACAAAAGCATGAAAGATCATGTAATGATCTTATGGGAAGTGATGGCTTCACATATTAAAAGAATGAGGATTGAAACTTGTTGAGGGTAGGCAAACGTAGACCTTGGTCATGGTTGCAATTAATAGGAAGTGATAAAGAAGGAGAGGTTCACATATAAATATATCATCTCTCACACCATCTATGATTGTGAACACTCACTAAACTATTGCATGCCTAGAAGTAGATGTTGGACAAGGAAGACAACATAATGAATTGTGTTTGCTTGGCTCGGAACAATGTTATATGATTAGAGATCCCTTAGCATGTGACGATTGCTTCCACCTCATATTGGCCAAAACCTCCCGCACCAAGTAGAGATACTACTTGTGCATCCATAAACCTTCAAACCGGTTTTTCCATGAGTGTCCACCATACCTACCTATGGATTGAATAAGATCCCTCAAGTAAGTTGTCATCGGTGCAAGCAATAAAAATTGCCCTCTAATATGTATGATCTATTAGTGTGTGGAAAATAAGCTTTATACGAATCTGTGATGAGGAAGACATAAAAGCGACAGACTGCATAATAAAGTTTTTTATCACAGGAGGCAATATAAAGTGACGTTCCTCCACACTAAGAGGACACGCATCCAAACCTCAAAAGCGCATGACAACCTCTGCTTCCCTCTGCGAAGGGCCTATCTTGTACCTTTACTTTTTGTCCTTGAAAGAGTCATGGTGATCTTCACCAATTCCTTATTTCGCCTTTATCCTCGCTACCGTCATATGCTAAGTAAAGATCTATATTCATATGTCAACTTGGAGGTAAGCATTCATGAAGTATAATTGTTGACATTACCCTTGAGGTAAGCAGTTGGGAGGCAAAACTGTAAGCCCCTATCTTTCTCTGTGTCCAGCTGAAACTTTGATCTCATGAGTACCACGTGAGTTGTAGCAATTGTAGAGAACGAAAGAATGATTGAGTATGTGGATTTGCTTTACAAGCTCTTATTTGACTCTTTATGATGTCGTGATAAATTGCAATTGCTTCAATGACTAAAGGCTATCGGTTGTTACTTCTCGGTAAGGTTCTTGATCCATGCTTTACTTTGTGAAGGAATTATCACTTTAGCATGAGAGATTATATGTTGGTATTGTTGTTCTGATCTTGATCATGATGCATGCATGTTCGTATCTTGTTTTGCCGACACCTCTCTCCCTAAACATGTGGACATATTTATTGAGCTCGGCTTTCGCTTGAGGACAAGTGAGGTCTAAGCTTGGGGGAGTTGATACGTCCATTTTGCATCATGTTGATATTTATCGCTTCTTTGGCTGTTATTTCACTCCACGGTACAGTTCTTATGCCTTTTCTCTCTTATTTTGCAAGGTTTACATGAAGAGGGAGAATGCCGGCAACTAGAATTCTGGCCTGAAAGTGGAGCAAAGTTGAGATACCTATTCTCCGCAACTCCAAACGCCGTAAAAATCAACGAGGAATTTTTTTTCCCGGTTTATCAAAAATACTGGGCCGAAGAAGTGCGAGAGGGGGCGTGCAGGTGGCCACAGGCCTACACGGCGCGGCCACCCCCCCATGTCGCGCCATGAGGGCTTGTGGGCACCCTGCAGGCCCACTTGCCCCCCTCTTTTGCTATATGAAGGGTTTCGTCCAGGAAAAAAATCAAGGAGGAGCTTTTTCGTGGTTTCGCCGCCGCCACGAGGCGGAACTTGAGCAGAACCAATCTAGAGCTCCGACAGGACGATCCTGCCAGGGAAACTTCCCTCCCGGAGGGGGAAATCATCGCCATCGTCATCACCAACACTCCTCTCATCGGAGGGGACTCGTCACCATCAACATCTTCATCAGCACCATCTCATCTCCAAACCCTAGTTCATCACTTGTAACCAATCTCCGTCTCGCAACTCCGATTGGTACTTGTAAGGTTGTAGTAGTGTTGATTACTCTCTGTAGTTGATGCTAGTTGGATTGTTTGGTGGAAGAGTTTATGTTCAGATTCTTGATGCTACTCATTACCTCTCTGGTCATGAATATGATTATGCTTTGTGAGTAGTTACTTTTGTTCCTGGGGACATGGGATAAGTCATGCTAATAGTAGTCATGTGAATTGGATATTCGTTCGGTATTTTGATATGATGTATGTTGTTTTTCCTCTAGTGGTGTTATGTGAACGTCAACTACATAACACTTCACCATATTTGGGCCTATAGGAAGGCATTGGGAAGTAGTAAGTAGATGATGGGTTGCTGGAGTGACAGAAGCTTAAACCCCAGTCTATGCGTTGCTTCGTGAGGGGCTGATTTGGATCCACTAGTTTAATGCTATGGTTAGACTTTGTCTTAATTCTTCTTTCATAGTGGCGGATGCTTGCGAGAGGGGTTAATCATAAGTGGGATGCTTGTCCAAGTAAGGGCAGTACCCAAGCGCCGGTCCACCCACATATCAAACTATCAAAGTAACGAACGCGAATCATATGAACATGATGAAACTAGCATGACAGAAATTCCTGTGTGTCCTCGGGAGCGTTTTTCCTCCTATAAGACTTTGTCCAGGCTTGTCCCTTGCTACAAAAGGGATTGGGCCACTTTGCTGCACCGTTGCTACTTTTGTTACTTGTTGTTTGCTACGAATCATCTCACCACATAATCACTTGTTACCGACAATTTCAGTGCGTGCAGATTTTACCTTGCTGAAAACCACTTGTCAGATCCTTCTGCTCCTCGTTGGGTTCGACACTCATACTTATCGAAAGGACTACGATTGATCCCCTATACTTGTGGGTCATCAGTATGCAAATTATGCTAATTACATTGTTGCTCAATATATACCACCTAGTTTCACATACCAACAAAACAAAAATCGTCTTTGAATTATGACATTACTTTTGGGATGACCCACATCTATATAAATAAGGAGCACATGGTGTTATTAGACGTTGTGTACGTGAGCATGAACAAGAACTAATCCTATGCAAGTGTCATTTTTAAGCATACGAAGGGCGCCACGCTCGAGATAGAACTCCACATAAGGTACTACAATCAGGTTTTTATTGGCCTACTCTTTTCAAAGATGCAGGTAAGTTTGTCCTCTCTTATGATGGATGTCAAAGAATTGGTACTATTGGTTGATGTCACGAAATGCCTATGAATTATTCATGTGTCATCGAACCATTTGATGTTTGGGGATTTGAGTATATGAGTCCTTTTCCTGCCTCTAATGGGTATACTCATATTTTCGTTGTTGTTGATTACGTTACTAAGTGGGTAGAAGCTATTCGAACTAGTAGTGTTGATCACAACACTTCTATTAAAATTCTTAAAGAAAATATCTTCCCAACGTTTGGAGTCCCTAGATATTTAATGATTGTTGGTGGTTCATTTATTCATGGTGCTTTCTGTAAACTTCTAGCTAAATATGATGTCCATCATAGAATTGCATCTCCTTATCGTCTTCGGTCTGGTGGTCAAGTTGAATTGAGTAATTGAGAAATGAATTTGATCTTGTAAAAGACTCTTAATAGATCTAGATATAATTGGTCTAGGAAACTTGATGGTGCACTATGGGCTTATAGAACTGCTTATCAAAATCCTATGGAAATGCCGTGTATAAAATGGTGTATGGAAAAGCATGGCATTTACCTCTTGAGTTAGAACATAAGGCTTATTGGACAATTACAGAAATTAACTATGATTTCAAATTTGTTGATGAAAAGAGGTTATTTCATATTAGCTCCTTAGATGAATGGAGGTCTGATACGTCTCCAACGTATCTATAATTTTTGATGGTTTCATGCTATTATCTTGTCAAACTTGGGATGTTTTGCATGCCTTTTATTTATTTTCTAGGACTAACTTATTAACTCAGTGCCAAGTGCCAGTTCCTGTTTTTTCCATGTTTTGACCCCTTTCAGAGGAGATTTTGAAACGGAGTCCAAACGGAAGAAAATCCCTGAAAAGATTTTTTCTGGAACGGAAGAAGATCGGAGAGCTTGGGGGCCAAGCCAGAAGAGCCCGAGGGGGCCCACAAGCTCCCACCCCGCGGCCAGGGGGGCCGTGCCATGCAGGCTTGTGGGCCCCCTGGAGGTCCCCTGACCTAGATCTTGCGCCTATAAATTCCCAAATATTCTCAAAAAAATCTTGCTCGACAGTAATTTGTTCACCCACCGTGATATTTGCTATTTTGAGAGAAGCCTCTAGTGAACACTATAGCCCCCAGGGTCTACTCCACACCATATTTTCAGCCTTACACTTTTCCCTCGTTGCACTTTCCGCCTTCAGATCTCACTTTTGCAAACAAGCTTGAAGGGATTGACAACCCCTTTGAAGTGTTGGGTGCAAGTTGTTTGTTTTTGCGCAGGTACTTTGGACTTGACGAGGCCCTCCTTTTGGTTCGATACCTTGGTTCTCAAACTGAGGGAAATACTTACTGCTCCTATACTGCATCACCCTTTCCTCTTCAAGGGAAAAACCGACGCAAACCAGAGAAGTAACAAGAAGAATTCCTATGCGCTAGGGAAGGACTTTTGTTGCCACAGGAAGAATTTCTGGCGCCGTTGCCGGGGAGGAGGATCAAGTCAAGAATAGTCTCCCGTCAACGTGCCAATTTCTGGCACCGTTCCCGGGGAGGAAGATCAAGTCAAGAACTCATCCAAGTAAGTGTCGCAAACTAATCTCTTGCATTTACTTTGTTTGCCAGTTGCCTCTCGTTTTCCTCTCCCCCACTTCACCAATTTGCCTTTTTCGTTCGCCTTTTCTCTCTCGCTTGCTTTCTGCTCGTTTGTGTAGGATAGTCTATCCTGATGGCTAGATCCACCACTTCGAACGATACTCCCGAGAGAGAAGTTCTAAATTTCAAACAAATCGAGGGAGAAAACTTAAAGGACGCTTGGTATAGGATTTGCAATGCTCAAAGTAGATCTACTCATGAGCAATCTACTACCGTCTTGCTTCGCAGTTTTTATGTGGGTATTTCTCCTTGGAATAGGTATATTCTTGACACCATCGTAGGTGAAAATTTCTTGGGTAGCCATACCGTTGATTCTTATGGAGCTGTGATAAATTTGGTAGGCTCACCTCCACTCATGGTTAATGGAACTACCTTAACTCTGGAACATGTGATGCGTAGGCTGGACGCTATTGAAAATAAAGTTGCTACGATTGAACTCATTGAGAATTTGGATAAAAAGATCCACAATCAAATCACTCAGTACAGGTCCAAGATGGGAATGGTTTTGAAAAATTTAAAGGAGAAGGAACCCACAGTTAGCGAAAAGCTAGGTCATGATTCCGCTAGGATTGGCAAACTAGAGGATGTTATAACCAACTTGGGTTCCGCTTTTGCCGCTGTGCAAAATACTCCAAATTTTGCCCACAATAAAATCACCAAGTCCGTCTTTGTTCCTAAAAGTAGTGGTGAATCATCTAGCAAGAAATATGAAAACCTCAAGATGATAAGTGATCACACTACTTATGGTTTGAGCACCAAAGACGACAATACGTGATTCTATCGCTACTATGCCTAGCTAAGGGCGTTGAACAATAGCGCTTGTTGGGAGGCAACCCAATGAATTTATCTTTTTCTTTCTGTTTTTTTGCGTCCACACTTTCACAATTCTGTTGTGATTGTGTTTTTTGTGTTTCTTTTTGTGTTTGAGCCAAGCAAAACCTTTATGATTGGTCTTGGTAATGGTTGTTTGATCTTGCTGCAAAAGACATAAACTTTTCGCTCATGAGATGATTTTTCATTTTTATTCAGAAAGAGATTTTGAGTTCATTATTTTTGCTGCTGATTGATATGCTTTTTCCCTAGACCGTCGTAATTGTTCAGATTTTTTGAGGTACGAGAAGTATACGAAGTATACAAATTGCTACAGACTGGTCTGTTTTTGACAGATTCTGTTTTTTATTGAGTTGGTTGCTTGTTTTGATGAAACTAGGGTTAGTATCAGGGGGTACTAGCCATGGAAAAGTGAGAATACACTAGCTCATCATCAATATGGATGGAATTCAAGTTTTCTACAGTACCAAAAGAAGTGGTAGTTTTCTTTCTTGTACTAATGTTATCACAAGTTTCTGTTTAAGTTTTGTGTTGTGAAGTTTTCAAGTTTTGGGTGCCGTTCTCATGGACAAAGAGATAAGGAGTGTAAAGAGATCAAGCTTGGGGATGCCCAAGGCCCCCCAAGCCAAATTCAAGGACACCAAAAAGCCTAAGCTTGGGGATGCCCCGGGAAGGCATCCCCTCTTTCGTCTTCAATCCATCGGTAACATTACTTGGAGCTATATTTTTATTCACCACATGATATGTGTTTTTCTTGGAGCGTCTTGTATCATAGGAGTCTTTTATTTTTGTTGTGTCACAATCATCCTTGTTGCACACCTTTTTGAGAGAGAGAGAGACATGCACTCATCGTGATTTTGCTAGAATGCTCATAGTGCTTCACTTATATCTTTTGAGCTAGATACTTTTGCTCTTGTGCTTCACTTATATCTTTTGAGCTAGATACTTTTGCTCTTGTGCTTCACTTATATCTTTACAGCACGACGGTGTGTGATTTGGTATTTGGCTTATGCTATGAAAGAAGTCCCATGTGCTAGTTACCCAAAGAGGATGCAAAAAACCTCTATCTTCATGTGCATTGAGTAAAAAGAGAAGTTTCGATTCCTCTCAATTAGTTTTGAGACACGGATTCGGTAATATTGAGAGTTATGTTAGTAGGGTGTTGTGAATCTAGAAATACTTGTGTTGAAGTTAGTGATTCCCGTAGCATGCACGTATGGTGAATCGCTATGTTAGGAAGCCGGAGCATAATTGATCTATTGATTGTCATCCTTTGTGTTGAGGTCGGGATCGCGCGATGGTTTACACCTACCAACCCTTCCCCTCGGAGTATGTGTTTAGCACTTTGTTTCGATTACTAATAAAAACTTTTGCAACAAGTATGTGAGTTCTTTATGACTAATGTTGAGTCCATGGTATAGATCCACTTTCACCTTCCACCATTGCTAGCCTCTCTAGCGCCGCGCAATTCTCGCCGGTGCACAAACCCACCAAATTCCTTCCTCAAAACAGCCACCATACCTACCTACTATGGCATTTTCATAGCCATTCCGAGATATATTGCCATGCAACTACCACTGTTCCGTCTAATAACTTGTGCCGTCACTTTCATATTGCCATTGCATGATCATACTAGATCGTTGCACATCCCGGTACACTGTCGGAGGCATTTCCTATGGAGTCATCATCATTGTGATTTTTGAGCTTTGAGTAACTAAAAGTGTGATGGTCATCATTATTAGAGCATTTTCCCATGTGAGGAAATAAAAAAAGGAGGCCTAAGAGCCCAAATAAAAAAATGAGAGAAAAGAGAGAAGGGACAATGCTACTATCTTTTCCCACACTTGTGCTTCACGATAGCACCATGTTCTTCATGATTGAGAGCTTCTTGCTTTGTCACTACCATATGCTAGTGGGAATCTTCATTTTATAACTTGACTTGTATATTCCAATGATGCGCTTCCTCATGAATTGCCCTAGGTCTTCATGAGCAAGCAAGTTGGATGCACACCCACTAGTTTTCCCTTGATCTTTCACATACTTATAGCTCTAGTGCATCTCTTGTATGGAAATCCCTACTCATTCACGTCGATATCTATTAATGGGCATCTCCATAGCCTATTTATACGCCGAGTCAATGTGACCATCTCCTCCTTTTTGTCTCACAACCACCACCACACTCTATTCCACCTATAGTGCTATATCCATGGCTCGCGCTCATGTATTGCGTGATAGTTATAAAAAGTTTGAGAAAGTAAGAGTGCGAAAACAATTACTTGGCCAATTCCGGGGTTGTGCATGATTTACATTAGTTGTGTGAGGATGATAGAGCATAGCCAGACTATATGATTTTGTAGGGATAACTTTCTTTGGCCTTGTTATTTTGAAAGTTCATGGTTACTTTGCTAGTTTGCTTGAAGTATAACTGTTTTCATGTCAATGCAAACTATTGTTTCGAATTGTACGGATCTGAATATTTATTCCACGTGAAAGAAGTTGCAAAGGAAAACTATGCTAGGTAGCATTCCACATCAAAAATTCGTTCTTTATCACTTCCCTACTCGAGGACGAGGAGGAGTTAAGCTTGGGGATGCTTGATATGTCTCCAACGTATCTATAATTTTTGATGGTTTCATGATATTATCTTGTCAAACTTGGGATGTTTTGCATGCCTTTTATTTATTTTCTGGGACTAACTTATTAACTCAGTGCCAAGTGCCAGTTCCTGTTTTTTCCATGTTTTTGACCCCTTTCAGAGGAGATTTTGAAACGGAGTCCAAACGGAAGAAAATCCCCGAAAAGATTTTTTCTGGAACGGAAGAAGATCGGAGAGCTTGGGGGCCAAGCCAAAAGAGCCCCAGGGGACCCACAAGCCCCCACCCCGCGGCCAGGGGGGCGCGCCATGAAGGCTTGTGGGCCCCCTGGAGGTCCCCTGACCTAGATCTTGCGCCTATAAATTCCCAAATATTCCCAAAAAAATCAGGGGAGCATCGTAATCACTTTTCCGCTGCCGCAAGCTTGTGTCTCCGCAAGATCCCATCTGGGGCACATCCTGGTGCCCTGCCGGAGGGGGGTTTGGACACAGAAGGCTTCTCCATCAACACCATGACCTCTCCGCTG
Source organism: Hordeum vulgare subsp. vulgare (assembly GCF_904849725.1). NCBI lineage: Eukaryota > Viridiplantae > Streptophyta > Magnoliopsida > Poales > Poaceae > Hordeum > Hordeum vulgare. The sequence continues at coordinate 457,673,788 of NC_058519.1, read as the reverse complement.
ATGCGTGAGTAGTTCACCATAGACCTACGGGTCCATATCTAGTAAATAGATGGCTTCTTCTCTCTCTTGGATCTTCAATACAAAGTTCTCCATGATCTTCATGGAGATCTATCCGATGTAATCTTCTTTTGCGGTGTGTTTGTCGAGATCCGATGAATTGTGGATTTATGATCAGATTATCTATGAATCTTATTTGAGTTTCTTCTGATCTCTCTTATGCATGATTTCATATCCTTGTAATTCTCTTCGAGTTGTGGGTTTTGTTTGGCCAACTAGATCTATGATTCTCGCAATGGGAGAAGTGCTTGGTTTTGGGTTCATATCGTGCGGTGACCTCACCCAGTGATAGAAGGGGCAGCGAGGCACGTATCGTGTTGTTGCCATCAAGGGTAAAAAGATGGGGTTTTCATTATTGGTTTGAGATTATCCCTCTACATCATGTCATCTTGATTAAAGTGTTACTCTGTTCGTCATGAACTCAATACACTAGATGCATGCTGGATAGCGGTCGATGTGTGGAGTAATAGTAGTAGATGCAGAAAGTATCGGTCTACTTGTCTCGGACGTGATGCCTATATGCTAGATCATTGCCTTAGATATCGTCATGACTTTGCGCGGTTCTATCAGTTGATCGACAGTAATTTGTTCACCCACCGTGATATTTGCTATTTTGAGAGAAGCCTCTAGTGAACACTATGCCCCCCAGGGTCTACTCCGCACCATATTTTCAGCCTTACACTTTTTACCTCGTTGCACTTTCCGCCTTCAGATCTCACTTTTGCAAACAATCTTGAAGGGATTGACAACCCCTTTGAAGCGTTGGGTGCAAGTTGTTTGTTTTTGCACACGTACTTTGGACTTGACGAGCCCTCCTTTTGGTTCGATACCTTGGTTCTCAAACTGAAGGAAATACTTACTGCTCCTGTGCTGCATCATCCTTTCCTCTTCAAGGGAAAAACCGACGCAAACCAGAGAAGTAACAAGAAGAATTCCTACACGCCAGGAAGGACTTTTGTTCCCACAGCAAGGTCCCAAGCCTATGAAAATGCCAAGTTGTTTAAATAAAAAGTTAAAAGATGCCATGACAAAAGAATCCAAAAACATGAATTTAAAGTACAAGACGTAGTTCTTTTGTACAATTCTTGTTTCAGATTCTTTGCAGGTAAGATTCTCTCAAAATGGGAAGGACCGATTATCTTCGAAGAATTTTATCGCTCCGGCGCTATCAAGATCAACAATGCCGAAGGCACAAATCCGAGAGTGGTTAAAGGGCAAAGAATTAAACATTATAGCTCAGGCACACCCATTAATGTTGAAACTAATATTATTCAAGTAATGTCACCGGAAGAACACATAGGAGAGACCTTATCGAACACTCCATACCCCTGAAAAAGAGAAGGTATGTGACACGATAAGTAAACCAACTCAAAAAATTCCATAAAAATATTTTATGTTAGTTTTGGAATATTAGACAAATTACAAAAATAAAAGGGTTCTCTATTTCTGCGTCCCTGGTTGCTTAGTTGTGTTTAGTTCTGCCCAAGGAGTCTAAAATTCCTCACATTTGCCCTCCCCCACTCGCCCACTCTCAACAAAGCCCAAATGATGCCTTGTCGTCGAGTCATCATAGTTGATTGTTAGCTCCTTATTTAGTGATGCATGGGGCTGAAAATACATATGGGTCACGTATGGCATGTGGGTCTGGACATTATAGCCTATGACAAGTGGGGCGTGGGTTGGTCGTGCGTAGAGGCGTGGACGTGGGTTGACCGTATAATCGTATTATACGTTGGTGTTTTGCTTTCCCGTGCACCATACCGTGGTTGTGTTCATGTATGTTTTGACGGAAAATGTCCAAAAACGCCCCATCGTATAAGAGGAGGGGAACCACCACCGGCTGCATCGCCTCCACCATTTCCCCCCAAATCACATCTGTCGCTATAGTAAAACCCTCACCCCTACCGCATCGCACCCACTCACTCAACCCCACCGCACTTTCCTCCGTTCGGCCCTTCATTTCAGGCAATGATGGAGGACTGGAACAAAAACCTCATGCCCACCGCAGTGTTGGAGGAGAATTTCTCGGGGTCCGCGCCAGATGTCGTGGGATTGCTTGCGTCCATGGCGGTGTCTAAGATGCTCAAACCACCGCTGGAGATGGAGCCGCAGCTGCTGTGGTGGGTCTGGTGGTGAAGGAGTGGCAGGCTCCGACCCGGCATCGAGCGGCACAGTGCATGAAGGAGCGTAGGCCGACAATGAACAGGTGGTCGAGGAGGTATTTCTTCTCATTTCCCTTCCATAGGTAGTGCTAAGGTTAATAATATAGTGTTAGTTAGTTAGATTATGCTTCCTATGTTATTATAGTTGGTTAGATTAGTTAGTTTGAGAGTTTTTTGTATTTGATTTGTGCTTTTTACGCCAATTGATATCCCCTTAGCAGGTAGAAATATTTGGAATTGGATTGTTGGAATTGATTTCATTAATTCACATGGCTAAATTTGTGAGTGTCAACTTTAGTTGATCATAAATTTGAGCATTGGTCTTGTGTAGATTTGGCTATTATTGAAAAGGAATGCTTTAATTTATATGTACCCATCTTTAGTATAGAGGAGGCATTGGTCTTGTGTAGAGGAGGCATTGGAGATTTGCTTCATTATACAAAATCAAAATGTTTAGATAGATTTAATTTTTATTTTCTGTAAGTTTCCTCTAGTTATACAGTTCTCCACCATATATAGTTGGGCCCCTATATAGTTTTATTAGCTATGTTGTGAAATTTGTGCATATGCCTATGCAAAATGCTAATAGGTTAATATTATGGATAATATGATCAATGTGACTTTTGTATTGATTTTCATGTTGGTTTTCTGCAATTAATAGTTACTTTCATATTGAAGGAGGATGATCATGTGGGCAACAAGAGGAGGTTGGTCGTGATTGGGTTCAAGGACCAGTATGATCCTGACTTTGTTGACGACGATGTCTACGAGGTAAAGCCTACTTGAAATTTTGTTTGTTTTACTATATGATCAATGTGACTTTCGGGTATATTTCTTTTTACTATATGGTTGCAACTCTTTTTTGTGTGCAGTATACCTCTGGAGATGATGTGAGCGACGAGAATGTCGACTCCTTCATATCAAAGGAAGTCTAGAAGATCAAGGACAAGGGAAAGGATGCATACTACAAGAGGAAGAAGTACCGCTGCCCCTACTATGCCACTAAGCAAAAGCCCGAGGATGGGCTCTTTGAGCACCTTTTGTCTCATGCATGGGATGCATCAAGGAGTGGGGAGGATTCCATGAACAGGGCACAACATGCAACCCTACTGAAGGCTTTGACTCCCGTTTAGTAACCCTCTGTGATTATCTATTTTTTACTTTTCCGGATGTGTACTGTTGGCAGATTCTATATCTTGGTAATGTTGTACTTGAGCTATAGTATACTTTTGTCAAAGCCCGTGTGGTTTATATTATCTTGTGTTTATATCATCTTGTGAAAAAAGGAGTGTTAAAAAGAATTTTAAAGAAGTCTAGCAAATGTATGAAAAAAGAGAGTAATAAAATAGTAGTTAAAAAAGGTTTGTGCAAAAGTCAACGTTTGAATTCATAATTGAGTTGGACAAACTATGCACCATTGTTTGTGATAGCTAAGTGTGCACCCTCCCTTGTCATCTAGTGTGTAAACATAGGGTACATGCCTAATATGGGATCATTTGGACAAACTATGCCATGGTTAACCCCAAACCCTAGCTCATTCCCCTTGAAAATCATGCACCCTTGTTCGTGATAGCTAAGTTGTGTGAAGGAAATTTCATGAAAATATACGTAGTCGTGGTTTCTTATTTTTCCTAGTAACTTAGTAACATAAAATGACGATGTGCATAAGGTTTATTTTTAAATTTTTTAAATTAGTTATGCTCAACCCTAGCACCCAACACCCCCTCAAACCCCTCACAAAATCCCTCAACCCCCTCTCAAAACCCCGCACAAGCAGGGTCGTTGGATTGTTGTTCGGGAACGATTTAGATCAGGCGCTAGGGTTTGCCATGGTCGATCCACAAGATGAGGCATGATTGGCCAGATCGGGCGGGTGACCCGTGGCTGTGGACATGAGTGTCCCACCCGTCAACGGGGGAATAGGGTCACGTGATAGCGGTCATGGGCCGCGTGCTTGGCCGTTGGGCCATCATAGAGGCCCAGTCTCAGTCTGCCATGCATGCACCCAAAGCAGCCTATCGTGCATGCGTAGTGCCACACAGCTGTGTCACATCAGGGTAATTAGTGCACCCTCAGAACCCAGTTGTACCAATCTACACGCCAAAAATCAATGTGAAAAGACGGAGGCAACTGCTTCGTTGAACTCCCCGCACCGACGGTCCACTCCCCTGCTCCATTGAACTCCTCTGATTAAATAACCGCGTGTGGCATCGTTCCACCAATGTTTCACTCCATTGCTTCCACGTGCCGCACAATCCAAAGCTAGTTCAGCCACCATGGTGAGGCAGCTATAGACTGCAAGGATCTCCATGGGAGGTTTCTTCCCGAGGGCCACTAGAGTGGCGGCGGGTCCAACTCCGGCTCGAGCTCCAACTTCGGAGCGGTTGCGGGCTCCAACTTCGGCTCAGGCTCGAACTCACGCGCACCCTCGTCGGGCTCCAACATCCATTCCAATTACTCCAAGCTCGAGCTCACGCCGTCCGAACTGTCTCATAACCGTAGGGAGCTCGAGGAGGAGGTGACCTTCGAGGTGATGCATGATCACATCAACATCTACGACATGGAAGACACAGACAAGGAATACGTACTGCCTTGTGCGCCTGATGCTGTCGTGCTCAATGCCCATGCCGAGGAGGCCCTACACATGGTGCAACAATAGCTCGATGAGGTGGTGCTAGTCGCGTATCTGTCCATGGAGCAAGCAGAGGCTGTCAGGCGCCGGTTGGCTGAAGAAGAAGCCACAGCTCAAGAGCACAGGAGGGCAGCTACTCAGCATGTGGCGGACGCCGTCGAGGCGGAAGGCGAGGGACCGGGTGTCATCATCCTATCCTACTACGACAATGAATACCACCATGGTGATGACGATACCATCATCCTTTCGGATGGTGAAGACAAGTAGTCGTCCATCTCTTGTTTATGTCGACGTCTATCAACGTCGGCCGACATCGACGACGTAGAAATGTCAAGTCGACTAGCTCGATGCATAATCAAACTATGGTCCCGGGTTCGACCCCCACGGGAGGCATTATTATTCCACTTCCTTTTGCAAATAAACCAGACACTTACAGGTGGATCCTTTGGTGTCCCAAATATTTTTAACTAATATACTATACATTGACAGGTGGGTCGCGTGTGTCCCATGCATCAGCATATGCGCAAGGTAAAGGTCAACTACATTGACCCGATGGAAACACTCCATTTTGAGTAGACTTGAGTGCGGACGAGTGGTGGAGGGGAAAAGTGAGGGGCGTTAGGTGGGGGAAAACTGAGTGATAAGCAACCAAGGGCACATAAATAGAAATCCCGAAATAAAAACCAGCCAAGGGGACCCACGAGGAAGTCCCGAGTCAACACAACGCGGCCACCTCCTTGGGCGTGCCCTAATGGCTTGGGAGCCCCTCGTGTGCCTCGCCGACTCCATTTTCTTCCTCGACTCGTATTCTAACCTAGAAAAAATAATTATACATACTCCCCTATGTTTTGACCATAGCATCGCGAGTTTCTCTTCTGTCCTTGTTTCAAGTTGTTCTTTTGCCAAGACTCATAAATCATTGAAGCATTCATGGCTCCCCCAATTCTCCGTAAGAAGCATCGCATAGTCCGGCCTTCACGTGGCAAATGCCCTTACAACGAGATCCACTTTGAGCTGCCCTCCGGAGAGGATGATAAGTCGAAAGCTCTAGAAGATGCTATGATGAAGGATAAGGAAGAAGCCAAAGCATCCAAAGGAAATTATGCTAACCACCTCTTTGAGGATTCCAACAAGGGAGATATGCTATTACCTCTTCATGATGATATTTATTTTCTGAATTTGAGCACTAAATGCTATGGAATCCATCTGTGCTCGGAACATGGACCCATGAAGTTATTCTGTTGGAAGAACATAACGTGGCCCATCAAAGGATAATCAATAATCTCGAATATCTGCTACTGAAGGACAATCCTACTACTTCATCACCGCCATCTCCCAAGAAGGACACTTGAGTGCATGGGTATCAGAACCACCCTAGCTTGTTCCAAGCTTGGGGGAGGTAACCCGGTATCGTATCACCATCACCTTTTACATTACCATCTATCTTAGTTCGACCCTTAAATATTTCATGATTTAGAAGAATAAAAGTTCAGTATCGTTTTGCTTATAGTGTTTGTTTTGTGATATATCTATCCTTGTAACTTGTGTGAGAGTTATATAATAAAGATTACTTTGAGTTCGTTTGTTTTACTCTCATGCATCAATCATAACAATGCAATAAAATAATAGAAAGATCATATACTAATCCCATGGGGAGTAATGACTTCACATAAAAGAAGTATGCTTGATAAAAGTTGTTGGGAATTAACAAACATAGTGTTAGTCATTGATACAATACATCAAAATTATGAAAGAGGAGAGGAGATTCACATACAAATATATTATATTGGACATATTTTATGATTTTGATCCCCCATCAAATTTTTCTACATGACCAAATAGTTGATGCTGGACAAAGGAAGATGGTGTAATGAGTTATATTTGTTTACATTCACATAGAAGTTATATTGTCATGGATCCTCTAACATGTTGTACTTGTCTAGGACCTTTTGCTATCCCAAAAATTCTCACTAAGTAGAGATACTACTTGTGCATCCATAATCCTTAAACCCAGTTTCTTGCCATGAGAGTCCATCATATCTACCTATGGATTGAATAAGATCCTTCAAGTAAGTTGTCATCAATGCATAAAGCAATAAAATTGCTCATAAGTAGGTATGATATTTTATTGTAAGGGAAAATAAGCTTTGTACGACCTTGTGACGGGAAAGAAATAAAAGCGACAGACTGCATAACAAAGGTTGCAATCATAAGGGGCAATATAAAGTGACATTCCTTTACATTAAGAGTTTGCACTTCGCAAGACTAAAAGAGCATGACAACCTCTTCTTCCCTCTGCGAAGGGCCTATCTTTTACTTTTGTGTATTTACTTCTATGCAAGAGTCCATAATGCTCATCCCTATCCCAATCTATTAATTCTTTAGTTGGCAAGCATCATGTGTTGGGGAAAGATCCAGACATATACATATATCTAATTAGATGTAGGTGATCACGAGTCATTATTGTTGACATTATCCTTGAGGTAACTAAGTTGGGCGACGAAAACAGTAAAGCCTCTATCTTCCTATGTGTCTCACAGAAATGTTTGCTCCAAAAATATGCATTGAGTGTGAGCAATCATAGAAGACTAAATGATGGTTGAGTATGTGAACTTGCTAAATGAAAGCTCTTACATAGAATATTCTCTGAAATATGATGAATTGTGATTGTCTTAATGGCTAAGAACATAGTTTGTTGGTTGTCAATATAGTTTATGCTTCATACTTTAATATTTGTGGATAGATTGTTACTTGTTTGTGAGAAGTTATATGATGAAAACTTGTTGCTATATTAATATTCATGGTGCTCTCATGTTCGTATTTTGTTTTTATCAACACCTGTCTCTCTAGTATTGTGTTCATTATTATCGAGTCCGGCTTTCACTTGATGACAAGCGAGGTCTAAGCTCAGGGTAGTTGATACGTCCATTTTGCATCATGATTTCCTATTGATATTTATATTGTTCCTCGTCATTATTCCACTTTATGGTACAACCCCGATGCCTTTTCTGTCTTAATTTGGAAGATCTACACAAAGAGGGAAACTACCGAAAACTGGTCATATTCATTACACCTGTGATCTTGAACATGATGATGATTACTGAGTATTTGCTTTTTTTCTCGAGGACAAGGGAGAAGTCTTGTTATAAGTAATCATGTGAAGTTGGTATTCGTTCAATATTTTGATGATATGTATGTTGTTGCTTCCTTTTGTGGTGTCATGTGAACATCGACTACATGACACTTCACCATACTTGGTCCTAAGGGAAGGCATTGTGGAGTAATAAGTAGAAGATGGGTTGCTAGAGTGACAGAAACTTGAACCTAGTTTATGTGTTATTTCGTAAGGGGCTGATTTGGATCCATATGTTTCATGCTATGGTTAGATTTATCTTAATTCTTCTTTTGTAGTTGTGGATGCTTGCGAGAGGGGGTAATCATAAGTGGGTTGCTTATTCAAGTAAGAACATGACCCACGCATCAAATTATCAAAGTAACAAACGTGAATCAACTCAACATGATGAAAATGACTAGACGACAATTCCCATGTGTCATCGAGAGCGCTTTACTTTATATAAGAGAACTTTCAGGCTTGTCCTTTGCTATAAAAAGGATTGGTCCACCTTGCTGCACACTTGCTACTATTTTTACTTGTTACTTGTTATGAAATATTGATACGTCTCTAACGTATCTATAATTTTTGATCATTCCATGCTATTGTATTATCATCTTAGGATACTCTTTGGTTCATAATTTACCGATTTATATTATTTTTGAGCACTAACCTATTGACCCAGTGCCCAGTGCTAGTTGTTGTTTTTTGTGTGTTTTTTACTTTTCAGGTTTACAGTACCAAATGAAGTCCAATTGCCCGTTTTTATGATATTTTCTGGACCAAAAGAAGACCTGGAAGCATCGGAAGAAGACCAGAGGCCACACGAGGGAGGCACAAGCCAACAGGGCACAACTAGGGGAGGTCGGCATGCCTGATGGCTTGTCCCTCCCCGGTGGCCCCTTTACCTCCGTTCTCTGGCCTATAAATTCACATATATTCCAAAAACCCTAAATATTAGAGAGAAACACTTTTTCCGCTGGTGCAAGTCTTTGTTCCACGTCTATCCCACCCAAAGCTCTGTTCCAACACCCCATCAGAGGGTGATCAATCACGGAGGGCCTCTTCATCAACCTTGTTGCACTCATGATGATGTGTGAGTAGTTCACCATAGACCTACGGGTCCGTAGTTTGTACCTAGATGGCTATCTCTCTCTCTCTTGATCTTCAATCAATGCCATACAATTTTACACATAGTGTCCATGTAGTCTACCATGTCACCCTTGTTCAGTCTCCTCTACTTGATTTTTTTCTTGTACATTAGACAACCGCTCATTCCCTCCCTCCTACACACCCTCTCATTTTATTTCACCATTTTGAATGTGGAAAAATGACGCGGACGATGAACATGAAGGGTGCAAAACAGTGTTGATTAAGGGAACTTGTGCATTGATGTTTGTGATGATGTTGAAAACGATGTATCATCATGTAGAGAGAAGAGAAAATGGGAACATGAGGATTCGGGTCGAGTGGACTCCATATTGTTATGCGGAGATTAATAGTTGGACGGGTAGGGTTGTCATGGTGCACTCTGGTGAGATTTCAGGTATGAAAATTGCACTGATGAGTCCATTCAAGGTGTGAACCAAGAAATGAAAATCAACATCTCAATGATTTTAAGCTGTTGAGTCGAGTAGAGGATTACACTGGAAGGATGCTATCAGGGTGATTCGACGATCTATGGGACCGACAAGGCCCCTTTGCTACGGTTTTACGGGGACTATGGGTGCACAAAGAGCATCATCGACGCGTGTATGCATGGTGATTTAGACAGGTTCACGACGCTCTGAAGCATAAAACCCTACGTCATGTGTCTTGGTGGATTATGTGTTTGTTCACAGTACAGGTGCGCTTGCCCGACAAGGATGCTCGAGGGTAGTAGCTACACGTGTAGAATGAATGGAGTGTTGACCCTTCTAAAGGTAGCTCTGTGAAAGGATTGATATGGTTGACTAGAGGGGGGTGAATAGGCAACGACCACTTTTTAATTAATCTTAGCAAGTTAGGGTTAGCAACATAAGGGTTCTCTAAAATGTCAACAAAGAGATGAACCTATATGATGCTACCAACGAAGATAACTAAGACAAGTAAGGGATAAACAACAACAAGAGCATACACAATGTAAAGGTTAGAGATAACCGCAAGTGGAACCAATGAAGACGAGGATGTGTTACCGAAGTTCCTTCCCTTTGACAGGAAGTACGTCTCCGTTGGAGCGGTGTGGAGGCACAATACTCCCCAATAATCCACTAGGGCCACCGTATTCTCCTCTCGCCCTCACACAATACAAGGTACCGTGATTCCACTATAGGTGCCCTTGAAGGCGGCGACCGAACCTTTACAAACAAGGTTGGGGCAAACTCCACACAAAGCTTGGAGGCTCCCAACAAGACTACAGAGCTTCACCACAATGGAATGTGGCTCCGAGGTGACCTCAACCGTCAAGGGTGCTCAAACACCCAAGAGTAACAAGATCCGCAAGGGATTGGTGGGGGAATCAATTTTCTCTTGGTGGAAGTGTAGATCTAGGCCTTCTCAACCAATCCCTAGGAAATCATCAAGTTTGATTCGCTACGGATAGAGATCGGGCACATTTGAGCTTAGGGACCAACAATGGAGCTTGGGAGGGTCAAAGGTAGGGTTCTAGAGCAAGAAGAACCCTTTATATAGTGGGGGGGAAATCCAATCGTTTTCCCACTCACAGCCCGAGCCTAGCGGTACTACCGCTGGCTGCAGCGGTACTACCGCTAGCACTCCAGCGGTACTACCGCTAGCACTCCAGCGGTACTACCGTTGGGTGCAGCGGTACTACTACTAGCACTCCAGCGGTACTACCGCTGGCTGCAGCGGTACTACTGCTGAGCCCATGGTAGTGCAGATGCACTACCGGGCCAACCACCGCCAAGAAAGTCTTCGCAAAAGTCCGACGAAGTACATCCGCTGGGAAGGTGGTACTAAGTTCCTGGAGCGGTACTACCGCTGACCAGGGGCGATACTACCGCCAGCACGGCAGTACTACCGCCGGCACTAGCGGTACTACCGCCAGCACTAGCGGTACTACCGCTAGGGCTAGCGGTACTACCGCTGGGAGACCTTTTTGCAAGAGGAGATAAACCAGAGGCGGGAACCACTCCAAAGTTGCAGGGAAAGGGAAAGCGATAAAGTGTGTGTGTGCAAAATTGATTCCACCCAAACCTTTCCACTATGGGTCCCCTCTTAATAGTACGGCGTTCCTATGACTCAAAGAAAGAGAATTGTAGAGGACACCGTGCTTCTGTTCCATGGAGGGGGCCGAGTCGTCTTGTGCCGTTAACATGTGTTATATGAAATCTTAATGAACACGATTAGCCCTTTACGATACTGTCATCAATCACCAAAATTACTTAGGCATAGATATGCCCTAACAATCTCCCCCTTTTTGGTGGATTGATGACAATACCGGATTTGCACAGTAGATAGCATGTGAACATAAAGAAAACGGTAGAGATAATTGAAGAGTATATGACTCACATCATATAATAGAAATAAGTCTCACACTAGACCAAGTCTCACATCACACAAAGCAAAGATAGCAAATAAGATCAAATCAAGTTCAGAGCAAACACGATAAAGATATGCAAAGCTAAAGCAAAGCGCAAATCCAGCTCCTAGACTCTCTCCCCTTTGGCACAAGACACCAAAAAGGGGCACACCTAACAACACAGGTGGTCACTCCGCATCCTCATCATCCCCAGACGCGTCCGTGGCATCCGGATCGTCCTGCTCCTCCTCATTGTCCTCCTCAGACGCCTCCTCCTCTGCATCAGACCCAATCCACTGATAATCTTGAGCCCGCATCCAGTCAGACTCTGGAGTGATGTCGTCCTCTGAGCCGCTTGAGATATCTACATCAAGGGTCCTCAAGACACGCTTGTGCCTCTAACGGTTCTCCTTCTGGGCCACATGAGACTGATATTGTCCCTTGGCCTCCATACAGAAGAGAGTCTTCATTTGATCCTTCAGTTTCACTGCCCAAGATGGCATAGCAGAAGAGCGGGACTGTGAAGTGGGACCTCCTCCAGCAGCAGTCTCTGTGTCCGTGTCCATGTGCTGAGACGAAGTTGATGGGTTGGCCCATTTGTCTTTGATACGGAGCTTGATAGGATCATGCACAAAAGAATCAGCCTGAATAGGGAAGGGATCTATAAGATACACATCGTGCCACCTCTTCTGAATATAGGCAAACAAGTAGGGCCCGTAGATGGGAACCTTGCAGTTCATGATGCAGTTCCAGAGCTCATTGAACATCACGTGGGCAATATCGAGAGGGGCAGTTTCCTTAGTCCTGGCCTCCTCACAGAGCAGAAGCATCTCAGCTAGATGACCATGCACCTCGTCAAAGTTGCCAATGCGAGGAAAGAGAGTGTTGCGGAAGATCCGATGCATGATATCCATATGCTTGGGGAGCACACCTTTCTTCACATAAAGTTGTTGCAGCCTGTCCTTGGGGGTGGCAGTAGATGAAGAAGGAGCATGAGGACGCATCCCAAGAGGAGTTTTGTCCCCCTGAAAGTCGACGTTGAGAAGCTGCATGAATTCTGACCAGGAACCTGTCATCTTCTGAGTACCGGTCATCCAAGTCATGGTGTGCACGTCATCAGGTGCAAAGTGAACAGTGACATAGAACTGGGCCACAACATTTGGGTCAAAGTCTTGCCTAAAGGTGATGATCTGTTTGAGGCCAAGCTTATCAATCAAGGAGAGGTCCTCACCAAAGTAATCCGGATTCCGCTGAAGGTGAGCAAGATCAATCCACTGCACTGGAACAAATATCTTCTTGAATGGCTTCATGATGTCGCGATAGATCATGCAGTGATCCCGTGACCAAACATACTCAATGTTCTTGATCCGAGCCTTGTCTTCCAGATAGTGATTGCGGGTGCGGAATACCAGAAAATCCCTCGGGGGCATAGTGCGAACGTTGGTCCCTTTGTTCTTGGTAGCTGTCTTCTTGAAGGACCTCTTCTTGGGAGTCAGATTGGAGGTGGCGGAACCCTCTGGAGCCTCTGAAGAGCGATACTGCTTGGGTTGAGTGTTCCGTGGGGGATTCGAGCGACGAGCACCACCTGTGACACACAAGACACACACCCAAAAAGAGCGACAGGAGGAGTCAAGGCAACGGTCAAAAGAAGCAGAAGAATAAACGCACATTGCCAAACACAAAGAAAAATATCCTCCTGGCGGTAGTACCGCTGGGGTCCTGGCGGTAGTACCGCTACCCCTGGCGGTAGTACCGCTAGGGGGTTGACTTTCAGATCTGAATATATAAAGAGACCCATAAGAACGGCTATATTTGATTCACGAGGTACACGGCTACTGCATAAAACCACTACAAGAAACACCATAGCCCTAATCACATGGGAACCTCAAGAACATTTAGATAGAGACATGCCTAGTCAAGGGGATTCAAGTTTTAGATCTAATCCAAAAGAAGTATGAGAAGAACCTAGGGCATGGCAAAATAAATGCAATGAGTAATAGACCCTAAACTCCCAAAGGATATCTCCTTCGTTCCATCCAAAAACTAAGCACAAACCATAGCCATGGATCCAAATCACCAAGCTCCTAACCCTAGAACAAAAAAACACCAATCAAGGGAATAAAGGGAGGAGCTTTACCGGCGTCCATGGCACTTGATGGAGGAAGGAGGAGTGGAGCAAACCCTCCAACTCAAGGGAGAGAAGGGGCTCCGCAAATAGAGATCCAAACGGGGGGAGTTCGGAGTAGAGGAAGGGAGAGCCAGGAGGAAGAATAAAGAGGGCAGGAAAAAACGGGCTCCCCCTCCTTTATATAGCCCAAGGGGTACGGGCCAGCGGTAGTACCGCCGGGGTCCTAGCGGTAGTACCGCTGAACTAGTGGTAGTACCACTACCCCTCGCAGTAGTACCGCCGGGGTCCTAGCGGTAGTACCGCTGAACTAGCGGTAGTACCGCTACCCCTCGCAGTAGTACCGCTGGGGTCCTGGCGGTAGTACTGCTCCCCCTGGTGATAGTACCGCTACCCCTGGCGGTAGTACCGCTCAAAATGACACAACGAGACATAGGATTTCATGGAAAAGACGTGGGCAACGACTAGTGAGTGTAATAAAAAGATAGCACCAGCAAGGTATACTGACTAGTCATTTTGTATCCTTTCTTCCATATGAGAGAAAGGTGGGGGCGGTGGCCGAGGCCACCTATGTTTGAGGCAAAGGTATGACACCGCGAAGAATTATCCTTGGGTTCATGACCAACGCTCGTCTTTGAAGCACAAGTGCCATTTAGTAATGGCCAAAGTGAAAGACTTGATCGATTTATGCATAATGGGGGAGGGAAAATTCATTGAGAGAACAACACCCCCCCTATGTTCATGCCTACACCTAGAACAAGATGTAATGCAAAGTGAGGTGCAAAGTGCTTAGTCTCAATCCACATTACTTGAATTAATGATATTTAGCTCATGCCTTAACTCCCGGAACCTTGCTTCATCTAGGGGCTTAGTGAAAATATCTGCAAGTTGCTCTTCAGTGTTGATGAAGTGAACCTCAATATCACCTTGCTTGATATGTTCACGAATGAAGTGGTGGCGAATATCAATGTGCTTGGTCTTGCTGTGTTGCACCGGGTTGAGGGAAATCTTGATAGCACTTTGATTGCCACATAGAAGTGGCACTTTGTCACAAGTGACACCGTAATCCTTTAAAGTTTGCCTCATCCATAACAAGTGTGCACAACAACTGGCAGCTGCCACATACTCAGCTTCGGTGGATGATAGTGAGACACAATTCTGCTTCTTTGAAGACCAACTTACCAGTGAGCGACCAAGGAATTGGCATCCTCCAGAAGTTGACTTCCTCTCCACACAATCTCCTGCCCAATCTGAGTCAGAATAGCCCACTAGGTTGAAGTTTGCTCCTTTGGGATACCATAGACCAAAGTTTGGGGTATGAGCCAAATATCGAAATATTCGCTTAACAGCCATATAATGACTTTATTTTGGTGCGGATTGAAACCGTGCATAGATCCCTACACTCAACATAATATCTGGTCTAGATGCACAAAGGTAAAGGAGGGATCCAATCATGGAGCGATATACCTTTTGATCCACTGCTTTACCATTGGGATAACTGTCAAGCTTGCATCTTGTTGGCATGGGGAACTTGACCGGATTGACATCTTCGATCTCGAACCTTTTGAGCATGTCTTGAGTGTACTTGGCTTGTTTGATGAAGGTCCCTTCTAAGCCTTGTTTAATCTCGAATCCGAGGAAGAACTTCAACTCACCCATCATAAAAATCTCAAATTTCTCGGTCATTAGTGTAGCAAATTCTTCATTGAAAGAAATGTTAGGAGAACCAAAAATGATATCATCAACATATAGTTGGCATATGAACAAATCCCCTTTAACCCTCTTAGTAAAAAGAGTGGGATCTATCTTCCCAATTTCAAACCCACGATCTTGTAACAACTCAGTAAGATACTCATACCACGCACGTGGGGCTTGTTTAAGGCCATAGAGTGCCTTATTAAGTTTGTACACATGATTGGGGAGCTTGGGATGTTCGAATCCCGGGGGTTGTTTGACATAGACCAACTCATTTAAAGGACCATTAAGAAAAGCACTTTTCACATCCATTTGCTGTAATTTGAAATTATGATGAGAAGCAAATGCAAGCAGCATGCGAATAGATTCTAGACGAGCAATAGGGGCAAAGGTTTCACCGTAGTCGATACCCTCGACTTGGTAGTACCCTTGAGCCACCAATCTTGCCTTGTTTCGAATCACAATCCCATTGGCATCTTGCTTGTTTTTGAAAATCCATTTGGTCCCGATGACATTATGTTCCTCCTTTGGTCTTGGCACTAAATCCCAGACTTGATTACGCTCGAAGTTGTTGAGTTCTTCATGCATGGCCATAAGCCAATCCTCATCATCGAGCGCCTCCTGTACCTGTTGTGGTTCACAATACGAAACAAACGCATGATGCTCACAATAATTCCAAATCTGTTGACGAGCGGATACTCCCCTTTTCAAACTGCCAAGCACATTCTTCATAAGATGTGACTTGACTCTTAGCTTGTTCGCAATCTTGGCTCCTCGACGCTCCAAGAGATCTGCATTGGATAACTGGGGAGCATCGACTTGATTACTTTGCTTGTCCTTGCGTTTTGAACCTCCCTTGGCACCAGTAGTCCCTTTTGGCGCTGCAGAAGGGAATTGCGAGACAGTATCCTGATCAACTTGGTTTTCGACTTGAGCAGGTTCACTGGTTTGTCCTTGTTCTTGTGATTGCTCTTGATCTTGATCTTGTGCCTCTATTTGGTCTAGATCTTGTAGTTGTACTTGATCTTGATCTTGAGTAGGTTCGGAACCTTGGGTAAGTGCTTGTACATCATGGGACACATCACCATCTTTGGGCAATTGATCTTGTCCTTGAGCTTGTTCAACTTGTTGAGGGTCTTCTTTTTGTTCATCGGAAGCGTGTGGGGCTTGTGAGGGTGATGGCTCCACTTGAGTAGAGCATTGTCCTTCTCCTTCGGCCACAAGGGGTTCCTCAATGGGGAGTATTTGACCAATCCCCATTCTTCTTATGGCTTGGGGAGGAATTTCATCACCTACATCACAAAGACCACTTTGCTCCACTTAGGAGCCATTATTTTCATGAAACTCCACGTTACACGTCTCCTCAATGAGTCCGGTGGACTTGTTGAGGACACGGTAAGCATGAGAGTTTGTAGCATAACCAACAAAGATGCCCTCTTGTGCTCTAGAATCAAATTTAGCTAAACGTGCACCTTTCTTGAGAATGAAACACTTACAACTGAATACCCGGAAGTACTTGAGATTGGGTTTGTTTCTGGTGAGAAACTCATATGGAGTCTTGTTCAAGACTTTGCGGATATAGAGCCGATTGGACGCGTGACATGCTGTGTTGATGGCCTCAGCCCAAAAGTTATATGGAGATTTGAATTCCGCCATCATTGTTCTTGCAGCATCCATCAATGTCCGGTTCTTCCTTTCCGCCACACCATTTTGTTGAGGGGTATATGGTGCTGAATATTGATGTTGTATTCCCTCATCACCTAGAAACTCATCCAAGGTGTAGTTCTTGAACTCGGTGTCGTTGTCACTTCTAATCATCAAAATCTTTGCTTCATGTTGACGTTGAGCTTCATTAGCAAAGTCGATGATAGTTTGTTGAGTCTCACTCTTCCTCTTGAAGAAATATACCTAGGTGTATCTTGAGTAGTCATCAACAATCACCAAGCAGTACTTTCTGCCTCCAAGACTATCAAATGATGGGGGACCGAAAAGATCCATATGGAGGAGCTCCAATGGCCTCTTAGTGTAAATGAGAGTCGTTGGACGATGAGCAGTTTCATGAATCTTTCCTTCAATGCAGGCACTGCAAGCACGATCTCTGGAAAAATTCACATTTGTTAGTCCACGAATATGGTCCCCATTGAGAAGACTTTGCAAAGATCTCATATTGACATGAGCTAGTCGACGATGCCAAAGCCAGCCCACATCAACTTTAGCCATTAGACAAGTCGCAGTCTTAGTGGGTCGCTTTGAAAAGTTCACCACATAGAGACCATTTTCAACATATCCAACATAGGCTACTTTAAGAGTCTTGCTCCATAAGAGGACCACAGTATCAAGATTAAAGAATGTGGAAAAACCCATAATTGCAAGTTGACGAACCGAAAGTAAATTGTAGGCAAGAGACTCAACAAGCATGACCTTCTCAATAGATAACTCTTGAGAGATGACCACCTTACCAAATCCCAATACCTTTGACGAGGATGCGTCGGCGAATTGGACATGGGTGGTCATAGATGGAGAAGGATGCACATCCACCACTAAGTCCTTGCTTCCGGTCATATGATTTGTTGCTCCACTATCGAGCAACCATGACACCCCACCGGAAGCAAACTCCTGCAATAAATCAAGGCTTGGTTTTAGGTACCCATTTTTGAATGGGTCCTTTAATGTTAGAGACAAGGGTCTTAGGAACCCAAATAGCCCATTCAATGGACTCATAGTAAGAACCAACAAATCTGGCATAAACATGCCCATCACCAGCACGACATAAAACATAGGAAGGATTGAGTTTGCCGGTTGTGTTGGCAGGAATGGTTTTGCCCTTCTTGACGTTACCATCGTCCACCTTGTTCCTTTTCACCTCCTGAGTCCCTTCACCCTCTTTGACAAAGATGTCCATGAGGGTAGGGGATCGTTTGTTCCTGTTCCTCCTTTTTCTTTTTGACTTGGATGTAAGTCCAAGTCCCTCCTTTCCTACCACACCCTTTTGATTGCTCAAGAGGTCGTTCAGGCTCTTTTCGCCTTGTATGCATGACACAAGGCCCTTCTCAAGTCTCTCCTTTAACTTGACATTTTCCTCCACAAGATGTACATGCTCACAACAAGGGTTAGTTGTACAAGCATTATCAACACAAAAGGGAGGACAAGTAGAGATTTCCTTGGTAAGCTTTGCTTGGAGTTGATCATGAGACTCT
Organism: Hordeum vulgare subsp. vulgare; assembly: GCF_904849725.1. NCBI lineage: Eukaryota > Viridiplantae > Streptophyta > Magnoliopsida > Poales > Poaceae > Hordeum > Hordeum vulgare. Next base: position 457,655,288 of record NC_058519.1, on the reverse strand, counting down.
TTCAGAGAGAAATGAACACCTTTCAAGACCTTGTGAGCCTTGTCAAGTGTGTCAAACTCCACTTTGAGTCTGTCATGGCCAACCCCAAGAGCATCCTTTTCGGACTTAAGCACACGAGCAAGAACAATAGCATGATCTAGTTTCTTTTGCATTTTAGCGCAATCATCGTTGTATGACTCCTCAAGAGCCAAACAAAGAGTGTGCTCCTTTTCTAGTGCAATAGATAGTTCAGCAATCTCATTGGCATAGTCACGACTATGTCCCTGAAGCTCGGAGATGGTCTCCTCATGAGACTCGATGAGGTCAGTAGCCTCACCCAGTTGTTCCAAGAGAGCAACAAAGTGCTTCTTGGGTTCTCCCTTGATTGTGCACAGAAATTTGTCAAGATCATGCTCATTAAGTTCCCCAACATCACTATCATCAACACAATTCAACAATGAAGGAGCAGTAGCGGTGTTGGTCTTAATGATGGGGGGTTACCCTATCAATACCTTTGGCCATGAGGCACTTGGCGATGTAGTTCTCGTTGGGGGCGTTGAAGAGAGACACCTTCTTGGGAGAACGGGTGGCAATGGCGACAATTGCAGTTGCCACCATATCGTCATCGTCATCATCATCGGAGGGGTACTCTTCAAGAGCCACCATACCCTTTGGGTGGGGTTTCTTCACAAAGTTGTTCTTGTTTGGGAATGACTTGGTTTTGTCTTTGCGAATGAGCTTGCCCCCGTTGTCTTCCCTTTTCTCATAGGGACATTCGGCCACGAAGTGACTCACATTACCAAAGTTATAGCATGTCCTCACTCGTTGCTTGGGTTTGAAACCACTTGAGTTGTTCTTGGTGAAGTTGGGTCTTGAGTTCCTCTTGTTGCCCCAGAATTGTCTTGACGCAAGATCCATGTGCTCGTGATAAGCATACTTCGTGTATTTAGGGCAGCTCTCCTCTTCCTCATCCTCTTCGTCTTCTTCAGAAGCACCTTTTGCCTTTAATGCAAGGTTGGGTGAAGCTGTCTTTGAGCGAACTCGAGCAAGTGCATTGTCAGCTGTCTCGTTCATGATTGACATTGCAATGAATTCATCCAACACCTCACTGGAAGACAAGGAGTGGAAATCTGGTCGTTGGCGAATGACAGATGACATGGCTTTATTGAAAGGCATGATGGCCTTGAGAAACTTGCGCTTGACCCATGTATCATCCACATCCTTGCTCCCATGGTACTTGAGAGCCACAGCAATAGCAGTCACCATTCGATAGAGATCACGAGGGTCCTCATCTTCCTTCATCACAAACTCATCGGCCTTATCAAGTACCACTTCATAGTTGAACCATTGAATGCTTGAGCTTCCCTTGTACAACACCATAATGTGCTCCCAACAGTCCTTAGACAGAGTGAAGGGACGCAAGTGAGGAATATCTTCAGGTGGTACTGCGGGCTGGAGAATAAACAATGCGGAGTGATTATATTGATTGTCCGCTTCTTCTCTTGGAGTGAGGTTGCTTGGGTCATGGGGATAGTAGCCTTGCTCGATGATTCTCCATAAATTTGTTGAGTTGTGATTCAAATGAGACTTAATAGAAAATACCCTATTAGCAAAATCACCCTTTACAAGCTTAGGAGGAGGACCGACATGATTAAGACGCGGTGTGGGAACCGGTCCTCCATAGACCATGGGTGGTGGAACTGATGCATAAGTTCCATTCCCATCATTTCCGAGAGGAGGGGAAGGTTGCATACCTTTAGCCGTTTCCTTAGAGGAATTGGCCTCTGAATCTGTGTTGGTGGGTTTAACCACCAACGCCGGTTCGGGAGAACTTTTAATTCCCTCAATTAACTCTTTAAGCATGGTCTTGACCTCGTTCGTCAAGGACGTCTTGAGTGCAGCCATAGCCGTATTCAAGTCGTCCCTTGTGATCGAAGTCAAGTCCATGGCCTCGGTTTGCGCACGGGGAACTCCCTCATCATCTTCCATACTCTTCGGGTGGTGAAACCCTTAATAAAGAGACGTGGCTCTGATACCAATTGAAAGGATCGATATGGTTGACTAGAGGGGGGGGTGAATAGGCAACGACCCCTTTTTAATTAATCTTAGCAAGTTAGGGTTAGCAACATAAGGGTTCTCTAAAATGTCAACAAAGAGATGAACCTATATGATGCTACCAACGAAGATAACTAAGACAAGTAAGGGATAAACAACAACAAGAGCATACACAACATAAAGGTTAGAGATAACCGCAAGTGGAACCAATGAAGACGAGGATGTGTTACCGAAGTTCCTTCCCTTTGACAGGAAGTACGTCTCCGTTGGAGCGGTGTGGAGGCACAATGCTCCCCAATAAGCCACTAGGGCCACCGTATTCTCCTCACACCCTGACACAATGCAAGGTACCGTGATTCCACTATAGGTGCCCTTGAAGGCGGCGACCGAACCTTTACAAACAAGGTTGGGGCAAACTCCACACAAAGCTTGGAGGCTCCCAACAAGACCACGGAGCTTCACCACAATGGAATGTGGCTCCGAGGTGACCTGTGATAACCTGGCTTATTAGGGATGATAGACTACTCATATCTATAAGGAATTCCTTCTTTTCCGGGAGCCCATTCGAACAGAACTCTCAGGTTAAGCGTGCTCAGCTTGGAGTAGTTCTAGGATGGGTGACCGACCGGGAAGTTGTTCCCGGGTGCGCATGAGTGAGGACAAAGTGCGCAAAAAAGACTAGTATTGATATGTGGGGACAGTCTATATCCCGCTAGGAGTAACGACCGCCGGCGGGTGTGTCCGGGGCGTTACATGACCTCAACCGTCTAGGGTGCTCAAACACCCAAGAGTAACAAGATCCGCAAGGGATTGGTGGGGGAATCAATTTTCTCTTGGTGGAAGTGTAGATCTAGGCCTTCTCAACCAATCCCTAGGAGATCATCAAGTTTGATTGGCTAGGGAGAGAGATCGGACACTTTTGAGCTTAGGGAGCAACAATGGAGCTTGGGAGGGTCAAAGGTAGGGTTCAAGAGCAAGAAGAACCCTTTATATAGTGGGGGAAAAATCCAACCGTTTTCCCACTCACAGCCCGAGCCTAGCGGTACTACCGCTGGCTGCAGCGGTACTACCGCTGGCTGCAGCAGTACTACCGCTAGCACTCCAGCGGTACTACCGCTGGCTGTAGCGATACTACCGCTGAGCCCATGGTAGTGCAGATGCACTACCGGGCCAACCACCGCCAAGAAAGTCTTCGCAAAAAGTATGACGAAGTACAGCCGCTAGGAAGGCGGTACTAAGTTCGTGGAGCGGTACTACCGCTGACCAGGGGCGGTACTACAGCCAGCTCTAGCGGTACTACCGCTAGGCCCAGCGGTACTGCCGCTAGGGACAGCGGTACTACCGTTGGGAGACCTTTTTGCAAGAGGAGATAAACCAGAGGCGGGAACCACTCCAAAGTTGCAGGGAAAGGGAAGGACATAAAGTGTGTGCGTGCAAAATTGATTCCACCCAAACCTTTCCACTACGGGTCCCCTCTTAATAGTACGACGTTCCTATGACTCAAAGAAAGAGAATCGTAGAGGACACCGTGCTTCTGTTCCATGAAGGGGGCCGAGTCGTCTTGTGCCGTTGACATGTGTTATCTGAAATCTTAATGCACACGATTAGCCCTTTACGGTACTGTCATCAATCACCAAAATTACTTAGGCATATATATATGCCCTAACACTCTGGACCTCCTTTTATAATTTAAGGGGTTACCACTGTGGCTAAATTGATCTTTTCGTGGAAGAATAGTTCATATGATAGCTGCCAAAACCACTGACAGAGCTATAGTGGGAAATACCTAACTCTAAGGGACAGAGACAAATGCATTAAATGCGCCATGAGGTGGCGCACTGGTGACGTTTCTCGGCAAGGATTGCCTCTCCTTATGTGACGTTCGCACAACTACCCTTTATTTACTTGACATGCCGCGGGATGTGTGTCATTAAAGCTGCTGCATGTGTGTGACTATTGCCAGATGTCTCTCACTAGACCCACCTAACTGCCCGTCCGCTCGACACCTCACTGATGTTGACAATCAGCCTCATGGGGTGGAGTGGCGGAGATCCAGAGGAGTCCTGTCGGGACGCGGCGGCTGTGAGGTCTTCTTCCTCCCGACAAGGTGGCTTGTCGGAGCCTTGTTTCTAGCCTTGGCTTGCTATTGCTTGAAGGTTGATGTTGCCCGGCAAGGTTTTGCCGGCACCGAAGGCCGTTGTTTGCATGTGTACAAATTTTGATACTAAAGGCCCCATTTTTTAGTATACCGACAGATGCATTTACAATTTCATTTACACATATGTACAATACATATTGTAGAGAAGAATGGCGCGATCTTCTTTTTATATCATATGTACAATCTATAAAAAAACTTATATTTAGGAACCAAGGGAGTACATGATATCGTGTGCGTTCCTGGCAATCAATAACAATAAATTTTGAAAGATTTTGATTGTATTTAGTTATTGCATAGGTGAACATATCTATTGAATATAAGTGTCACAATATAATGATTTTTTTTTTGCATATAAGAGTGGATATGTGCATTGGATCAACTAATAATGGAAAACTTGTTTGCATGCATATTGTGACGAGCCTTTAATGAGTTGGTATGTGCGCATATATTAACTTAATAGAGTAGTGAGAATCGAAAGTAACTTTCTACTCCCTCTGTCCTAAAATAAGTGACTTAAAAATGACTTAATTTTATACTGAAGTTAGTATAAAACTAAATCATTTTTGAGTCACTTATTTTAGAACGGAGAGAGTACATCTGATCTCAAATGCTCCTCCTGTAAACAGTATAATAAAAATATAGAAAAATCTGAATTGTTTCAGACATATTTAAAAATGTTTGTTGTGTATGTAAAATTTCATGACGAAATTACATTTATGAAAGTCATGGTAAAAATAAAATAAAATCAGAACTACAAAATGCGTCTGAAAGTATCGATTTTGTTTTTTTTACCATGTCTTTCACAAATATATTTCGCGATGAAATTTTATATGCACACAAACATTTCTTAAAGCATGACTTAAAAAATACTCTCTCCGTTTTAAGATAACTGTCTCAAGCTTATTACTCCCTGCATCTCAAAATAAATGTCTCAACTTTGTATTATCTCTATACAAAGTTGTACTAAGCTTGAGACAGTTATTTTAAAACGGAGGGAGTATAATTTTATATTAGAGCTAATATAAAATTGATACAATTATTTTGGGGCGGAGGGAGTATTTTAGGATGCGATATCTAGCTCGCAATAGACACCCCATCGTCACCAACTGCTTTTGTCTGGGAGATGGTAAATACGGAGTATTTTGTAAACAAAAAGAAAAGAAAAAAAATGAATAAACGAGGGTACTAGAAGCCGGTAACGGCATGGCCAGCTAAACGCGCTCCCAGCCGTTGGTTTGCGATCTCGTCCTCCCTCCCGTCCCCTACGCAACGTCGCCTCCGTCCGTCCATCGCTGCCACCTCTGCGCGCGCGCACGAGGGAGGAAGACGACGCCGCGCACACACACACACACACACACACACACACACTCCCCGTGGGGCCCTTTTCCGGCTTGGCGTCTATCTCCTCTCCCCCGCCCATCCCCATGCACTTCACAGTACCCGCCAGCTTCCACCCCCGCCGCACACGTTGCTCCCCCTTCTCATCGCTTCTCAATTAATATCTCCCATCACTCCCCTCACTCGGTCGGCCTCGGGTTCCGCGCTGCTGCATTTCGGCCGGCGTGTTGAGTGAGATCTGGGCGACCGACTCGCTCGCTCGCTGCGCGGGAGATGGCGACGTTCGCGGTGTCCGGCGCGACCCTCGGTGTGGCGCGGGCCGCCGGCGGAGCGCTGCCGCGATCCGGCTCGGAGCGGAGGGGCGGGCTGGACTTGCCGTCGCTGCTCCTCAGGAAGAAGGACTCCTCTCGTACGCCTCGCTCGCTCGAATCTCCCCGTTTGTTTTTGCCCCCCCTTCTCTCTCCCTCTGCGCGCGCACGGCCTGTTCGATACCGTTCCCCAATTGATCTGCATGAATGAGAGAGATTGCTGGATTAGGCGATCGCGCTTCCTGAGCCTGTATTTTTTTTCCCGTGCGGGTAAATGCGTTAGTGTTACCCAGGCCCTGGCGTTACCACGGCTTTGATCATTTCCTCCTTTCATTCTGATATATGTTTTCCCACTCTTTTTCTTCCTGTTCTTGCTGTAGCTGCAAGTTGTAGCGTCGTTTCACTATCGTAGCCATCCTTGCATTTGCAGGCGCCGTCCTGAGCTGCGCGGCCGCTCCAGGGAAGGTCCTGGTGCCTGACGGTGAGAGCGACGACTTGGCCGCCACTCCAGCGCAACCTGAAGAATTACAGGTACACACCGTGGTGCGGGAAAATCTTCACACAGCCGTTATTTCACTTACCAAATGTCGGATGAAACCAAGCCGCAGAGGCGTCAGGTTTCAAGCTTCTTCTATCAGCATTGTGCAGTACTCCACTGCCTTGTGCATTTTGTTAGCTGTTGTGCCGTGCTGGCTCTTGGGCCACTGAAAACTCAGATGGATGTGCAGTCTAGCAAGAGCTTCACAAAATAATGCACTGTTTTGGTTTCGTTACTCTGCTCTACAATTGCTATTTTTCGTGCTGTAGGTACCTGAAGATATCGAGGAGGAAATGGCGGAAGTAAACATGACAGGGGGGGCTGCAGAAAAACTTGAATCTTCAGAACCGACTCAGGGTATTGCGGAAACAATCACTGATGGTGTAACCAAAGGAGTTAAAGAACTAGTCGTTGGGGAGAAACCGCAAGTTGTCCCAAAACCAGGAGATGGGCAAAAAATATACGAGATTGACCCAACGCTGAAAGATTTTCGGAGCCATCTTGACTACCGGTAATGCCTGCCTCCTACTTTTGCTCATTTTGAATTAAGGTCCTTTCATCATGCAAATTTTGGAAACATCAAAGAGACAAAGACTAGGGGCCACTATTTCATACAGTTCCCCTCATGGTCTGAGAATATGCTGGGAAGTAGATGTATAATTGATGGCTACAATTTTCTCATAACTGCAATACAAATAACTGTCTCCGATCATTACAATTACAGAGTGGCAAACTGACGAAAATGTGGTGGATGGGTTATAGATTTTACTTTGCTAATTCCTCTACCAAATTCCTGGGGAAAAATATCTACCAGTTGGGCAACTTAGTTTCTTATCTTTGTTGCCTTTCTGTTTTGGGGAAAACACACTGCTAAATTTGAACTATTTTGGGTATGCCTCGGTGGATTCAACAGATACAGCGAATACAAGAGAATTCGTGCTGCTATTGACCAACATGAAGGTGGATTGGAAGTTTTTTCTCGTGGTTATGAAAAGCTTGGATTTACCCGCAGGTAAATTTAAAGCTTTATTATTATGTAACGCCTCCACTAGTCTAATTGCATATCTTATAAGAAAATTAATAATTCCTGTTTTCCCCTCTCTTTTTTCCAGTGCTAAAGGTATCACTTACCGAGAATGGGCTCCTGGAGCGCATGTATGTTTTTAAGTCTTAACAGACACCTTCCAGTTTATTGTTAATGGTCACTATTCACCAACTAACTTACTGGACTTACAAAATAGCTTACTGAATACTGACCAGTTACTCTAAATTTATGACCTGGCTTTTGCATCCTGTTACAGTCTGCAGCATTAGTAGGTGACTTCAACAATTGGAACCCAAATGCAGATACTATGACCAGAGTATGTCTACAGCTTGGCAATCTTCCACCTTTGCTTCTTAACTATTGATACATCTAGTTGTATTCATTTAGCTGTTTGCACATTCCTTAAAGTTGAGCCTCAACTATATCATATCAAAATGGTATAATTTGTCATTGTCTTAAGCTTCAGCCTAAAGATTCTACTGAATTTAGTCCAGCTTTTTGTCCTTTTGAGATTGGAAATGAGTATATTAAGGATGAATGAATACATGCAACACTCCCATTTTTTGGTAGAACCTTTTGCATTATGTGTGCTTTTCCATCTACAATGAGCATATTTCCATGCTATCAGTGAAGGTTTGCTCCGATTGATGCCGATATTTGATATGATCTTTTCAGGATGATTATGGTGTTTGGGAGATTTTCCTCCCTAACAATGCTGATGGATCCCCTGCTATTCCTCATGGCTCACGTGTAAAGGTAAGCTGGCCAATTATTTAGTTGAGGATGTAGCATTTTCGAACTCTGCCTACTAACGGTCCCTTTTCCTCTCTGTTTTCTAGATACGGATGGATACTCCATCTGGTGTGAAGGATTCAATTTCTGCTTGGATCAAGTTCTCTGTGCAGGCTCCAGGTGAAATACCATTCAATGGCATATATTATGATCCACCTGAAGAGGTAAGTATCGATCTACATTACATTATTAAATGAAATTTCCAGTGTTACAGTTTTTTAATACCCACTTCATGTCTCACTGACATGTGAGTCAAGACAATACTTTAGAATTTGGAAGTGAGGTATGCATTAACTCACCTTCTAAGGGCTAAGGGGCAACCAACCATGGTGATGTGTGTATGCTTGTGTGACTTAAGATCTTATAGCTCTTTTATATGTTTTCTGTTGGTTACAATATTCCATTTTGACCTTTTGTGACCATTTACGAAGGGTATTTTTCATGCAAATGCAGGAGAAGTATGTCTTCCAACATCCTCAACCTAAACGACCAGAGTCACTAAGGATATATGAATCACACATTGGAATGAGCAGCCCGGTATGTCAATAAGTTATTTCACCTGTTTCTGGTCCTGATGGTTTATCTATGGATTTTCTAGTTCTGTTATGTACTATTAACACTCACGCGGTGCATTCACATGAAAACCTCGATTTTTGTTTCGAATGTCTTCATATTGGCAAGTGCAAAACTTCCACTGTTCTGAGGTGTAGGTACTGTAGGGATCTCTCATTATGAAGATGATATAGTTAATTATTTGTAACCTACTTGAGTTTTCAGGCATCGCTACTATATACCATCATCACAGGATGCATCTGAATATTTTAGTGTGATCTTGCACAGGAACCGAAGATAAATTCATATGCTAATTTTAGGGATGAGGTGCTGCCAAGAATTAAAAGGCTTGGATACAATGCAGTGCAGATAATGGCAATCCAGGAGCATTCATACTATGCGAGCTTTGGGTATTCACGCAATCTATTTTTTACTTTTTTTTTCTATGTGCCTCTTCACCCAACAACACTTTGTATCCTGACCTGTATGATCATTTTATTGTTCTTGGCTTGTTACAGGTACCATGTTACTAATTTTTTTGCACCAAGTAGCCGTTTTGGAACTCCAGAGGACTTAAAATCCTTGATCGATAGAGCACATGAGCTTGGTTTGCTTGTTCTTATGGATATTGTTCATAGGTAATCAGTCCAATTTAATTTTAGTTGCTTTACCTGTTTATCTGGTATTGTAAATGGCAGGGCCCTATCGACGAATATTTTCCATTCAAAATAATTGTGCCACATGACTTTTTTTTTCTCAGATGTATTAAACCAGTTGGACATTAAATGTGTTTGGTACATCTAGTAAACTGATGGTTTCATAGAATATTGTGTTGTAATGGCAACACAATTTGATATCATAGATGTGGACTGAGAAGCTCAGATGCTATCAATAATTAATTAACTGGCCATGTACTCGTGGAACTACATAGAGTTTGCAAGGCCCCACTTGCCAGCTTCATATTAGATGTTACTTTTCTGTTGAACTCCTTTGAACATATTACTTAAAGTTCTTCAATTGTCCTAAGTCATACTTTTTTAAGTTTGACCAAGTCTATTGAAAAATATATCAATATCTACAACACCAAATTAGTTTCATTAGATTCGTAATTTTATTTTATTATATTAGCACTTTTTTTATGTTGTAGATATCAGTTTTTTTTATAGACTTGGTCATATATAGAGAAGTCTGACTTAGGACAAATCTAGAACTCCAAGCAATTTGGATTGAGGGAATAGTCCATACTGGTTGATTATATTTTTCCCAAAGGAGGGAGTGAGGAGCTTGACTTAGGTAACATCAAATAATAGATGTCAACATTTTAACAAAAAATCAGAAATATGCATCAGATCATCTGTTTGCTTTAGCCACTTGCTTGCGTATATTTATGTGTCTGTAACTGACCTAATTTTCCTTCTACTTGGTTTGGTTGATTCTATTTCAGTTGCATTGCTTCATCAATGATTTTGTGTACTCTGCAGTCATTCGTCAAATAATACCCTTGACGGTTTGAATGGTTTCGATGGCACTGATACACATTACTTCCACGGTGGTCCACGTGGCCATCATTGGATGTGGGATTCTCGTCTGTTCAACTATGGGAGTTGGGAAGTATGTAGCTGTGACTTCTGTCACCATATTTGGCTAACTGTTCCTGTTAATCTGTTCTTACACGTGTCGATATTCTATTCTCATGAAGGTATTAAGATTCTTACTGTCAAACGCGAGATGGTGGCTTGAAGAATATAAGTTTGATGGATTTCGATTTGATGGGGTGACTTCCATGATGTATACTCACCATGGATTACAAGTAAGTCATCAAGTGGTTTCAGTAACTTTTTTTTCTTCGAGAAAACGCAAAAGACTCTTTGCGTTTCATTTCATTGAAAAGATGGAAAGTACAATCCTCCTAAGAGGCTGGTTATACATGGGTGGTGCGCCCGGTCAGTGTACATCCCAGGATGTGGGCAGGACAACCCGTAGTCCTTGTGCCCCAACGAGTGCCCAACACTTGGCCTCATCTCTGATCTTATCCACCAATGTGTCTACTGAGGGTCGCGCACTGTCGAAGGCGCATTCGTTCCGGTGTTCCCAAATCATCCAGGGGACGAGTATGGCGATTGATTGTTGGCCTATGCGCAGCGCCGAGGGTGTCTGTTCCTTAGCCCTCTGCCACCAGTCTATGAGTGCAGGTTCGTTGGTGGGGGGTTGTGCTGGTATGTATGTCCAGGCCAGGATGTCGTGCCAAGTGTCGTGCCAAGTTTGCCGGGCAAACGGGCATACCAACAGTAGGTGCTGCATAGTCTCCGGGGCTTGGTCGCACAGTAGGCATCGGGGCCGACGCCTGCCAGCCAGTTGAAGAACCTGACGCGAGGTGGCGCCCAGCTCTTCCATGTCAGTTTCCATGAGGGGCAACGCGTGGAGCCATGGAACGTCGCAGCGTAGCATGATTGTGCTGAGTATGTGCCGCTTGCTGTCCATCTCCATATCATTCGGTCTGGCTCGTGCGTGAGGGCGATGTGTTGCATGGCCGCCAAAGCTGCAGATATTGTCCAATCTCGTGCATCCCGATTACTCCTTGGATGTCGCGTGTCCATGAGTTGCCGGCGAGCCCCTCCGCCAGTGTTCTCGTTTTGCAGCCGTGCAAATTTGTGCACAGACTGTCCATATAGCCAGCGATGGTCCCAAAACAGGGCGGTCCGTCCATCTCCAATGACCATGGAAGTGGAGGCGAAGAACAACACTCGCTCCTCACGGGAGAATTGTAGGTCGAGTCCTTGTCATGTATGGTCTTTGTCGGTGCGGGCGTACCACAACCATCGTAGTCAGAGTGCTAGCCCGGCATGCTCTAGGTCTTGGATCCCCATGCCACCGTCACCGTACTCAATCGGGCGGCACACATGGCGCCAGTTGACATGGCAGTGCCCGCCATTGGCCACGATGCGGCCGGCCCACAGAAATCCTCTCTGGATCTTCTCTAGTTGCTTGAGAGTTTTCTTTGGGGGGGGGGGGGGGGAAATGCCAGCATTTGGTGAACCGGGATAGCGTTGAGTACCGATTTGACCAATGCGAGTCTTCCGGCCTTGTTCATGAGCCATGCCTTCCATGTCGGCAACCTCGCAGCCACCGAGTCGACAAGTGGCTGGAGCTGAGCGGCTGTGGGGCGTCTCAACGTCAATGGAATGCCCAGGTAGGTGATGGGGAGCTCTATCACCGTGCATCCCATTTGGGTGATCATCGTGGTCGCGTCAGGATCTCCATGCATGATGGTGGCCGAGCTCTTTGCATAGTTGACTCGTAGGCCGCTGGCGTTGCCAAACAGAGTGAGGATGCCCTTGATGGCCTCCATGTCGTCCGTTGTGGCATGGCAGAATAACATGATGTCGTCGGCGTATAGTGAGATAGCCGGGATGTTCCGTCGTGGGTGCAGCTGTCGTAGGATGCCACAATCGTGGGCGCGGCGGATGAGGCGGCCAAGGATGTCCACAGCAAGTACGAAGAGTTGCGATGACACGGGGCCACCTTGGCGTAGCCCGCATCGGTGCGATATAGGCGGCCCTGGCTCTCCATTGAGCATGATCCTGGTGCTCTAGTTGGTGAGTAAGATCGCGATTCACTCCCGGAATCGAGGCCCAAAACCATATTGTCCGAGCACTTCAAACAACAAGGGCCAGGATAGGGAGTCGAAAGCCCACGTTAGGTCCAGTTTAAGCATGACTCGCGGGGCCGCGAGCTGGTGCAGCTGCTTCATCGATTGCCTGATGAGGACGCAGTTGTCATGGAGACTCTGCCCTGGGATGAATGCATTCTGGTTGCGGCTTACCAATTCTCCAAGTCTTGGGGCAAGACGCAGCGAGATCACTTTCGCGAAAAATCGTGGCCACAATGTGTATGACGCAGATCGGGCGGTAGTCGCGAAGCTGGCAGGCGTCGGCGCGCTCCAGAAGCAGGGTCAGGAGGGCCTGATTTAGTTTGCTGAAGCTGCGGCCGCGCAGCTCAAAGAGCTGCTGGAAGGCATCCAGAAAATCCTGCCGTACTATGTCCCAGCATGCCCGCAAGAACTCAGCAGTAAACCCGTCGGGTCCAGGTGCTTTTCGGGCTGGGAGGCGGTTTGACAGCGTCCCAGATCTCCTCGTGGCTGAATGGTGCGTCGAGGCCAGTCAGGTCGCATGGTACAATGAGCTGCGACAAGTCCATTGAGTGGTCGCAGGGGGCGTGGGAGCCGAGCAGCTCATCGAAGTGTGAGAAGGCTGCCTGTGCCATCCCCTCCTGGTCTGTGATCACGTTGCCATCCACAGTGAGGCTGAATATGTGGTTCTTTTGCGGGCGAAAAGAGCATTGCCGGTGGAAGAACGTTGCGTTGGCGTCACCGTCTTTAAGGGAAGCGATTCTTGCGCGTTGCCTCGCAATGGTGCGCTCCAAGGAAGCAAGCCCAAGATAGGTGATCTTAAGTTGCTTGCGCAGCCAACCTTCAGCAGGGGAGAGCAAAGCGTGAGATCAGCTCCCTGGAGATGGCCATCTTGTCCCTGATGTTCCCTTTGGATTTGGCGCTCCAGCTCGTCAACTTGCGGGCCGTGGCTTGGAGCCGTAGCATTAGCCGACGGAAGGGGTCCATGTCATGCACCGAGCCCCAAGCGGCGGCCACCGTGTCGTGAAACCCATCCAACCTGAGCCAATAATCCTCGAAATGGAAGCGCCGGTGTGCCGCGTGCATCCTAACATGTATCATGATCAGGACTTGTGCTAGGGAATCTTAGATAGTTCCCTGGTGTGCTTGTACAATTTTACCTGATGAGATCATGAAAGACTAGAAGTGGTTATTATTATTTTTTCTTCTAAGTTTGCTTCTTGTTCTAGATGACATTTACTGGGAACTATGGCGAGTATTTTGGATTCGCCACTGATGTTGATGCGGTGGTTTACTTAATGCTGGTCAACGATCTAATTCATGGACTTTATCCGGATGCTGTATCCATTGGTGAAGATGTAAGTGCTTAGAGTATTTATGTTTTTTAACCAGTTAATTTAATAGTAGTTTTATTTGGGGATCAGGCTGTTACTCTTTGTGTTAGGGGTAAAATCCTGTCTTTTCATAAGAATGCTAATTTATACCTTGTATTGTAATGCATCACGTAGGTAATTTGAAAAGTGCAAGGGCATTCAAGCGTACGAGCATATTTGTTGATGGCTGTAATTTATTTCATAATATGCTTGTTTGGGTTTTTCAGTAAGTGTGAGTGTGTAACTAATGTTGTATCATTTATTTACTTGCGGAAGAAATGGGCAACCTTGTCAATTGCTTCAGAAGACTAACTTAGATCCCATAAATGCTGTGGAAATGAGAGGCTATTCCCAAGGACACGAAATTATACTTCAGTGTGTTATGTACATGTATTTGTAAGAGCAAGAGTAGCATGGTTTAAATTAAATTCCTGCACTGCTATGGAATCTCACTGTATGTTGTTAGTGTACACATCCACAAACAAGTAATCCTGAGCTTTCAACTCACGAGAAAATAGGAGGTTCCACTTCTGCCAGCATTAACTGTTCACAGTTCTAATTTGTGTAACTGTGAAATTGTTCAGGTCAGCGGAATGCCTACATTTTGCATCCCTGTCCCAGATGGTGGTGTTGGTTTTGACTATCGCCTGCATATGGCTGTAGCAGATAAATGGATTGAACTCCTCAAGTAAGTGCAGGAATATTAGTAATTACATGCGCACAATGATTTAGATCACAATTTCTAAATGGTAAAAAGAAAAATATGTATGTGAATAGGTAGACATTTTCCTGGTATCAGCGTGAACACGAGAAGATTCATCAAATAAATGATTTAAATAGCAAATCTCGGAAATGTAATGGTGTCTTTATGCTGGACATTGTACATGGTGCTGTAGCAGGTCAGTCAATACAATTAGCGATATTTTCAGAAACGAAATAATTATTTATAAATTTGGGGATATAGATGGTGGTCATTAATCGTGTTCACCTTTTGTCCTGTATAAGCATAGGCAGCAGGTAACAAATTTAGCCAGATAAAATAATCGTTATTAGGTTTACAAAAGGAATATAGAGGGTCATGTAGCATATCTAGTTGTAAATATTGAAAAGGCTGACAAGAGGTTCAGTAAAAAAACTTTTTAAATGATCCGTATATGCAGGAACATGAGTAAAGCCCAAATATTTATAGTGGTTGCTGTTGCTTGCTGTATACTTGTATCTGCACATATATGAAATTACTACTACACAGCTGCCAATCTGCCATGATCTGTGTTTTGCTTTGTGCTATTTAAATTTAAATGCTAACTCGATACAATGGCAGTAATAAACTTAACTATTCAACCAATTTGATGGATATCAGAGATTTCTGCCATCTTTTAGTAACGTTGTGCTCCTGCTGCTGTTCTCTACCGTTACAAAAGCTGTTTTTTTTGCATCATTATTTTTGCGTGTGAGTAATTTAAGCATGTCCTTTGAAGCTGTTTGTTGATACCTCGTACATTCTTGGTAGTGTCCAAATATCCTGCAGTCTAATTTAGCATTTCTTCAACACAGGCAAAGTGACGAATCTTGGAAAATGGGCGATATTGTGCACACCCTAACAAATAGAAGGTGGCTTGAGAAGTGTGTCACTTATGCAGAAAGTCATGATCAAGCACTAGTTGGTGACAAGACTATTGCATTCTGGTTGATGGATAAGGTACTACCTATTACTTTGGACCAAAAGAATTACATAAGATTTGTCTCGTCAGATTGCTCATATTTTCTTGTGATAAAGATTTGGCTGCCTCACCCATCACCAGCTATTTCCCAACTGTCACTTGAGAAAAATTTGCTGAAAACGTACCATGTGGCACTGTGGTGGCTTGTGAACTTTGACAGTTAATGTTGCAAACTTCTGTTCTTATTTATTTGATTGCTTATGTTACCGTTCATTTGCTCATTCCGTTCGTAGACCAGCCAAAGTCACGGGTAGCTGTGTGATCTGTCATCTGAATCTTGAGCAAATTTATTAACAGGCTAAAGTCGAACAAATTATTTGCTTGAATTTATAAATATACAGACGTGTAATCACCTGGCGCTTTCTGAAATTATTACCATAGTGCCTGAAGGCTGAAATAGTTTTGGCCCAAAGGAGTGATTTTTATTGGGTAGATTCCTGGCTGAGCCCTGGTTACGGCATACAGTACATTTTGGAGATATGCTTATTCCGTAATAACAAATCTGGGATTTTGGTCACGAGTCTGCATCTACATGCTCCTTGAGGTTTTATCATGGCGTCATCTTTGTAACTAGTGGCACCTGTAAGGAAATATTCAGAAGGAAACTGTTACATCATTCTAGTCAGGACCACTATACTAAGAGCAAAATTTTGTTCCAATTTTATGAGTTTTGGGACTCTGATGTGAACACAAGTGTCTCATATTGTGCTAATTAACTACAGATGTTTTTATACAACTGTAGTTTTATTTCAGGACAGTTGATACTTGGTACTGTGTTGTAAATCATTGATCCGACACAGAACAGCATGAACATTTCGAACTCTCTTTGTGCAGGATATGTATGATTTCATGGCTCTGGATAGACCTTCAACCCCTCGCATTGATCGTGGCATAGCATTACATAAAATGATCAGGCTTGTCACCATGGGTTTAGGTGGCGAAGGCTATCTTAATTTCATGGGAAATGAGTTTGGGCATCCTGGTCAGTCTTTACAACATTATTGCATTCTGCATGGTTGCGATTTATTGTAATTTGAACCATGGTTTATTTTCACATTTTATGTATTATGTAATCTGTTGCTTCCAAGGAGGAAGTTAACTTCTATTTACTTGGCAGAATGGATAGATTTTCCAAGGGGTCCGCAAACTCTTCCAACCGGCAAAGTTCTCCCTGGCAATAACAATAGTTATGATAAATGCCGCCGTAGATTTGATCTTGTAAGTTTTAGCTGTGCGATTACATTCCCTCACTAGATCTTTATTGGCCATTTATTTCTTGATGAAATCATAATGTTTGTTAGGAAAGATCAACATTGCTTTTGTAGTTTTGTAGACGTTAACATAAATATGTGTTGAGAGTTGTTGGTCATCAAGAATATCATGATTTTTTGTAGGGAGATGCAGATTTTCTTAGATATCGTGGTATGCAAGAGTTCGATCAGGCAATGCAGCATCTTGAGGAAAAATATGGGGTATGTCACTGGTTTGTCTTTGTTGCATAGCAAGTCACAGTTTAACATTAGTCTCTTAAAATTGTCAAAAAAGTGTAGAATTAATTCCTGTAATGAGATGAAACCTGTGCAAAGGCAGGAGCTGGAATTGCTTTTCACCAACTAAAACTATTCTCTTAAGCAATCGCGTATTGATACCTATACCAGCACTGACAATGTAACTGCAGTTTATGACATCTGAGCACCAGTATGTTTCTCGGAAACATGAGGAAGATAAGGTGATCATCTTCGAAAGAGGAGATTTGGTATTTGTTTTCAACTTCCACTGGAGCAATAGCTTTTTTGACTACCGTGTTGGGTGTTCCAAGCCTGGGAAGTACAAGGTATGCTTTGCTTTTTCATTGTCCACCCTTCACCAGTAGGATTAGTGGGGCTTCTACAACTTTTAATTCCACACGGATAGAGTTTGTTGGTCGTGCAGCTATCAATATAAAGAATAGGATAATTTGTGAAGAAAAGAATTTGTTGCTCGAGATGTTGTAGTCATAGAAAGGTTCTTAAATTCCCCGAAGCACATCTACCATTCATTCGTATTATCTACTTAAGGGCTTGTTACAATCTTTGTACTCGTTGGACTCACTCTAATACTGGAACTATTTTCCGAATCTACCCTAATCATCCTAGCAGTTTTAGAGCAGTCCCATTCTGACAGTCAACTAGATTTAGTTGGGTTGTGACAGTTTCTGCTATTTCTTACCAGGTGGCCTTAGACTCTGATGATGCACTCTTTGGTGGATTCAGCAGGCTTGATCATGATGTCGACTACTTCACAACCGTAAGTCTGGGCTCAAGCGTCACATTTTTTTTTGACCGCAAGGGCTCAAGCGTCACTTGGCTCGTCTTGACTCAACTGCTTACAAATCTGATTCGACTTCCCATTTGCTGATGCCCTTGCAGGAACATCCGCATGACAACAGGCCACGCTCTTTCTCGGTGTACACTCCGAGCAGAACTGCGGTCGTGTATGCCCTTACAGAGTAAGAACCAGCAGCTGTTTGTTACAAGGCAAAAAGAGAACTCCAGTGAGCTCGTGGATTGTGAGCGAAGCGACGGGCAACGGTCCGAGACTGTTCTAACCGCCGTGATTGGGAGGGGATCGTGCCTCTTCCCCAGATGCTAGGAGGATCAGATGGATAGGTAGCTTGCTGGCGAGCCCTCGTTTTCAAGTGACCTGCGAAAGAAAATGGACGGGCCTGGGTGACATTTTGTAGTGCTGCACTGAACCATCCTATCTCTCACATTCCCGGTTGTTTATGTACATATAAACTAATAATTGCCCGTGCGCTTCAACTTGGACATAAATATTCTAATAGGTTAGCCCGTGATTCACATGCCTATATTTTAGCAGAACTTTATTTGGTGAATACTGGTTTGCTTACCAACTCGTTATCCCATTCGAGCGAGAGGGAAACGCATGCGTTGAAGCAACTTTTTACCTAACTAACCTTCACCCTTCTGATTTTTAAGGGGGTGGGGCTTCATTCCTCTTAACCTTAAATCAAAATTCACTTGCGTGTAAAACCCCTCTAAGAGCATCTCCAACAGACGCGCGAAAAGGGGCGCGCGCGCGGTAAACCGTCATTTTAGCGTGCTCGGGACGGAATGGCGTGCTCCAGCGGCGGCGGAAAAACAGCGCGCGCGGTAACCGGTTGCGCACGCGCGAAAAGGCGGCAGCTCGCGCGAAGCGCGTCTATAGAAGCGCAGCTCTGCCGCTCCCTTGCGCCGCCACCGCTCCACTCTCTCTCTCTCTCTCTCTCCGTCTGCCTCTCGCGCCACCGCCGCTCCAGCGTGCCGCCACCACTCCAGCGCCCCGCCCCCGACGCGCCACCATGCCGCCGCGCCGCCGTTCTGCGTCCGGCTACCGCGGCGTCCGCGAGCGCCCCAACGGCAGGTTCTACGCCGAGATACGCTCCGGCGATCTCCGGCTTAGCCTCGGCACGTACGACACGGCGCACGAGGCCGCCCGCGCGTTTGACGCGGCGGCGTGGCGCCTAGGCAGGCCGCACCGCCAAATGAACTTCCAGGACGTTTACACGCTCCAGCAGGCGTTAGACGTCGCCCTGCCGCCTCGTGTAAACTCCGCACAAGACCGTGCGGAGCACACTGCGCGGCAGCGCCGCCTCCTCGTCGCCCAGGAGGACGAGCGGGTCATGGCGGAGTGGCGCCGGCGCCACCCGGAGGATGTCGTCTACGAGCAGGGTTATTGGGCAAGGCGCCGCGAGGAGGACACGCGCCGGCGCCGCGAGGAGCGGTTGGACAGGCGTCGGCGGAAGGCATTGGCGAGTGCGCAGGCCGACCTCGTCAATGCAGGCGGGAGCTCCTTCTTCACTGAATAAGACGAGCGTTGGTTCGACATCTCGCTGTCAACCTCTAACGACACCAACGACGATGATGATGGTGCAGATGATTGGAGCGTCTGGGATTAGTTTTTATGTTTTCGAACTATCTAGCACCGAATTATCTATCTATGTTTTCGAACTACTTATCAAGTTGCAATCTATGTAAAATAACTTTGTATGCTTTTTATTTGAATGCAATCTATTTAAAAAATGGTTTGCGCGCGCTGCATTTTTGGGCACTGCTGGAGCGGCACGCGCGCTGCATTATAGCGCGGCTGCTGGAGCCTGCGCCTAACCCCGCGCTAAACCAGCCGAAGCGCGCGCGGCAAACACATTTTTTGGGCGCGGCGCGAAGCGCGGCTGTTGGAGATGCTCTAAACTTATGTACGTGAAGCATTACTGGTGACGGTTATCCATCCCTACCGTGGCCGTGATAGGCAATTCTGAGGCGACGGAGTTTGTTTGCACTTGAGTTTGCTCGTGTGCATCTCCACCTTGTCCACACCCTGGTTAGGGTCTCCTTGCACCGTCGTCCAATCCATTTCGCATCGCCTTGCTGCCATAGTTTGGGGTGATGACTTCACTTTGCTACCAACCCTCCGCGGTGACGACTTCACTTTGCTACCAACCCTCCGCTGTGACTACAACATTCCTATTGTGGCTGGTAGGTAAGATTAGGTGGATGAGATGTTGATAAGAGTTAGAAGATTAGGTGGATGAGATGTTGATAAGAGCTACCAACCCTCCGCTGTGACTACCAACGTCCAACCCAAAGGGAAATGATTAGAATTATCCGGTCAATTCTATGCCTTGTGTCCGTAACGTCGAGGGGCAACCACGTGGCTGGTACAGTCCAACCAAACACATGAGAAGTCTCAGGATTTTACAACATCGTCCATGTTTCTGAAACAAGAGGAATGTTGCAATTGCAACACAATGGCGCGGTCGATATTTTTTCAACATAACCTCTGTTGCAATTTTTATTATAACATAATCTCTCTAAGGGCATATTTCTATCCCTGTAATTTTGGTGATTGATGACGACACTTTTGCGGACTAATCGTGTGCAAAAGCATTTCAGGTATTTTCTAGGTTTGCACAAAGACGATTCTTGTCCCTCGGTGTTTTGATGAGAAGACGATTTTCGCTCTTACGCTTCGTTGTCGGTGGACTTGGGTCGTAGGAAAAGCTGTACTATTAAGAGGGGATCCACTTTGAAAAAGTCTGGGTGGAATCATCACGTACACTTCTCCCTCACCCCTTTTCCGCTTTGATGGAGCTATTTCTACCCTGCCTAACCTGCCGTGCATTGTTCAACAGAGCGGTACTACCGCTTATCACCGGGAGTACCGCCTTACGGGCGGTAGTACCGCTCAGTGCGGTAGTTTTTCTCTCGTGCCGCCGGCCTGTACCGCTCTCAAAAGTGTGAACACTTTTTATGGCGAGTTTAGCGGTAGTACATGGTGGTAGTACTGCCCCTAGCGTGGTACTACCACTTGTTACTACCGCTTATCATCGGTAGTACCGCTCTGTCTCGTGCACATGGGATGAGTAACGTGCAGATTCCCTCCCCCACTATATAAGGGGGTTCTTCTTCCCTGAGAACTCCACCTTTGCCCCCCCTAAGCTCCATTTTAGCCCGAGCTCTCTCCCTAGCCAACAAAACTTGTTGATATTCTAGGGTTTGGTTGAGAGGGCCTTGATCTACACTTCCACCAAGAGAAATTTGATTCCC
Source organism: Hordeum vulgare subsp. vulgare (assembly GCF_904849725.1). Taxonomy (NCBI): domain Eukaryota; kingdom Viridiplantae; phylum Streptophyta; class Magnoliopsida; order Poales; family Poaceae; genus Hordeum; species Hordeum vulgare. The sequence goes on along the minus strand of NC_058519.1, from coordinate 457,634,216 downwards.
CCCACTAATCCCTTGCGGATCTTGTTACTCTTGGGTGTTTGAGCACCCTAGACGGTTGAGGTCACCTTGAAGTCATATTCCATTGTGATGAAGCTTCGTGGTCTCATTGGGAGCCTCCAATTAAGTTGTGGAGATTGCCCCAACCTTGTTTGTAAAGGTTCGATCGCAGCCTTCAAGGACACCACTTAGTGGAATCATGACACCTCGCATCGTGTGAGGGTGTGAGGATAATACGGTGGCCCTAGTGGCATCTTGGGGAGCATTGTGCCTCCACACCGCTCCAACGGAGACGTACTTCCCCTCAAAGGGAAGGAACTTCGGAAACACATCCTCGTCTTCATCGGTTCCACTTGTAGTTATTTATTACCTTTACTTGTATTTACTTATTGCTTCTTCTTATTGTTGTTAGCGTCATATAGTTGCTCTCCTAGTTACATATCTAGACAACTTACTTATCGCTAAACCATATTTTTTTATAGAGAAGTTTTAATTTTTGTTAGTTGCCTATTCACCCCCTTCTAGTCAACCATATCGATCCTTTCAATTGGTATGAGAGACTCGTCCCTTTATAAAGGGTTTCACCATCCAAAGAGTATGGTTGACGACGGGGAACGGGTTGATGAGGTGCATGAGGGAGCTGTTGCAAACTCGGTCACCCGAGAGGAATTAAATGAGGTCATGTCCACATTTAAATCCTCCGTGGCTGTCGAAGTCAAAAGCATGCTTAAGGATTTCCTTGATATTAAAAAACCTCCTACCGACCCGTTGTTGGTGGCTAATCCCTCAATTTCAAACTCGGGGGGCAATTTCGAAAAGGAAATTGCTAGTAGTGAAAAGGATAAAACGCCTCAAGGAACAAGTGGGGCAAATGCCTTTGCCTGTGTTCCTCCTCCCATGGACTATGGAGGACCGTTCCACTCTCCGCATATTGTTAATATAGGTCCTCCACCAAAGCTTGTTAAGAATGATTTTTCTAAATAGATTTTTCGTATCAAGTCTCATTTGAACCACAACTCAACACAACTTTGGAGAATCATTGAGCAGGGATACTACCCACATGATCCAAGAAATCTCACGCCAAGAGAAGAGGTCGACAATCAGCTCAACCACTCCACCTTGTTCATTATTCAAGCAATTGTACCTGTTGAAGACCATCCTCACTTACGTCCCTTCACTCATGCCAAATATTGTTGGGAGCACATCATCTCCATGTACAAGGGGAGCTCTATAATTCAACGGTCCAACTATGAAGTGGTTCTTCATGAGGCCGATGAATTTTCTATGATCAAGGATGAGGACCCTCGTGAACTATATCGAAGAGTTACAAATCTTGCTATTGCTCTTCGGGATCATGCAAGCAAAGATGTAGATGACACTTGGATTAAGCACAAGTTTCTCAAGGCCATCATGCCTTTCAACAAGTCCATGTCCTCTGTCATTCGTCAAAGGCCAGACTTTCATTCCATGTCCTCAAGTAATGTGTTTGGTGAGTTTATTGCCATGAACATTTTGAACAAGACCGCTGACAATGCTCTAGCCCGAGTTCAACGGTCAAGAAAAAGACTCCCCCAACCTTGCTTTAAAGGCCAAGGCTATTGTTGAGGAAGATGAGGAAGACGAATAAGAATCTTGTCCTGAAGACACCAAGTATGCTTACCATGAGTACATGGCTCTTGCATCAAGGCAGTTTTGGGGCAACAAGAAAAACGCAAGGCCCAACTTCTCCAAGAAAAACTCAAGTGGGTCTAAGGGAAAGCAACACGTGAGAACTTTCTACAATTGTGGCAATGTGAGTCACTTTGTGGCAGATTGTCCCTATGAGCAGAGGGAAGACAATGGTGGCAAGCTCATTCACAAAGACAAGACCAAGTATTTCCCGAACAAGAACAACTTCCCCAAGAAGATGCTCCCTAAGGTGTTGGTGGATCAAGAAGAGTACCTCTCCGATGAGGGTGATGACGATGAGACAAGAGGTGAAGCAATGGGAATGGCCACGGTGGCCATTGCATCTTCTTCTCCAAGCAAGGTGTCTCTCTTCAAGGCCACCAACGAGAACCGCATTGCCAAGTGCCTAATGGCCAAGGCATCCAACATGGTAACATATAACGCTCAAACTTCCAACATCAATGCTACCATTTCTGCTACCATGGATAGTGGAGATGAAAATGAAGAGGTAGAGGAGGAGGAAAACTCCTTTGGTAATTTCATGAGAAGTCTCAAGGGTAAATCCAAGAAGCATGTTGTTGCTCTCTTGGAACAACTCGGTGAGGCTAATGACCATATTGAATCTCATGAAGATATTATCTCTATGCTACAAGGTCATAGTCGGGACTATGCTGATGAGATTGCGGATCTTTCCATTGCTCTTGAAAAGGAGCAAGGACTTCGTTTGATTCTTGGGGAGTCACTTAACGATGACCTTGCTAAGTTAAAGAAAGATCTTGATCATGCTCTTGTTCTTACCCGTGTGATTCAATCCGAAAAGAGTGCACTTGGGCTTGATCATGTTAGACTCAAGAAAGAGCTTGCATCACTTGACAAGGCTCACAAGGCCCTGAAGAGTGCTCATGTTTCTTTGAAAGAGTCACATGCTCAACTCCAAGTAAAACTCAGTAAGGAAATAGCCACTTGCTCTCCATTTGTTTTAGTTGATAATGTCCATGCTACTAACCCCTGTTGTGAGCATCTACATCTTGTGGAGGAGAACTCCAAACTAAAAGAACAGCTTGAGAAAGGCCCTGTGACATGCATCCAAGGTGAAAATAATCTTAATGACGTTTTGAGCAGTCAAAAGGAAGTGGTTGCAAAGGAAGGAGTCGGGTTTGCACCCAAGTCCAAGAAGAAGAACAAGAACAAGAAGACCAAGCAACCTCCCCAACTTATGGAAACCTTTGTTAAATCCGGGAAGGGTACTCATGGGAAGAAAAAGGACCAAGCTAAGGGTAGTAATGCCGTGGAGCGCATTACCCCTCCACCCAACACAACCGGCGACTTTAACCCCTCTTATGTGTTGTGCCGTGCCAGTGATGGAAATGTTTTGCTAAGTTTGTTGGTCCTTATGATGAGTGCATTGCATGGTCTATTTGGTTTCTTAAGACCCTTGTGACTAACATAAGAGGACCCATTAAAGAATGGGTACCTAAATCTAAGCATTGATCTTATGCAGGAGTTTGCTTCCGGTGGGGTGTCATGGTTGCTTGACAGTGGAGCAACAAATCGTATGACCGAAAGCAAGGACTTGGTGGTGGACGTTCATCCCAACCCATCCATTGCCACCCAAGTCTCCTTTGGTGATGATGCGGTTTCAAAGGTATTGGGTCTCGGCAAGGTAATTTCTTCGGAACTTACCATTGAAAAGGTAATGCTTGTTGAGACCCTCGCATACAATTTACGTTCCGTTCATCAACTTGCACTTGTTGGCTTGAGTACTTTCTTTGGCATTGACACTATGGCCCTTTTGTGGAGCAAGACTCTTAAAGTAGCCTTCGTTGGGCAAGTCGAGAATGGTCTCTATGTGATTAACTTTTTGGAGTGACCCACTGAGACTGCGACTTGCCTAATGGCTAAAGATAATGTGGGGTGGCTTTGGCATCGCTCGCTAGCCCACTTCAATATGAGATCTTTGCAAATTCTCCTCAATGGGGATCACATTCTTGGACAAACAAATGTGAGTTTTGCCAAAGATCGTGCTTGTAGTGCATGTATTGAAGGAAAGCTCCATGAGTCAGCTCATCGCCCCACGACTACTGATACGTCCATTTTGCATCATGTTTTCATGTTGATATTTATCGCTTCTTTGTCTATTATTTCACTTCACGGTACTATTCTTATGCCTTTTCTCTCTTACTTTGTAAGGTTTACATGAAGAGGGAGAATGCCGGCAACTGGAATTCTGGCCTGAAAGTGGAGCAAAGTTGAGATACCTATTCTGCGCAACTCCAAACGCCGTAAAAATCAACGAGGATTTTTTTTTCCGATTTATCAAAAATACTGGGCCGAAGAAGTGCCAGAGGGGGGCGTGCAGGTGGCCACAAGCCTGCACAACGCGACCACCCCCCAGGCCACGCCATGAGGGCTTGTGGGCAGCCTGCAGGCCCACTTGCCCCCCTCTTTTGCTATATGAAGGGTTTCGTCCAGGAAAAATCAGGGAGGAGCTTTTTCGTGGATTCGTGCCGCCACGAGGCGGAACTTGAGCAGAACCAATCTAGAGCTCCCGCAGGACGATCCTGTCGGGGAAACTTCCCTCCCGGAGGGGGAAATCGTCGCCATCGTCATCACCAACACTCCTCTCATCGGAGGGGACTCGTCACCATCAACATCTTCATCAGCACCATCTCATCTCCAAACCCTAATTCATCACTTGTAACCAATCTCCGTCTCGCGACTCCGATTGGTACTTGTAAGGTTGCTAGTAGTGTTGATTACTGTTTGTAGTTGATGCTAGTTGGATTATTTGGTGGAAGAGTTTATGTTCAGATACTTGATGCTACTCATTACCTCTCTGGTCATGAATATGATTATGCTTTGTGAGTAGTTACTTTTCTTCCCGAGGACATGGGATAAGTCATGCTAATAGTAGTCATGTGAATTTGGTATTCGTTCGGTAATTTGATGTGTTGTATGTTGTTTTTCCTCTAGTGGTGTTATGTGAACGTCGACTACATAACACTTCACCATTATTTGGTCCTAGAGGACGGCATTGAGAAGTAGTAAGTAGATGATGGGTTGCTAGAGTGACAGAAGCTTAAACCCTAGTTTATGCGTTGCTTCGTAAGGGGCTGATTTGGATTCACTAGTTTAATGCTATAGTTAGACTTTGTCTTAATTCTTCTTTCGTAGTTGCGGATGCTTGCGAGAGGGGTTAATCATAAGTGGGATGCTTGTCCAAGTAAGGGCAGTACCCAAGCGCCGGTCCACCCACATATCAAACTATCAAAGTAACGAACGCGAATCATATGAACATGATGAAACTAGCATGACAGAAATTCCCGTGTGTCCTCGGGAGCGTTTTTCCTCCTATAAGACCTTGTCCAGGCTTGTCCCTTGCTACAAAAGGGATTGGGCCACCTTGCTGCACCGTTGCTACTTTTTTTACCTGTTGCTTGCTACGAATCATCTCACCACACAATCACTTGTTACCGACAATTTCAGTGCGTGCAGATTTTACCTTGCTGAAAACCACTTGTGAGATCCTTCTGCTCATCGTTGGGTTCGACACTCTTACTTATCGAAAGGACTACGATTGATCCCCTATACTTGTGGGTCATCAAGACTCTTTTCTGGCGACGTTGCCGGGGAGTGAAGCGCCTTTGGTAAGTGGAACTTGGTAAGGAAACATTCATATAGTGTGCTGAAATTTATTGTCACTTGTCACTATGGATACTAATCCTTTGAGGGGCTTGTTCGGGGTATCTTCACCTTAAACAGAAGCACAAATAGTTGCTCCTCAACCTGCTGACCTACTGAAAATATTTGCTTTGTATTTCCTTCGGGTATGCTTGAGAAACTGCTGGCTAATCCTTTTACAGGAGATGGAACATCACATCTAGACTTGCATCTGATCTATGTAGATGAAGTTTGTGGTTTATTTAAGCTTGCAGGTGTGCCCGAGGATGAGGTCAAGAACAAGGTCTTTCCTTTATCTTTGAAGGATAAGGCATTGACATGGTATAGGATATGTGATGATACTGGATCATGGGACTACAATCGGTTGAAACTGGAATTTCATCAAAAGTTTTATCCTATGCATTTAGTACATCATGATCGGAATTATATTTATAATTTTTGGCCTCGTGACAGAGAAAGCATCGCTCAAGCTTGGGGAAGGCTTAAATCAATGCTATATTCATGCCCCAATCATGAGCTCTCGAGAGAAATTATCATTCAAAACTTCTATGCTCGGCTTTCTCATGATGATCGCACCATGCTTGACACTTCTTGTACCAATTCTTTTATGAAGAGAGATATTGACTTCAAATTGAATTTATTGGAGAGAATTAAACGCAACTATGAAGATTGGGAGCTTGAAGAAGGTAAGGAGTCAGGTATGAATTTCACGTTTGATTGCGTTAAATCCTTTGTTGAGACAAATACCTTTAGTGATTTTAGCGCTAAGTATGGACTTGACTCTGAGATAGTAGCTTCATTGTGTGAATCCTTTGCTGCTCATATTGATCTCCCCAAAGAGAAGTGGTTTAAATATCACCCTCCTTTAGAAGTCAATGTAGTTAAACCCACTCCAGTTGAAGAGAAAGTCATTGCCTATAATGATCCTGTTGTTCCCAGTGCTTACATTGAGAAACCACCTTTCCCTGTTAGGATAAAGGATCATTGTAAAGCTTCAACTGTGATACGTAGAGGCTACATTAGAACACCTACACCCCCTGAGCAAATTAGAGTTGAACCTAGCGACGATATTATCAAAGATCTTCTGTCCGACGATGTTGAGGGACATAATATTCACTTCTGTGAAGATGCTGCTAGAATTGCTAAACCTCACGTTAGAGACAAACATAGGCGTGTTGTTGGCATGCCTGTGGTTTCTGTTAAGATAGGAGATCATTGTTATCATGGCTTATGTGACGTGGGTGCTAGTGTTAGTGCAATACCTCAATCCTTATACGATGAAATCAAAGATGAGATTGCACCTGTTGAGATAGAGCCTATTGATGTCACTATTCAGCTTGACAATAGAGATACTATCTGCCCTGTGGGAATTGTTAGGGATGTTGAAGTCTTGTGTGGTAAAACGAAGTATCCTGCTGATTTCCTCGTTCTTGCTACTGCACAAGATAGCTTTTGTCCCATCATATTTGGTAGACCTTTTCTCAATACTGTCAACGCTCATATTGATTGTGAGAAGCAAACTGTCACTGTTGGCTTTGAAGGTGTGTCACATGAGTTCAATTTCTCTAAGTTTGGTAGACAACCTCATGAAAAGGAGTTGCCTAGTAGGGATGAAACTATTGCCTTATCTTCTATTGCCGTGCCTCCTACTGATCCCTTAGAGCAATACTTGCTTGAGCATGAAAATGATATGCATATGGATGAAAGGGATGAGATAGATAGAGTTGTCTTAGAACAATATCCTATCCTTAAGAATAACTTGCGTGTTGAACTGCTTGGGGATCCACCCCCACCAAAGGGTGATCCTGTGTTCGAGCTTAAACAGTTGCCTGATACTCTTAAGTATGCCTATCTTGATGAAAAGGAGATATATCCTGTCATAATTAGTGCTAGCCTCTCAGAGCATGAAGAAAAGAAGTTACTAAAAACTCCGAGGAAGCACCGTGCTACTATTGGATATACTCTTGATGATCTTAAGGGCATTAGTCCTACCCTATGCCAGCACAAGATTAAAACTGATCCTGATTTCAAACCAGTTGCTGATCATCAAAGGAGATTAAATCCTAAGATGAAAGAAGTAGTGAGAAAAGAAATACTAAAGCTCCTGGAAGCAGGTATCATCTATCCTGTTGCTCATAGCGATTGGGTGAGTCCGGTGCATTGCGTCCCTAAGAAGGGAGGTATTATCGTTGTCCCTAATGATAAGGATGAATTGATCCCACACAGGATTATTACTGGCTATAGGATGGTGATCGATTTTAGGAAATTGAATAAATCCACTAGGAAAGATCATTACCCTGTGCCTTTTATCGACCAAATGCTAGAAAGGCTATCTAAACACACACACTTCTGCTTTCTAGACGGTTATTCTGGTTTCTCCCAAATACCAGTTGCACAATCTGATCAGGAGAAAACCACTTTCACCTGTCCTTTCGGTACCTTTGCTTATATACGTATGCCTTTTGGCTTATGTAATGCACCTGCCACCTTTCAAAGATGAATGATGGCTATATTCTCTGACTTTTGTGAAAAGATTGTTGAGGTTTTCATGGATGACTTCTCCGTTTACGGGTCTTCCTTTGATGATTGCCTTAGCAACCTTGATCGAGTCTTACAGAGATGTAAAGACACCAATCTTCTCTTGAACCGGGAGAAGTGCCACTTTATGGTTAATGAAGGCATTGTCTTAGGACATAAAATTTCCGAAAGAGGTATTGAAGTCGATAAGGCTAAGGTTGACGCAATCGATAAAATGCCATACCCCACAGATATCAAAGGGATAAGAAGTTTCCTTGGTCATGCTGGTTTCTATAGAAGGTTCATTAAATACTTCTCTAAGATTTCTAGGCCTCTTACCAATCTCTTGCAAAAGGATATTCCTTTTATTTTTGACGATGATTGTGAGGAAGCCTTCGAAATACTTAAGAGGGCTTTGATAACTGCACCTATTGTTCAACCACCTGATTGGAATTTACCTTTTGAGATCATGTGTGATGCTAGTGATTATGCTGTTGGTGCTGTTCTAGGGCAAAGAGTCGATAAGAAGTTGAATGTTATTCACTACGCTAGTAAAACTCTAGACAGTGCCCAGAGAAACTATGCCACTGCGGAGAAGGAATTTTTAGCAGTCGTATTTGCATGTGAAAAGTTCATATCTTACATAGTTGATTCCAAAGTCATTATTCACACTGATCACGCTGCTATTAAGTACCTCATGGAGAAGAAGGACGCTAAACCTAGACTTACCAGATTCTCTTGCTACAAGAATTTGATTTGCACGTTGTCGACAGAAAGGGTGCTGATAACCCAGTAACAGATAACTTGTCTAGGTTGGAGAACGTTCTTGATGACCCACAACCTATTGATGATAGCTTTCCTGATGAGCAACTGAATGTCATCAATGCTTCACGTAGTGCACCGTGGTATGCTAATTATGCAAACTATATCGTTGCCAAATATATACCACCTAGTTTCACATACGAGCAAAAGAAGTAATTCTTCTTTGACTTTAGACATTACTTTTGGGATGATCCTCACCTTTATAAGGAGGGATTAGATGGTGTTATTAGATGTTGTGTACCTGAACATGAACAGGGACAGATCCTACAGAAGTGTCACTCTGAGGACTACGGAGGACACCATGCGGGACATTTAACTGCACACAAGGTATTGCAATCAGGTTTCTATTGGACCACTCTCTTCAAGGATGCCCGTAAGTTTGTCTTGTCTTGTGACGAATGTCAAAGAATAGGTAATATTAGCAAACGTCAGAAAATGCCTATGAACTATTCACTTGTCATTGAACCATTTGATGTTTGGGGCTTTGATTATATGGGACCTTTTCCCAAATCCAATGGGCATACTCATATCCTAGTTGCCGTTGATTACGTCACTAAGTGGGTAGAAGCTATCCCCACTAGTAGTGCTAATCACAACACTTCTATAAGGATGCTGAAAGAAGTTTCTTCCCTAGATTTGGAGTCCCTAGATATCTAATGACCGACGGTGGTTCACACTTCATTCATGGTGCTTTCCGTAAAACGCTTGCTAAGTACGATGTCAACCATAGAATTGCGTCTCCCTATCACCCTCAGTCCATTGGTCAAGTAGAGCTAAGTAATAGAGAGATTAAACTGATTCTGCAAAAGACTGTCAACAGGTCTAGAAAGAACTGGTCTAAGAAGCTCGATGATGCACTATGGGCTTATAGAACTTCCTATAAGAATCCCATGGGCATGTCTTCGTACAAAATGGTGTACGGTAAAGCATGTCATTTACCTCTTGAGCTAGAGCATAAAGCTTATTGGGCAATCAAAGAGCTCAACTTTGATTTCAAACTTTCTGGTGAGAAGAGGTTATTTGACATTAGCTCGCTTGATGAATGGAGAGCTCAGGCATATGAAAATGCCAAGCTGTTCAAAGAAAAGGTTAAGAGGTGGCATGATAAGAGGATACAAAAGCGTGAGTTCAATGTAGGTGATTATGTCTTGCTATATAACTCTCGTTTAAGATTCTTTGCAGGCAAGCTTCTCTCTAAATGGGAAGGTCCCTATGTTGTTGAGGAAGTATAACGTTCCGGTGCTATCAAGATCAACAACACAGAAGGTAATTGTCCGAGAGTGGTAAATGGGTAGAGAATCAAGCATTATATCTCAGGTACCCCCATAAATGTTGAAAGCAATATCATCAATACCATAACTCCAGAAGAATACCTAAGGGATATTTATCAACCTATTTCAGACTCCGAAAACGAAGAGGTATGTGATTCGGTAAGAGAACACACTCCAGAACTTTTCCAGTAGGAATTTTTCTCCGTTTTGGAATATTTGAAAAAATAGAAAAATTGGAAGTAGTCCGGAAAGTGCGCGAGGAGGCGACAAGCCTGCACGGCGCGGGCCCACCCCCTGGCCGCACCGTGAGGGCTTGTGGCCACCTCGTGAGCCTCCCGGACTCCGTTTTCATGTGGGGTATTCCTTCTGGTCTGGAAAAGATCATTATATATACTCCCGTTTGGTCTGACCCATGCATCACGCAGATTTCCTCTGTTTTTCGTTTCGAGCCTGTTTTCTGCCGCAGATCTAGGTCAAGATGTCGTCCCAGGAATCTGTGGGGGAGAACAACCTCCGTCAAATCTATGGAGAAGTTCATGCTGATCTGAAAAGAATGGAGGTCATGGAGGCTAAGGAAAGGCTACCTAAAGAAACCAAGGGCAAAGCTAAGGAGAAGGATCAGGCATGGGACGAAGTGCAATCTGTGCTCAACAAGGAAGAAGTTGAAGAAGTGGATTTCCTCCAACCCTACCTCCACCTACTGTCTCCATCTTTGATTGAACTCTTGAGGTTTTGTGAAACAACTCGTGCTCGCAATATTGTCTCACTCGTGAAGTTGTTTTGCTAGAAAAACATATCGCAGATCTCCAAGGTATAAATCAAAGGTTAATGGCCATCTTGGAGTCAAAGACTGCAACAACTCCTCCACCTTCACTACCAAAGGAAGACAACTGAGCATTGGTATGGGAAATCCCCTTGGCTTGTGCCAAGCTTGGGGGAGTTGCCCCGGTATCGTATCACCATCACCTCTTTTGCCTTTACCTTTGTTTTAGTTTTCCTTTTCAGTTTTATCTTTCTCTAGTAGTTTAAAAGTCTTAGTGTTTTAGTCTTGAGTTTTGCTTTGTGTCACCCCCGATGTATTCGAGCTCTTGAGCTATATAATAAGGAGTGTCTTAGTTGAAGGGCTTTGCCTCTTGCCATGATCAAAAGAGTGAGAATAGAATAAAAGCATGAAAGATCATGTAATGATCTTACGGGAAGTGATGGCTTCACATATAAAAAGAATGAGGATTGAAACTTGTTGAGGGTAGGCAAACATAGACCTTGGTCATTGTTGCAATTAATAGGAAGTGATAAAGAAGGAGAGGTTCACATATAAATATATCATCTCTGACACCATCTATGATTGTGAACACTCACTAAACTATTGCATGCCTATAAGTAGATGTTGGACAAGGAAGACAACATAATGAATTGTGTTTGCTTGGTTTCGAACAATGTTATATGATTAGAGATCCCTTATCATGTGACGATTGCTTCCACCTCATATTAGCCAAAACTCCCGCACCAAGTAGAGATACTACTTGTGCGTCCATAAACCTTCAAACCAGTTTTGCCATGAGTGTCCACCATACCTACCTATGGATTGAATAAGATCCCTCAAGTAAGTTGTCATCGGTGGAAGCAATAAAAATTGATCTCTAATATGTATGATCTATTAGTGTGTCGAAAATAAGCTTTATACGAACCTGTGATGAGGAAGACATAAAAGCGACAGACTGCATAATAAAGTTCTTTATCACAGGAGGCAATATAAAGCGACGTTCCTCCGCACTAAGAGGACACGCATCCAAACCTCAAAAGCGCATGACAACCTTTGCTTCCCTCTGTGAAGGGCCTATCTTGTACCTTTACTTTTTGCCCTTGAAAGAGTCATGGTGATCTTCACCAATTCCCTATTACGCCTTTATCTTGGCTAACGTCATATGCTTGGGAAAGATCTATATTCATATGTCAACTTGGAGGTAGGCATTCATGAATTATTATTGTTGACATTACCCTTGAGGTAAGCAGTTGGGAGGCAAAACTATAAGCCCTTATCTTTCTCTGTGTCCAGCTAAAACTTTGATCTCATGAGTACCACGTGAGTTGTAGCAATTGTAGAGAACGAAAGAATGATTGAGTATGTGGATTTGCTTTACAAGCTCTTATTTGACTCTTTCTGATGTTGTGATAAATTGCAATTGCTTCAATGACTAAAGGCTATCGGTTGTTACTCCTCGGTAAGGTTCTTGGTCCATGCTTTACTTTGCGAAGAAATTATCACTTTAGCATGAGAGATTATATGTTGGTATTGCTGTTCTAATCATGATCATGATGCATGCATGTTCGTATCTTGTTTTGTCGACACCTCTCTCCCTAAACATGTGGACATATTTAGTGAGCTAGGCTTTCGTTTGAGGACAAGCGAGGTCTAAGCTTGGGGGAGTTGATACGTCCATTTTGCATCATGTTTTCATGTTGATATTTATCGCTTCTTTGGCTGTTATTTCACTTCACGGTACTATTCTTATGCCTTTTCTCTCTTATTTTGCAAGGTTTACATGAAGAGGGAGAATGCCGACAACTGGAATTCTGGCCTGAAAGTGGAGCAAAGTTGAGATACCTATTCTGCGCAACTCCAAACGCCGTAAAAATCAACGAGGATTTTTTTCCGATTTATCAAAAATACTGGGCTGAAGAAGTGCCAGAGGGGGGCGTGCAGGTGGTCACAAGCCTGCAAAGCGCGGCCACCCCCCAGGCCGCGCCATGAGGGCTTGTGGGCAGCGTGCAGGCCCACTTTCCCCCCTCTTTTGCTATATGAAGGGTTTCGTCGAGGAAAAAATCAGGGAGGAGCTTTTTCGTGGATTCGCCGCTGCCACGAGGCGGAACTTGAGAAGAACCAATCTAGAGCTCCCGCAGGACGATCATGCTGGGGAAACTTCCCTCCCGGAGGGGAAAATCGTCGCCATCGTCATCACCAACACTCCTCTCATCGGAGGGGACTCGTCACCATCAACATCTTCATTAGCACCATCTCATCTCCAAACCCTAGTTCATCACTTGTAACCAATCTCCGTCTCGCGACTCCGATTGGTACTTGTAAGGTTGCTAGTAGTGTTGACAACTCTTTGTAGTTGATGCTAGTTGGATTATTTGGTGGAAGAGTTTATGTTCAAATCCTTGATGCTACTCATTACCTCTCTGGTCATGAATATGACTATGCTTTGTGAGTAGTTACTTTTCTTCCTGAGGACATGGGATAAGTCATGCTAATAGTAGTCATGTGAATTTGGTATTCATTCGGTAATTTGACGTGTTGTATGTTGTTTTTCCTCTAGTGGTGTTATGTGAACGTCGACTACATAACACTTCACCATTATTTGTGCCTAGAGGAAGGCATTGGGAAGTAGTAAGTAGATGATGGGTTGCTAGAGTGACAGAAGCTTAAACCCTAGTTTATGCGTTGCTTCGTAAGGGCTGTTTTGGATCCACTAGTTTAATGCTATGGTTAGACTTTGTCTTAATTCTTATTTCATAGTTGCGGATGCTTGCGAGAGGGGTTAATCATAAGTGGGATTCTTGTCCAAGTAAGGGCAGTACCCAAGCGCCGGTCCACCCACATATCAAACTATCAAAGTAACGAACGCGAATCATATGAACATGATGAAACTAGCATGACAGAAATTCCCGTGTGTCCTCGGGAGCGTTTTTGTTCCTATAAGACTTTGTCCAGGCTTGTCCCTTGCTACAAAAGGGATTGGGCCACCTTGCTGCACCGTTGCTACTTTTGTTACTTGTTGCTTGCTACGAATCATCTCACCACACAATCACTTGTTACCGACAATTTCAGTGCCTGCAGATTTTACCTTGCCGAAAACCACTTGTCAGATCCTTCTGCTCCTCGTTGGGTTCGACACTCTTACTTATCGAAAGGACTACGATTGATCCCCTATACTTGTGGGTCATCAACTACCATATACTCGAAGGGGACCTTGGAGCTCCTTCACATGGATCTCTTTGGTCCTCCATATTACGATAGCCTTGGGGGAAGAAAGTATTAATTGGTGATTGGATGATTACTCAAGATATACTTGGGTGTACTTTTTCAAGAGAAAAAGTGAGACTCAACAAACCATTGTCGACTTCGCCAATGAAGCTCAACGTCAACATGATGCAAAGATTCTAATGATCAGAAGTGACAATGGCACCGAGTTCAAGAACTACACCCTAAATGATTTTTTGAGTGATGAAGGGATCAAGCGTCAATACTCTGCTCCTTACACTCCTCAACAAAATGGTGTAGCAGAAATGAAGAACCGGACGTTGATGGATGCGACAAGAACCAGGATGGCGGAGTTTAAATCTCCGTATAACTTTTGGGCCGAAGCCATCAACACCGCATGTCATGCATCCAATCGGTTCTACCTTTGCAAAGGCTTGAACACGACTCCATATGAAATTCTTACCGGCATCAAGCCCAACCTCAAGTACTTCCGGGTGTTTGGCTGTAAGTGTTTCATTCTTAAGAAAGGTGCTCGTTTGTCTAAGTTTGAACATAGAGCTCAAGAGGGCATATTTGTTGGTTATGCTACAAACTCTCGCGCTTACCGTGTCCTCAACAAGTCCTCCGGACTCATTGAGGAGACGTGTAACGTGGAGTTTGACGAGAATAATGGCTCCCAAGTGGAGCAAACTTGTCTTTGTGATGTAGGTGAGGAAATTCTCCCCAAGCCATAAGAAGAATGGGCGTGGGATACTTCCTGCCCGTTGATGAACCCCTTGTGGCTAAAGCAGAAGGACAATGTTCCACTCATGTGGAACCATCATCGATGCAAGACCCACGCGCTTCCGAAGAACGCTCCGAAGGCCCTCATCCCCGAAATCCTGATCAAGGCGAAGATCAACCTCGAGATGGTCCTGCACCAAACGATGCCCTTGATTCTGCACACCTCTTTGAGGATGCTCGAGATCCAGAGCAAGCTCAAGATCAAGACCAATTTCAAGATCAAGAGCAAGCGCAAGAACAAAATCAAGCTCAAGATCCAGGGCAAACTCAAAAAGGCAGTAAAAGTCTCAAACAGACTTCTCAACTCACCCCAAGGAGATTCAAGAAAGACGCGCTGCCAAGACTGCCAAAACACTCAAAAAGCTTTCTCATGTGCTGGAGAATGTCTACGAAGGCTTACAGAGAGGGGTAACCACACGTGTTAAATTATCAAACTTTAGTTCCCATCATGCATTTGTTTCTTGCATTGAACCACTAAAGGTACAAGAGGCTCTCGAAGACCTGAATTGGGTTGAAGCCATGCATGAAGAACTCAATAACTTCGAGTGGAGCAAAGTGTGGCGTCTAGTGCCAAGACTAAAGGAGGACCACAATGTCATTGGGACAAAGTGGATCTTTAAGAATAAGGAAGATGCGAACGGTATCGTCACTCGGAATAAGGCAAGATTGGTAGCACAAGGCTACTCCCAAGTTGAGGGTATTAACTACGATGAAACCTTTGCTCCTTTTGCTCACCTTGAATCCATTCACATGCTGCTTGCATCTGCTTCTCATCATAACTTCAAATTATACCAAATGGATGTGAAGAGTGCATTTCTTAATGGTCCCCTTAAGGAGTTGGTTTATGTCAAGCAACCCCCGGGGTTCGAGGACCCCAAGTTTCCTAATCATGTGTGTGTTCTCGATAAGGCACTCTATGGCCTTAAACAAGCCCCACGTGCATGGTATGAGCACCTTACCGAGATGTTACATTACCGTGGATTTGAAGTTGGGAAAATTGACCCCACTCTTTCTACTAAGGTCAAGGGGAACTTGTTTATATGCCAACTATATGTAGATGATATTATATTTGGTTCTCCTAACAAAGCTTTTAATGAAGAATTTGTTGCACGAATGACTAAAAAGTTTGAGATGTCTATGATGGGAGAGTTGAAGTTTTTCCTTGGATTCAAAGTCAAGCAATGGAGTCAAGGAACCTTCATCAATCAAGCAAAATACACTCAAGACATGCTCAAAAGGTTCAAGATGGATGATCTCTAACCTGCCAAGGCCAACACTCCAATGCCTCTCAACTGCCATCTTGACCTTGATCCCAATGGTAAAGTTGTGGATCAAAAGGTATATCGCTCTATGATCGGACCTCTGCTTTAACTTTGTGCATCTAGACTAGGTACTATGTTGAGTTTGGGAGTTTGTGCACGATTTCAATCCGCACCTAAGGAAAGTCACTATGTGGAGGTCAAGCGAATCTTTCGATATTTGGCTCATACCCCAAACTTTGGCTTATGGTATCCCAAATGGGCTTCATTTAATCTCACAGAATATTCGGATTCAGATTGGGTGGGAGATCGTGTGGATAGGAAGTCAACTTCGAGAGGTTGCCAATTCCTTGGCCACTCTCTCGTAAGTTGGTCTTTCAAGAAACAAAAAATTGTTTCTCTCTCGTCCACCGAGGCTGAATATGTTGCTGTCGCAAGTTGTTGTGCTCACTTGCTATGGACGAGGCAACATTTATATGATTATGGTGTCACTTGTGACAAAGTGCCTCTTTACTGTGATAACATTAGTGCCATCTCAATCTCCAGCAACCTGGTTCAACATTGCAAGACGAAGCACATCAGTATTCGTCACCACTTCATCTGGGAGCATATTAAGTGTAGGGAGATTGATATAATTTAGCTCAACAGTAATGAATAGCTTGCAAATATCTTCACGAAGCCGTTGAATCAAGCAAGATTTCGCGAGTTAAGGCATGAGCTAAATATCATTGATTTGAGCAATGTGGATTGAAACTAGGCACACCCTACCACTCTCATCATTTTATCTTGTTTAGGTGTAGGCATGGATTTAGGGGGAGTGTTGTTCTCTCAATGAACTCTCCCTCAACCTATTATGCATAAAACGATTCAGTCATTCACTTTAGTCATCTTCGATGACACTTGTGCTTCAACTACGAGTTATGGTCTTGGGCCTGATATGTCCATTTTGCATCATGCTTTTATAACATTATTTATTGCATTATGGGATGTTATTACACATTATGGTACAATACTTATGCCTTTTCTCTCTTATTTTACAAGATTTACATGAATGTAGGGAGAATGCCAGCAACTGGAATTCTAGACTGGAAAAGGAGCAAATCAGAGAGAACTATTCTGCACAGCTCCAAAAGTCCTGAAAAGTTGCGGAGAATTGTTTTGGAATATATAAAAAATAATGGGTGAAAGAAGTATCGGAGGGGACCCACCAGGAAGCCACAAGCCCAGGGGCGCGACCTACCCGCCTGACAAGCCTCCGACGCCCATCTTCTCCTATATGAAGGGTTTTGACCTAAAAAAAATCATATGGGACCTTTCGGGACGCGCCGCCGCTGTCTCGAGGTGGAACTTCAACATAACCAATTTAGAGCTCTGGCGGAGCGATTTCGTCGGGGAAACTTCCCTCCTGGAGGGGGAAATCGAAGACATCATCATCACCAACGATCCTCTCATTGAGAGGGGGTCAATCTCCATCAACATCTTCATCAGCACCATCTCCTCTCCAAACCCTAGTTCATCTATTGTATCCGATCTTTGTCTCAAAACCTCAGATTGGTACCTGTGGTTTGCTAGTAGTGTTGATTACTCCTTGTAGTTGATGCTAGTTTGTTTATTTGGTGGAAGATCATATGTTCAGATCCTTAATTATTATAAATATTCCTCTCAACATGAACATGAGTATGCTTTGTGAGTATTTACGTTTGTTCCTGAGGACATGGGATAAGTCTTGTTATAAGTAATCATGTGAATTTGGTATTCGTTCGATATTTTGATAAGTCATATGTTGTCTCTCCTCTAGTGGTTTCATGTGAACTCGACTACATGACACTTCATCGTTGTTTGGGCCTAGAGGAAGGCATTGACAAGTAATAAGTAGATGATGGGTTGTTAGAGTGATAGAAGCTTAAACCCTAGTTTATCGTTGCTTTGTAAGGGGCTGATTTGGATCCACATGTTTAATGCTATGGTTAGATTTATCTTAGTTCCTATTTCATAGTTACGGATGATAGCGAGAGAGGTTAATCATGAGTGAGAGGTTTGTCCAAGTAAGGGTAGCAACCAAGCACCGGTCCACCCACATATCAAATTATCAAAGTAGCGAACGCGAATCATATGAGCATAATGAAAACTAGCTTGACATAAATTCCCATGTGTCCTCGGGAGCGCTTTTCTTTATATAAGAGTTTGTCCAGGCTTGTCCTTTGCTACAAAAAGGATTGGGACACCTTGCTGCACCTTAGTTATAATTTTTACTTGCTACCCGTTACAAATTACCTTATTAAAAAACTATCTGTCACTCATAATTTCAGTGCTTGCACAGAACACCTTACTGAAAACCGCTTGTCATTTCCTTCTGCTCCTCATTGGGTTCGATACTCTTACTTATCAAAAGGACTACGATAGATCCCCTACACTTGTGGGTCATCAAGACTCTTTTCTCGCGTCGTTGTCGGGGAGTGAATCACCTTTGGTAAGTGGAACTTGGTAAGGAAAAAAAAAATATATTGTGCAGAAATTTACTGTCACTTGTCACTATGGAAAATAATCCTCTGAGGAGCTTGTTCGCACTACTAGGGAAAAGCCTACCAGTAGCGCTTGACAATCCTATAGTAGTAGCGCTGGGCCGAGCGCTACTGCTAATAACTAGTAGTAGCGCTGTTATGGGCAGAGCTACTAGTAAGTATAGTTAGCAGTAGCGCTTCCCCGTCCAGCGCTACTGCTAACTATAATAGTAGCGCGTGCTCACAGAAAGTGCTGCTACTAAGGCACGCTACTGGTAAGTATTAACCAGCGCTACTGCTAACTTTTACAATTTTCGCAGATTTTCACCCTCTACGTATTTGTGATTTATTTATACAGATTCTATACAATAGTTTCATCCCATCATATTAAACATATACCCTTCTCACATATCATATACATACAATAGTCTTGTCATAATACCATGCATAATCATCATCATCATTATCATTCAACAGAAAATATCATCACATAGTCTCGAAAATAGTGATACATAAGTGCAATCATGTCATGTCTCGAGTAAGCGCAACTACATGGTCATGGCACACTCACAAGTTTCATCATCTCTATCTACAACATGATATAGAACAGAAGAGCGATCAACATGAAGACGAGCGCGACTATGTAGTACCGACGGTGCCACCCCTTCTCATGCTGGAGTGTCGACCACCTCAAGTAACTAATTTCCGCTTTGGCTCTGGTGTCGAACCCTCTGTGGCTAGCACCCGGTACTTGTGCACCTGGGCCTGAGCGGCTGGCCAGTGGTCGTAGACTCCTGGAACCCTCCCAACATACACAACGTAGTAGCCCTTCGCCATCTGTGATCTAGCTAGTACCTGCAAAGTGAGTTGTTGATTTGAACAATAATATGCAACATAATGTACTTAAGAAAACAAAAAGAGACATGATTACCAAAATAAAAGCAACCAATAGTAAACATAAATGACGAAGTTCCTCATACCCAAACTAATTAACTAGAATGATCTACGCTAGTTCAGGACCACGGTTTAGTTACATCACATAGTTTCGCTGTGCATAATTTCAAAGTTTTGCCATAGAAAGACAGTACTGATAAGGCGCGCTAGTTCAGGACCACGGTTTAGTTACAATGCATTCTCATTGAGAATCAGTCGTCCAGGTCGGCGTTCCAATCTTTATAGTCAGGAAGGACGCAACCGAGCTTCGTGAAAGGCTTCATGTCACACGCTGAGCGCTTAGCAGTGCTCGGACATCAAGCCGCGTGATTGGCCCATGGTAGAACATCCCCGTTGGTTCAAGGACTTGCTTCATGATCACTTGGGCTCGTTCACACTGTACGTTATAAAACTCAGCTCGGATTCGATGATCCGGTGTCTTTCCAATGCTTGTGGCCCAGCTGACAATCTCGGCATCTCCGGCAGTAGCTGACTTGCGAAGGCGTTGATGATCCCTTCTGTACTCCAGTGATAACCCACAAGTATAGGGGATCGCAACAATTTTCTAGGGTAGAGTATTCAACCCAAATTTGTTGATTCGACACAAGGGGAAGCCAAAGAATATTCTCGAGTATCAGCAGTTGAGTTGTCAATTCAACCACACCTGAAAGACTTAGTATCTGCAGCAAAGTTTCAGTAGCAAAGTAGTGTGATAGTAACGGTAGCAGTAGTGACAGCAGCAGCACTGACATCAGTAGTGGTAAAGTAACTTAGCAAGGACCAGTAGGAAAATACTCGTAGGCATTGGATCTGTGATGGATAATTATGCCGGATGACATTCATCATGTAACAGGTATAACATAGGGTGATATGTAACTAGCTCCAGTTCGTCAATGTAATGTAGGCATGTATTCCGTATTTAGTCATACGTGCTTATGGAAAAGAACTTGCATGACATCTCTTGCCCATCCCTCCCATGGCAGAGGGGTCCTAATGGAAACTAAGGGATATTAAGGTCTCCTTTTAATAAAGAACCGGAACAAAGCATTAGCACATAGTGAATACATGAACTGCTCATACTATGGTCATCTCCGGGAGTGGTTCCGACTACTGTCACTCCGGGGTTTCCGGGTCATAACACATAGTAGGTGACTACAACTTGCAATATAGGATCAAGAACACACATATATTGATGAAAACATAATAGGTTCAGATCTGAAATCATCGCACTTGGGCCCTAGTGACAAGAATTAAGCATAGCAAAGTAGTAGCAACATCAACCTTAGAAGATAGTGGATACTAGGGATCAAACCTCATCAAAACTAACTCGATCACATGATAGATCTCATCCAACCCATCACCGTCCATCAAGCCTACGATGAGATTACTCACGAACGATGAAGAGCATCATGGAATTGGCGATGAAGGATGGTTGGTGAAGACGACGGCGTCGATTTCCCCTCTCCGGAGCCCAGAACGGACTCCAGATCTGCCCTCCAGAGGAAGAATAGGTGGTGGCGGTGGCTCCGTGTCATGAAACGCGATGAACTCTTCTCTCTTAATTTTTTCTGGGCGAAAGAGAATATATAGAGCTGGAGTTAGAGGCTGCGGAGCCACGAGGGCCTCACAAGCCTGCCAGGCACGACCAGGGGGGGGCTCCTGGGCTTGTGGGCTCCTGGCTCCGCGTCTCGAGGTGATTCTTGCACCAGTATTTTTTATATATTCCACAAAAAATCCTCGTAAATTTCTTGGTCATTCCGAGAACTTCTATTTCTGCGCAAAAACAACACCATGGCAATTCTGCTGAAAACAACGTCAGCCCGGGTTAGTTCCATTCAAATCATGCAAATTAGAGTCCAAAACAAGGGCAAAAGAGTTTGGAAAAGTAGATACGATGGAGACGTATCAACTCCCCCAAGCTTAAAGCCTTGCTTGTCCTCAAGAAATTCAGTTGACAAACTGGAAGAGAAAAAATAAAAACTTTTACGAACTCTGTTTGATCTTGTTGTTGTAATTATGTCTAACTCATATTTAGATTTTTAGCAAGATCATAAGCTAACCACATAAGCAATACCATTTAGGTCTCATTGTGTACTCATATCAATGGCATAATCAACTAGCGAGCAATAAAGATAGGTTCCAAACGTCAACACTTCAATCAAAACAAACTTGAAAACAATATGAACGGATGGTATCTCGCTAGCCCTTTCTGAGACCGCAAAACATAAATGCAGAGCACCTTCAAAGACCAAGGGCTGACTGAACATTGTAATTCATGGCAAAGAAGATCCAGTCACAGTCATACTCAATATCAATTAATAGCAAAGCATAAAAATGACGGGGGTGCTCTCTAACTGGTGCCTTTTATAAGAAGAGGATGACTCAACAGAAACGTAAATAGATAGGCCCTTCGCAGAGGGAAGCATTGATTTGCAGAGGTGCTAGAGCTCAAGCTTTTAAAACAGAGATAAATAATTTTGGGTGGTATGCTTTCATTGTCAACGCAATGACCAAGAGTTTTCACCATCTTCCATGCTACACAAATTATAGGCGGTTCCCAAACAGAAAAGTAAAGTTTTGACTCCCCCACCACCAATCAATCACACTCCATGACTAACTGAATCCTCGGGTGCTGTCCATACCAACAACAAACCAGGGGGATTTTTGTTTGCAATTATATTTTCGATTTGAGCATGGAACTGGGCATTCCGATTACCGGCCCCTTCCTCGTGAGTGATAGTGAATAAACACATATCGAGGATAACACGCCTAGCATGGAAGATACTGACCGCCCCTTGTCACCACATGAACGGTTCGAGCATACAAAACAGATTATTTCTTGAAGATTTAGAGAGTGGCACATGCAAATTTACTTGGAACGGCAGGTAGATACCGCATATAGGTAGGTATGGTGGACTCATATGGAACACCTTTGGGTTTATGGAAGTGGATGCACAAGCAGTATTCCTGCTTAGTACAAGTGAAGGCTAGCAAAATACTGGGAGGCGACCAACTAGAGAGCGACAACAATCATCAATATGTATTGAAATTAACCAACATTGAGTGCAAGCATGAGTAGGATACAAATCCCATAAACATGAATATCATAGAGGCTATGTTGATTTTTGTTTCAACTACATGCGTGAACATGTGCCAAGTCAAGCCACTTGAATCATTCAAAGGGAGATACCATCCTATCATACTACATCATAATCATCTTGAAATTCATGTTGGCATTCAAGACAAACCATTATAAGCTCCTAGCTAATTAAGCATGGCATCAGAAACTATGATCTCTAAGTTGTCATTGCAAACATGTTTCTCTCATAACAATGCTGAATTAGGAACAATGAGCTAGCCATATTTACAAAAACAAAATAGGTCGAGTTCATACCAGCTTTTACAGGCTCAGTCACTTCATCATATATCGTCATTATTGCCTTTCACTTGCACGACCGAATGATGTGAATAATAATGAGAGTGTTCGTGCATTGGACTAAGCTGGAATCTGCAAGCAAACTCACAGGAGAAGACAAAGTAATATGGCTCTTTGACGGATAAACAATAATGCATACGAGAGCCACTAAACATTTTAACCATGGTCTCCTACCTTGACCCAAAGACAAAGAAAACTATTTACACGGGAAAGTTCTCAACAAGCAAAAGAAGAACGAGAAATCTTTTTGGGTTTTCCTTTTAAAAACCACTAAGCAAGCTGGAAAGTAAACTTACAACTATTTTTTTTGTTTTTCTCAAATTTAAACAAACACATAAGAAGAAAGCGAGAAAAAGAAATAAACAAGCATGGATGATATAGTGGCAAAGTGTGAACACCGACTATCAAAGTAAAAGTGTGAGCATGGATATAAAGTCGGTGAGAAACACGTACTCCCCCAAGCTTAGGCTTTTGGCTAAGTTGGTCTACTCCGACGGCTGGTCCGGGCGATATCCAAAATCATAATGGGGGTTGTACGGGAATGCGACATCTACCGCCTGAATAGCTGCCTCACGGAGGCGAGCAGCCTTCGCCTCCCTCTCATACTCCTCTGCCTCTCCTCTGGTTATGTAATATCTCCGTTTTACTTGAAAGTCAAAGAAGACAGGAGCAGGAATGGTAATATGGAAAACACGCTGTCGGTTAAATATTAACCGGTATAGGAGGGATTCATTATCCCTCTCAAGGAACTGATAACGTGTCATAGCGGCGCGATCAAGGAAAGCTGTATGGAGCGGGGGGTTCTCGTGCATGGATGGGCATTCCAAGAAAATTTGCTATGCGAGTGGCATAGATCCCACCGAAGAAATCCCCTTCATTAGCATTATTATTTAGCCTCCTCGCAATTATAGCTCCCATGTAGAAACTTCGAGCATCCGTTACTGCGCTCTTAAGAATACTAAGGTCAGGTGCGCAGAGGTGACAATGCTTAGTCTTGCCATTAATGCATCTACCTATGAAGAGGGAAAAATAATGCAAGGCAGGAAAATGAACGCTCCCCATGGTAGCCTGCGTAATATCTCTAGTTTCTCCGACAGTTATACTAGAGATAAAATCTCTAACTGAAGACTTAGGAGGATCATTGAGACTACCCCAATCAGGTATCTTGCAAATTCTGTTGAAATCCTCTAAATCCATGGTATACGATTTGTCATAAAGATCAAACAGTATAGATGTGTCACGGCCAATTGAAAATTTGAATCTACGAACAAAAGAGGCACTGAGAGTAGTATACTGTTCACATTTATTGGAGATGAATTCCTCAAGCTCGGCGTTGTGAACAAATGTATCAAACTCGTCTTTTAAACCTGCATCAATCATGAATTCATCGGAAGGCCATTCACATGGTTGTACCTGTTCGTTCCTCGGTTGGTAAGGATCGGGCTCCCGAATCGCGAGACGGGGACCCCTTTTGCTTGAAGAACCACCATGATAGTTTTTCTCGAACATCTTCTTTTTCTGAAATTTTTAGTGACTCAAAAGAAAAGTGAACAAGGCTCAAGAAAACTCATAGTAACTACTCCTACAAGTGCCTAGAGGCCATATCATGCATCAAAACTACTTGGGACCAACTAAAATTTACATGCAAAGCTCAAGAACATGGTCACCAAGACAACAAAAATACGCAACGAATAAAGCACTTGAACAAAAACTAATTGGACCAATGGAGGAGTCACATACCAAAGAACAATCCCCCAAAACAGTTTTGTGAATGTGGCTTTGCACAAGGAGATCGAAAAATGCAGCAAGAAGAGCAAGAACACAGGTTTGAGCTGTGGAATGATTTTTTCTAGAGGTAGGAGAAGGAGATGGGAGCTGGAATAAGTGGAGGGGGGGCACTTGGGACCCACAAGCGTGCCAGGCGCGGCCAGGGGGGGTGCCCGCGCCTCGTGGGCTTGTAGCCCACTGGTGCATCCCCCTGACTAGCTCTCGATCTCAGAATTTTTCTAATATTCGAGAAAAAATCATACTTGAATTTCAGGGCATTTGAAGAACTTTTCTTTTCGGGACACTTTTCTAAGGGACGGAAAAAGAAGAAAATAGGAGAAACTAAAGCTAAATTTATCATTTTTCTTCTAAACAACAGAAAGTAAAGGTTAGGAGTAGAAGGTTGTGACTCCTAGATTCATCCATCTCATGGTCATCAAAAGAAATCCGTCAATGAGGTTGATCAAGTCTCCTTGACAAACTTTTTTCGAATCACATAAAACCGGAGAACTTTCGAATAATCACTAGGTTACCTCAATGGGGATGTGCATATCCCCAACAAGTAAATCACACTTCATCTTGACAGTAGGTATAGGGCATTCAAAGCTTCCAATAAGAATTGATGAAGATTTTTCAATAGCACTGATACAATGAACTCGATATTGTTTCTTCGGAAAGTGCACCGTGTGATCATTACCATTAACATGGAAAGTGACACTGCCTTTGTTGCAATCAATAACAACCCCTGCAGTGTTTAAAAAGGGTCTTCCGAGGATGACCGCCAGGGCATCATCCTCAGGAATATCCAAAATAACAAAGTCCATTAAGATAATAACGTTAGCAACCACAACAGGCACATCCTCGTAAATGCCAATAGGAAAAGCAGCTGATTTGTCGGCCATTTGCAAAGACATTTTAGTAGGTGTCAACTTATCCAATTCAAGTCTACAATATAAAGAAAGAGGCATAACACTAACACAGGCTCCAAGATCGCATAAAGCAGTTCTAACATAATTTCCTTTAATGGAGCAAGGTATAGTGGGCACTCCGGGATCACCTAGTTTCTTAGGAGTTCCACCCATGAAGGTGTAATTAGCGAGCATGGTGGAAATCTCAACCTCAGGTATCCTCCTTTTATTATTCACAATATATTTCATGTACTTAGCATAAGGAGACATTTTGAGCATATCTGTCAAACACATTTGCAAAAAGACAAGTCTAATCATTTCAACAAAGCGCTCAAAATCCTCATCATCCTTTTTCTTGGATGGTTTGGGAGGAAAGGGCATGGGTTTTTGAACCCATGGTTCTCTTTCTTTACCATGCTTCCTAGCAATAAAGTTGTTCTTATCATATCTCCTATTCTTAGGTTGTGGGTTATCAAGATCAACAGGTTCAATCTCCACATCCTTATCATTGCTAGGTTGAGCATCAACATGAACACCACTATCAATATTATCACTAGGCTCATGTTCATCACCAGATTGTGTTTCGACATCAGAAACAGAGACATCGTTTGGATTCTCGGGTGTGACAGCAACAGGTTTGCTAGCATGCAAGTTCCTGTCATCTTTCTTTTTCTTCCTAATACCAAGATGACTAGGTGCATTAGTGCTAACTCCTTGAGAATCATGTTCAATTCTCTTAGGATGGCCCTCAGGATACAAAGGTTCCTGAGTCATTCTACCACCTCTAGTGACAACTCTAATAGACTTGTCATTCAACTCATTGAGCAAGTCATTTTGAGCCTTAAGTACTTGTTCTACTTGAGTAGTGACCACAGAGGCATGTTTACTCAAAAGCTTAAGATCATTGACATTTCTATCCACACAAGTACTTATATGATCAATCATATGAGCATTTTGTCTCAATTGTGTGCTAACATAATCATTGAAACTTTGTTGTTTGACAACAAAGTTATCAAATTCATCTAAGCATAAGATAGCAGGTTTATCATAAGGAATATCACTCTCATTGAATCTACGAAGAGAATTTACCTCTAATACCTGTGTCGAGTTATCAAGACCATGTATTTCTTTGATAGGTGGTAGATTCTTAACATCTCCAGATTTAATACCTTTCTCTTGCATAGATTTCTTGGCTTCTTGCATATCTTCAGGACTGAGGAATAGAATGCCTCTTTTCTTCGGAGTTGGCTTCGGAGGTGGTTCGGGAATAGTCCAAGCATTGTCATTGCTCAAGATATTATTCAATAGAATTTCAGCTTGTTCCACAGTTCGTTCCCTGAAAACACAACCAACACAACTATCTAGGTGGTCCCTAGAAGCACCGGTTAGTCCATTATAAAAGATATCAAGTATTTCATTTTTCTCAAGAGGGTGATCAGGCAAAGCATTAAGTAACTGGACAAGCCTCCCCCAAGCTTGTGGGAGACTCTCTTCTTAAATTTGCACAAAGTTATATATATCCTACAAGGCAACTTGTTTCTTATGGGCAGGAAAATATTTCTCAGAGAAGTAGTAAATCATATCCTGGGGACTACGCACACAACCAGGAGCAAGAGAAGTGAACCAAGTCTTAGCATCACCCTTTAGTGAGAAAGGAAACAACTTAAGGATATAGTAATGGCGAATCTTTTCCTCATTCGTGAATAGGGTGGCTATATCGTGCAGTTTGGTAAGATGTGCTACAACCGTTTCAGACTCATAACCATGAAAAGGATCAGATTCAACGAAAGTGATTAACTCAGGATCGACAGAGAATTCACAATCCTTATCAGTAACAAAGATAGGCGAAGTAGCAAACTTAGGATCGTATTTCATTCTAGCCTTCAGAGATTTTTATTTCCACTTGCGCAATAAATTCTCAAGATCATAGCTATCCTTACAAGCAAGAAAGTCTTCAGCTACCTCTCCCTCCATAACATAACCCTTAGGTATATCAGGCAATTCATATCTTGGAGATCTAGGTCTAACAGGTGTAACAACAGGTTCTACTTCAATAATTTCATCTGTTTCAGAAGTATGATCACATTCAGCAGTAACCCTAGCAATTTGTGCATCAAGAAATGCACCCAGTGGCAAATCAGTATCAAGCAAAGCATCATCATAAGCATCATGGATTGCAGAAGTAGCATCATCAAGCACATGCGACACATCAGAATTACCAATAGGTGGTGGTGTCGCAAATTTACTCATAACTGAAGGTGAATCAAGTGCAGAGCTAGATGGCAGTTCCGTACCTGTCCTCGTAGTTGAGGGCAAGACTTTAGTTTTTGGATCTCTCGGATTCCTCATAGTGATCAACTGACGTAAATCCCAAGTGACTCAGAGAATAGAGCTATGCTTCCTCGGCAACGGCACCAGAAAAAGGTCTTGATAACCCACAAGTATAGGGGATCGCAACAGTTTTCGAGGGTACAATATTCAACCCAAATTTGTTGATTCAACACAAGTGGAAGCCAAAGAATATTCTCGAGTATTAGCAGTTGAGTTGTCAATTCAACCACACCTAAAAGACTTAGTATCTGCAACAAAGTTTCAGTAGCAAGGTAGTGTGATAGTAACGGTAGCAGTAGTGACAGCAACAACAGTGACAGCAGTAGCGGTAAAGTAACTTAGCAAGGACCAGTAGGAAAAGACTCGTAAGCATTAGATCGGTGATGGATAATTATGCTGGATGACATTCATCATGTAACAGGTATAACATAGGGTGATATGTAACTAGCTCCAGTTCGTCAATGTAATGTAGGCATGTATTCCGTATTTAGTCATACGTGCTTATGGAAAAGAACTTGCATGACATCTGTTGTCCATCCCTCCCATGGCAGCGGAGTCCTAATGGAAACTCATTAAGGTCTCCTTTTAATAGAGAACCGGAACAAAGCATTAGCACATAGTGAATACATGAACTCCTCATACTATGGTCATCTTCGGGAGTGGTTCCGGCTACTGTCACTCCGGGGTTGCCGGGTCATAACACATAGTAGGTGACTACAACTTGCAATATAGGATCAAGAACACACATATATTGATGAAAACATAATAGGTTCAGATCTGAAATCATCGCACTTGGGCCCTAGTGACAAGAATTAAGCATAGCAAAGTAGTAGCAACATCAACCTTAGAAGATAGTGGATACTAGGGATCAAACCCATCAAAACTAACTCGATTACATAAGAGATCTCATCCAACCCATCACCGTCCATCAAGCCTACGATGAGATTACTCACGAACGATGAAGAGCATCATGGAATTGGCGATGAAGGATGGTTGGTGAAGACGACGGCGTCGATTTCCCCTCTCCGGAGCCCAGAACGGACTCCAGATCTGCCCTCCAGAGGAAGACCAGGTGGTGGCGGTGGCTCCGTGTCGTGAAACGCGATGAACTCTTCTCTCTTAATTTTTCTGGGCGAAAGAGAATATATAGAGATGGAGTTGGAGGCTACGGAGCCACGAGGGCCTCACAAGCCTGCCAGGCACGGCCGAGGGGGGGGGGGGGGGGCGCCTCCTGGCTTGTGGGCTCCTGGCTCCGCGTCTCCAGGTAATTTTTTATATATTCCACAAAAAATCCTCGTAAATTTCCAGGTAATTTCGAGAACTTTTATTTCTGTGCAAAAACAACACCATGGCAATTCTGGTGAAACAGCGTTAGTCCGGGTTAGTTCCATTCAAATCATGCAAATTAGAGTCCAAAACAAGGGCAAAAGAGTTTGGAAAAGTAGATACGATGGAGACGTATCATCGAGCAGGTGATGCATGAGGTAGAATCCATCAGCCTGACTCTCGTTCGGTTGCTGGATGCAGTAGAAGTCGGTCTTATGGCCAAAAGCTGGTGCTTTATTCCTGGACCTTTTCACCTTGATATATCCACTAGTCATGCTGAAGGTCCACAGGGCAGAGTCGAGAACATTCTTGACATGCGTGTAATCCTTTTTCTTTAGGTTCTTTGACGAGTCCAAGTACACATCATGGGAGTATTTCGGGTACAGAACGACGAGGACGGCGCCGTCCCCGCTGCAAAAATTAATTACACCTCAGTTGTGCCACTATGCTTGCAAAGGAATGATTAACATGTCGAAAGGATATGCGCGGATGACTTACGAGGGATGATAAGGCAGGAGAATTGCTTCCTTGTCCTTATTAGCGATCATGAATTCGCCGAGGTACTTGCTCGCATACTCACGGTGCTCTTTGCAAACTCCCAAGAAGTCCTCGTGCATATAGTATGGGTCCGCGACGCAGATATAGTTGATGCTCTCCCTTCTGATGACATTGTCGATATACAGGCAATACATGCGGATGAACTGGAAATCCAGCTTGGTCATGTGGAACATGTTGTAGAAAGGTGGCACTAGCCGCAACTAGCAGTAGCGCTGCATACCAGAACGCGCTGCTGCTATTATCGTACTAGTAGCGCTTGTTACAGACGCACGCTACTACTAATTGGGGCCACTAGCAGCAGCAGTGGTGCAAAACAAAGCGCTACTGCTAAAAACTTAACAGTAGCGCTGGCTTATGGACAACGCTGCTACTACAGCTACCGTTGGTGGCATCGTCTAGTCCCACATAGTAGTAGCGCTTTCCTGACAAGCAACACTACTGCTAAGCTCTTAGTAGTAGCGCTCAAGTGGACCCGCACTACTGCTAATTAGCAACAACGTGTTATTTTTTCCAGCGCTAGTACTGAGGTCCTGTGTATAGGCTTTTCCCTAGTAGTGTCAGGGTATCTTCACCCGGACTCGAAGCACAAAGAGATGCTCCTCAACATGCTGCACCTACTGAAAATAGAAGGTCTTTCCTTTATCTTTCCTTTATCTTTGAAGGAAAAGGCGTTGACATGGTATAGGCTATGTGATGATATTGGATCATGGAACTACAACCGATTGAAATTTTAATTTCATCAGAAGTTTTATCCTATGCATCTGGTTCATCTTGATCGGAATTATATTTATAATCTTTGGCCTCGTGAAGGAGAAAGAATCGCTCAAGCTTGGGGGAGGCTTAAGTCAATGTTATATTCATGCCCCAATCATGATCTCCCGTGAGAAATTATTATTCAGAATTTTTATGCTCGGCTCTCTCGTAATGATCAATCCATGCTCGACATTTCTTGTGATGGTTCTTTTATGAAGAAAGATAATGAATTCAAATGGGACTTATTGGAAAGAATTAAACACAACTCTGAAGATTGGGAACTCAAAGAAGGTAATGAGTCAGGTATAATCCTTAAGTTCGATTGTGTTAAATCCTTTATAAACACCGATGCTTTTCGTGATTTTAGCACTAAATATGGACTTGACTCTGAGGTAGTAGCTTCATTTTGTGAATATTTTGCTACTCATGTTCATCTCCCCCAGGAGAAGTGGTTTAAATATCATCCTCCCATTGACGTTAAAGTGGTATAACCTATTAAAGTTGAAGAAGAATCTATTATTTATAATGCTGATCCTGTTATTCCTACTGCTTATATTGAGAAACCACCCTTTCCTGTTAGGATAAAAGAACATGCTAAAGCTTCAACTATGGTTCGTAAGAGTTGTACTAGAACATCTATACCTCCTCAGCAAATTAAAGTAGAACCTAATATTGTTATGGTCAAAGATCTCCTGGTTGATAATATTGGTGGGCATGTCATTCACTTGTGTGATGAAGCCACTAGAATTGTTAGACCTGATACTAAGGGTAAACATAGACATGTTGTTGGCGTGCTTGTTGTTTCTGTTAAAATAGGAGATAATTGTTATCATGGCTTATGTGATGTGGGTGCTAGTGTGAGTGCAATTCCCTTTACCTTATACCAAAAAATATGAATGATATTGCACCAGCCGAATTTGAAGAAATTGATGTTACCATCAAGCTTTCTAATAGAGATACTATTTCACCAATTGGGATTGTTATAGATGTTGAAGTCTTGTGTCGGAAAGTAAAGTATCCTACTGATTTTCTTGTTCTTGGTTCCCCACAAGATGATTTTTGTCCCATTATATTCGGTAGACCTTTCTTGAATACTGTTAATGCTAAGATTGATTGTGAAAAAGAAACGGTCACTGTAAGTTTTGGGGATGCATCTCATGAGTTCAATTTCTCTAAATTTCGTAGACAACCCCATGGCAAAAAATTGCCTAGTAAAGATGAAATTATTGGTCTCGCTTCCATTGTTGCGCGTCCTACCGACCCCTTAGAACAACATTTTCTAGACCATGAAAATGATATGCATATGAATGAAAGGAATGAAATAGATAGGATTTTCTTTAATCAGCAGCTTATTCTGAAACACAACCTGCCTGTTGAAATAATTGTGGATCCTCCTCCACCCAAGGGTGATCCCGTGTTTGAGCTTAAACAATTACCTGATACTCTGAAGTATGCTTATGTTGATGAAAAAGAGATATATCCTGTTATTATTAGTGCTAACCTTTCAGAGCATGAAGAAAAGAGATTATTGAAAATTCCGAGGAAGCACCGTGCCGCTATTGGATATACTCTTGATGATCCTAAGGGCATTATTCACACTCTATGTCAGCACAAAATCAATATGGAACCAGATGCTAAACCAGTTGTTGATCACCAATGACAATTAAATCCTAAAATGAAGGAAGTGCTAAGAAATGAAATACTAAAGCTTCTGGAGGCAGGTGTAATTTATCCTATTGCTGATAGTAGATGGGTTAGTCCCGTTCACTGTGTCCCTAAAAAGGAAGGTATTACCGTTGTTCCTAATGAAAAAGATGAATTAATCCCACCCAAAAATGTTACATGATATAGAATGGAATTGATTTCAGGAAATTAAATAAGGCTACTAGGAAAGATCATTATCCGCTACCTTTTATAGATCAAATGCTAGAAAGATTATCCAAACATACACATTTTTGCTTTCTAGATGGTTACTCTGGTTTCTCTCAAATACTTGTATCAAAAGAGGAACAAGAGAAGACCACTTTTACTTGCCCTTTCAGTACCTTTGCCTATATACGCATGCCTTCTGGTTTATGCAATGCACCTGCTACCTTTCAAAGATGTATTATGGCTATATTCTCTGACTTTTGTGAAAATATTGTTGAGGTTTTCTTGAATGATTTTTTCGTTTACGAAACTTCTTTTGATGATTGCTTGAGCAACCTTGATCAAGTTTTGCAGAGATGCAAAGAAACTAATCTGGTCTTGAATTGGGAGAAGTGCCACTTTTTGGTCAATGAAGGCATCATCTTGGGACACAAAATCTTCGAAAGAGGTATTGAAGTTCATAAAGCTAAAGTTGATGCTATTGAAAAAATGTCGTGTCCAACAGATTTTTAAGGTATAAGAAGTTTCCTTGGTCATGATGGTTTCTATAGGAGATTTATTAAAGACTTCTCTAAAATTTCTAAGCCTCTCACTAATCTTTTGCAAAAGGATATTCCATTCGTTTTTATGATGATTGTGTAGAAGCATTTGAAATTCTTAAGAAAGCCTTGATAACTGCACCTGTTGTTGAACCACCTGATTGGACCTACCCTTTGAAATTATGTGTGATGCTAGTGATTATGCTGTTGGTGTTGTTGTAGGACAAAGAGTTGATAAGAAATTAAATGTCATCCATTATGCTAGTAAAACTCTATACATTGCTCAAAGAAATTATGGTACCACTAAAAAGGAATTTTTAGCAGTTGTCTTTGCTTGCGATAATTTTAGACCTTATATTGTTGATTCCAAAGTAACTGTTCACACTGATCACGGTGCTATTAAGTACAACATGGAAATGAAAGATGCTAAGCCTAGACTTATTAGATGGGTTCTTCTGCTACAAGAACTTGATTTGCATATTATCGATAGAAAGGGTGTGATAACCCCGTAGCAGATAACTTGTCTAGATTAGAAAATATTCTTGATGATCAACTACCTATTGATGATAGCTTTCCTGATGAACAACTGGCTGTTATAAATGCTTCACGCAATGCTCCTTGGTATGCTGATTATACTAATTACATTGTTGTAAAATTTATACCGCCTAGTTTCACATACCAACAAAAGAAAAAGTTCTTCTATGATTTAAGACATTACTTTTGGGATGATGCACACCTTTTTAAAGAAGGAGTAGATGGAGTTATTAGATGTTGTGTACCTGAGCATGAACAGGGACATATCCTATACAAGTGCACTCCAAGGCCTACGGAGGACACCACGTTGGAGATAGAACTGCACACAAGGTATTATAATCTGGTTTTTATTGGCCTACTCTCTTCAAGGATGCTCGTAAGTTTGTTTTGTCTTGTGATGAATGTCAAAGAATAGATAACATTAGTAGACATTAGGGAATGCCTATGAATT
Source organism: Hordeum vulgare subsp. vulgare (assembly GCF_904849725.1). Taxonomy (NCBI): domain Eukaryota; kingdom Viridiplantae; phylum Streptophyta; class Magnoliopsida; order Poales; family Poaceae; genus Hordeum; species Hordeum vulgare. The sequence goes on along the minus strand of NC_058519.1, from coordinate 457,600,327 downwards.
ACTCTTTAGTTATTGAACCATTTGATGTTTGGGGTTTTCATTATATGGGACCTTTTCCAAAATCCAACGGGCATACTCATATTCTAGTTGCTATTGATTATGTTACTAAGTGGGTATAAGCTATTCCAACTAGTAGTGTTTCCCATAACACTTCTATTAAAATGCTGAAATAAGTTATTTTCCCTAGATTTGGAGTCCCTAGATGTTTAATGACTAATGGTGGTTCACACTATATTCATGGTGCTTTCCGTAAATTGCTTGCAAGGTATGATGTTAATCATAGAGTTGCATATCCTTATCATCCTCACTCTAGTGGGTAATTAGAATTGAGCAATAGAGAAATAAATTTGATCTTGCAAAAGACCATTAATAGATCTAGAAAGAATTGGTCTAAGAAACTTGACGATGCATTATGGGCTTATAGAACCGCTTACAAAAACCCTATGGGTATATCTCCTTATAACATGGTTTATGGAAAATCATGTCACTTACCCCTAGAGCTAGAACATAAAGCCTATTGAGCAATTAAAGAGCTTAACTATGATTTCAAACTTGCCGGTGAGAAGAGGTTATTCGACATTAGCTCACTTGATGAATGGAGAACCGAGGTCTATGAGAATGCCAAAGTTGTTTAAAGAAAAAGTGAAGATATGGCATGATAGAAGGATACAAAAGCGTGAATTTAATGTAGGTGATCATGTCCTGCTATACAACTCTCGTTTAAGATTTTTTGCAGGAAAACTTCTCTCTAAGTGGGAAGGGCCTTACATTATCGAGGAAGTATATAGTTCCGGTGCCATCAAGATCAACAACGCCGAAGGCACAAATCCGAAGGTGGTAAATGGGCAAAGAATCAAACATTATATCTTAGGTACTCCCATAAATGTTGAAACTAATATTATCAATACCATAACTCCGGAAGAGTACATTAGGGAGACCTATCAGAACGCCTCGAACCCCGAAAAGGAATAGGTATGTGCTACGGTAAGAAAACCGACTCCAAAACATTTTCAATGGCAATTTTTAGAAGTTTCTGAATATTTAAAAAATTAGGAAAATTTAAAGCAGTCCAAAGCGTGCACGAGGAGGCGACAAGCCCGGGGGGCGCGACCTACCCCTGGCCGCGCCCTGCAGGCTTGTGTCCACCCCGTGCACCCTCCGGACTCCGATTTCTTATGGAAGACTTCTTTGGGCCGGCAAAAATTCATTATATGATCTCCTTAAGGTTTTGACCTCTCTATCTCGACAATATCTCCTGGTTTCGTTTCGAGCTGCTTGTGTAACAGATTTAGACCAACATGACATCTTCAAGTTCCCTGAAGGACAAGTTCTTTGAGAGGGTCATCAACCCCTACCTCTCGGAGGTGCTGCAACACCCTCAAACCATTGAGATGCATGAGGGGGTGCTGCACATCCGTGATGTTAAGGGACCAAAGAAGACCGGAAGTGTGGAGACAAGGCTCGAAGCGATGGAACAACAAGTCTTCAAGTGCGAGGGGATGGTGGAACGAGGGCTTACTGCCAATCACCTGATGATCATGGAGTTTACCTGTAAGCACAAGCTGGACGTTAAGGACCTTTGGTATCACATCTTCAAGATTTACGAGAAAATCGAGCACCTCCAAGCCTAGATCTATGACCTGCAAAACCAAAATTGTGAGTATGGACACAGATTTAAGAAAATGAGTTTGGCTGCAGGCTTGAGCATCGCAGAGACTAGTTCATATTTTCATGATGGTGCGCCCATGCCTTGGAATATGGAGGACAAACCTTCAACCTCACCAACAACTCCAACATCACCACCTCCGAAGGAAGATAGATGGACACATGGTTATGGGCACTCCCCTTGGCTTGTGGCAAGCTTGGGGAGGTGCCCCGGTATCGCATCACCATCACACCTTTTTACTTTTTTGTTTCTTTTTCTTTTCGTTCGATCCTTTTAGTTATATCTTGATCTAGTAGAATGAAGTTTTAATGTGATCTAGTTTTGAGTTTTTCTTTTTATTCCCCCTATGTAAGCAAGTCCGAGAGTTATATAATAAAGAGTAGTTTTGAATTGAGGGATTTGCTTGCTTGCTATGATCATGAGAAAAATAAATAGAAATAAGTATAGAATAAAAGCAATAGGGTATACATAATGATCTTATGGGGGGTGATGACTTAACATATAAAAAGTATGTTGACAGAAATTTGTTGTGAGTTGACAAACAAAGCTATTGGTCATTGTTGCAAATAAAAGGAATTAATAAATAAATAGAGGTTCACATATAAATATATTATCTTATACAACTTTTGTGATTGTGAGCACTCATTAAAATATCATATGCCAAAAGGTTGATGTTGGACAAAGAAGACAACATAATGAGTTATGTTTGCTTATTTCCGAATAGAAGTTATATGGTTATAGATCCTTCAACATGTGTCGCTTGCTTCCACCTCATATTAGCCAAAAGAAACTCTTGCACCAAGTAGAGATACTACTTGTGCATCCATAAACCTTTAACCCTGTTTTTGCCTTGAGAGTCCACCATACCTACCTATGGATTGAATAAGATCCTTCAAGTAAGTTGTCATCGGTGCAAGCAATAAAAATTTCTCCTTAAATATGTGTGGTTTATTAGTGTGAGGAAATAAACTTTATACGAACTAGTGATATAGAACAAATAAAAGCGACGGACTGCATAATAAAGTTCTTTACCACAAGGGGCAATATAAAGTGACGTTCTTTTGCATTAAGAGATTGTGCATCCAACTATAAAAGCGCATGCAACCTCTGCTTCCCTCTGCGAAGGGCCTATCTGTTACCTTTACTTTCTAGTACTTACCTTTATGAAAGAGTCATGGTGATTTTCACCATTTCCTTTATTCCGCGTTTATCTTTTGGCAAGCGTCATGTTTTGGGGAATGATCTAGACAAATATATCCACTCGGATGTGGGTGATCATGAGTTATTATTGTTGACATTACCCTTGAGATAAATAGCTGGGAGGCAAAACTAAAAGCCCCTATCTTTCTGTGTGTCCGATTGAAGCTTTGACCTCATAGGTACTGCGTGAGTGTTAGCAATTAGGAAAGACTGTAAGATGATTGAGTATGTGGATTTGCTTTACAAGCTCTTATATTGACTCTTTCCTATGTTCCGATAAATTGGAATTGCCTCCATGACTGAAACAAGAGTTTATCTTGTGAATGAACTGTTACTTCAGTATAAGATACTCTATGTCAATATGCATTGTTGTTCTAAAGATAATCATGATGCCCTCATGTCCGTATTTTATTTTATCGACACCTCTATCTCTAAACATGTGGGCATATTTATTGATCTCGGCTTTCGCTTGAGGACAAGCGAGGTCTAAGCTTGGGGGAGTTGATACGTCCATTTTGCATCATGCTTTTATATCATTATTTATTGCATTATGGCTGTTATTACACATTATGCTACAATAATTATGCCTTTTCTATCTTATTTTACAAGATTTACATGATGAGGGAGAATGCCGGCCGTTGGAATTCTGGACTGGAAAAGGAGCAAATCTGAGAGACCTATTCTGCAAAGCTCCAAAAGTCTTGAAAAGTTACGGAGAATTGCTTTGGAATATATAAAAAATAATGGGTGAAAGAAGTACCAGAGGGGACCCATCAGGAAGCCACAAGCCCAGGGGGCGCGACACCCCCCTGGCCGCGCCCTGCAGGCTTGTGGGCCCCCTGGCAGGCCTCCGGTGCCCATCTTCTCCTATATGAAGGGTTTTGACCTGAAAAAAATCATATCAGACCTTTCGGGACGCGACGCCGGTGTCTCGAGGCGGAACTTCGACAGAACCAATCTAGAGCTTCGGCGGAGCGATTCCGCCGAAGAAACTTCCCTCCCGAAGGGGGAAATCGAAGCCATCGTCATCACCAACGATCCTCTCATCGAGAGGGGGTCAATATCCATCAACATCTTCATCAACATCATCTCCTCTCCAAACCCTAGTTCATCTCTTGTATTCGATCTTTGTCTCAAAACCTCTCATTGGTACCTGTGGGTTGCTAGTAGTGTTGATTACTCCTTGTAGTTGATGCTAGTTGATTTATTTGGTGGAAGACGATATGTTCAGAACCTTAATGATTATTAATACTCCTATGATCATGAACATGAATATGCTTTGTGAGTAGTTATGTTTGTTCCTGAGGACATGTGATAAGTCTTGTTATTAGTAATCATGTGAATTGGTATTCATTCGATATTTTGATAAGTTATATGTTGTCTCTCCTCTAATGGTGTCATGTGAACGTCGACTACATGACACTTCACCATTGTTTGGGCCTAGAGGAAGGCATTGGAAGTAATAAGTAGATGATGGGTTTCTAGAGTGACAGAAGCTTACCCTAGTTTATGCGTTGCTTTGTAAGGGGCTGATTTGGATCCATATGTTTAATGTTATGGTTAGATTTATCTTAATTCCTATTTCCTAGTTGCGGATGCTTGCGAGAGAGGTTAATCATAAGTGGGAGGTTTGTCCAAGTAAGGGCAGCACCCAAGCACCGGTCCACCCACATATCAAAGTATCAAAGTAACGAACACGAATCATATGAGCATGATGAAAACTAGCTTGACATAAATTCCCATGTTTCCTTGGGAGCGCTTTTCTTTATATAAGAGTTTGTCCAGGCTTGTCCTTTGCTAAAAAGGATTGGGCCACCTTGCTGCACCTTAGTTACAATTGTTACTTGTTACACGTTACAAATTACCTTATCACAAAACTATTTGTCACCGTTAATTTCAGTGCTTGCAGAGAATACCTTACTGAAAACCGCTTGTCATGTCCTTGTGCTCCTCGTTGGGTTCGACACTCTTACTTATCAAAAGGACTAAGGTAGACCCCCTACACTTGTGGGTCATCATGGCCCAAGGTTAAAATCTTCGCGGTGCCATACCTACCAACTCAAACATAGATGGCTTCGGCCATCGCCCCCTCGTTCCTCATGGCATTTGTCTCACAGGAACCTCTATCTTTCACTCCAATTCATGCTCTCTCTATGTTTATTTTCATTTTGGAGTGAACTGACCAAGTTGTCATGACCATCTATCTTATTCTTCATCAAAAATTGATTTTCCATGATTTTTGGACGTTTTTGGGCCATGTGGAGCGGTACTCGCTGCCCCAGCGGTACTACCGATGATAAGAGGTAGTATCGCCCGAAGTAGTGGTACTATCGCTGAGCGGTACTACCGCTCGAGCAGCGGTAGTACCGCTTCGATCCTCCCACGGTGGTTTATGGGGCCAGGCAGGGGCAATTTTCTCTCCCCTTTCCCATTCTTCCCCACTCCTCCTCATGGGTGTGTCTCTCCAGGCGACCCCTAGGCTCCGGTGGCTATCCCGGATCTCTGTTTGGCCACCCATTCACGATTTCAACCGGAGGGATCGTTCTCCACCCTGTCGTCTCGCCATGCATACCAGTATTGTCCCCGTTCTTCTCGTCCTTTGGTCTCCTTTTCACATCTAGGTCTTGGACAATATGTGTTGTATCTAGGTCTTTTTCGTTCCAATTTGTGGCATGTGAGGGGTGTGGATGATATCTTGAGTTTAGATATAATGATCTTGTTGACATTTTGTGGTCAAGACACCCCCGGTAGTACCGGATCTGTACTGTGGTGGTTTTCATCCCACGGTTTCAGTCCTAAGCGGTACTATTGCTCATCCGAGCGGTACTACCGCTCATAAGCTGTAGTACCGCCCCTATCAGCAGTACTACTACCCTGGGCTGGCCCTTTCCGTCTTTTTCTTCTTGTTCATTGTTTCTTTGTTGACTATCCTTGTGTTCTCGTCGGTGTTCTCTCGTGCTCTCATCTGGCTGTGTTTTTGATCTCAGGAGGTGGTAGCTGGGCTGCTCCGGAGCGTAGGACGAATCCCAAGCGTGGCAACCCAAAGAGGTTCCGTTCTTCTGATGGTGAAAGCTCCAGCCAACCACCGGAGGTTGTTCCTGTCATGCAAGCCAGTTAGTCCGCTTCCAAAGCCAAGGGAAGCGCCGTGCTATCAAGCCCTTGAAGTCCCAATCCATGGCTACTCTCTCACCTAAGGAATTCTGGATTTCCTGCAAGCCTAATCCCTATGTGGATCCTTGGGAGCCTTCAATGCTCAACCGTCCCTTCTGGACCCGGAAGCAATTGTCCATCTGCAATGACATTCTGAAGTCAAGGGAGAACCTCTATGTTCCTCATGTCAAGTCTATTGATGTTGAACATATCCGGCGTAATGAAAGGTATTTCAGGACTACACCCTCCCTTTGTGAGAAGATCCGCATCCTTGGTATTATGCAGTTCATCAAAGACTTTGATGCTGAGATTATTGCGGTGTTCTTTGCCACGGTTCACCTGGGTACTGACGAGGCCCGGACTCTTCAATGGATGACCAATGGAGGCTGCTTTCTGCTCCCTGGAAATCCTTTATGGATCTTCTCCACATTGAGGACAAGGGTCTTGAGACCCCTCCGGGATTCCGTCCTCATCATGAGTATGTTGCTACCCACAAGCAAGCCATGTACAAGTTCAGCACTGAGAAGGTCTCCTCGACTACACGCAAGTCCACTTGGGTGCTGGAATCCTTCTTAGATATCATGCACCGCATCTTTCGCGCCACCTTGTTTCCCCGTGTGGGCAATCTGGATCAGGTCCACTCCTCTGTGGTCGACATGCTTCTGTTATGTGAATAGCACAAGTTCAAGAGTCAGGTGCCGCCTCTAGATATCTCTCATGTTATGTGGTCTGAGCTTCGTTCTGCGGTGTCTGAGTGTAAGTGCCCCATGTATGGCCCCTTTGTGATGCATCTGATTGAGAAGACTTGGGAAGTTTCCTTTCCTGGTGAGTTGTTTGAAATTGGGGACTTGGTTTCTCATAAGATTGTGCAGCTCAGGCAGAAGGAAAAGTGGGCTACTCATCGTGCCCCAGTAAAATATGTGCCTAATGATATGGATGAAGATTCTGATGATGATGAGGCTGATGAGGAATTTGTGGCTGACAAGGACACTGCTGCCCCTGCTGCGCCCACCACTGGAGGACCTTCTTGGGCCCAAAAGCTCAAGGAGAAGATGAAGAAGCTCTTTTGTATGCAGGCTAAGGGTCAGTACCGGGGTCATGCGACCGAAAAGGCGGTTATTAATCGTTACAAGGCTCTTAGGAGGCATGTTGGATTAACTATTGAGAGTGGTTCTGATGATTTGCTCACTGATGAGATACCTGGATTGCTCACCACTGCCCATGGGATTCCGATGTTGAGTTACGTGGCTCTCATGCTCCTCCTGGCACCGTTCAACACAAGTCTGAGTCTGGTGAGTACTAATGTGTCTTCTCTGCCCTTTTTGGTGTCTTGCTGCCAAAGGGGGAGAGTGTTGGGATTTGCGTATCACAAGTGTTCTTTCTTTGCTCATATTTTTACTCGTGATCTCGTTTATCGTTTGCTTTGCTTTAAAGACTAAGTTGTGTGGTGTGGAACTTGTTGGTTTGCGTTTTTAATGTGTGTGAGACTCGTGTGAGACTATGTCATATGGTGTGATACATATGCTACCTTAGCTTTATCATATGTCTTTAATTTTGTGAGATGCTTAAATTGCGCCCTTATGATCATGCTCACTTCACTTCTTGGAGCTATATTCTCTCACTTGTCTCTTATATGCAAGAAGTGCCTGTCCATGAAATATAGGGGGAGTGTTGATCCTAGTGTGTGCACTTTGCATTCCAAAAGCATACTCAAATAGTGCACACACTTATGGGGAGCCTCCCTATATTATTTAGACTCTAGGGTTGCATTATATCTCAGGTTTATCCTCTATGCAAATCACGTGTTGTCATCAATCCACCAAAAAGGGGGAGATTGTAAGGGCATATTTCTACCCGTGTAATTTTGGTGATTGATGATGACACTTTTACAGACTAATCGTGTGCAATAAGTATTTCAAGTATTTTCTAGGTTTGCACAAAGATGATTCTTGCCCCTCGGTATTTTGATGAGAAGACGGTTTTCGCTCTCACGCTTCGTTGTCGGTGGACTTGGGTCATAGGAAAATACGTACTATTAAGAGGGGATCCGCTTTGGAAAACTCTCGGTGGAATCATCACGTACACTTCTTCCTCACCGCTTTTCCAGTTCGATGGAGCTTTTTCTACCCTGCCTAAACTTTCGTGCATTGTTCAAGCGGTAGTACTGCTCCCCAGAGCGGTACTACCGCTTATCACCGGTAGTACTACCCTGCGGGCGATAGTACCGCTTAGTGCGGTAGTTTCTTTGTGGTGTCGCTGACCTGTACCGCTCTCAAAAGTGCGAACACTTTTATGGGTGAGTTTTGCGGTAGTACAGGGCGGTAGTACCGCCCGTAGCATGGTACTACCGCACCTAGCGGTACTAGCATTGTTTCCCTGGTTTTGGCATGTCCCTTTTGCCTGAGCGGTAGTACCGCTCCCCTGAGTGGTACTACCACTTATCATCGATAGTACCGCTCCCAGGAGCAGTAGTACCGCTTTGTCTCGTGCACACGGGGTGGGTAACGGGTAGATTCCCTCCCCCACTATATAAGGGGATTCTTGTTCCCTAGAACTCCACCTTTGCCCCCTAATCTCCAATGTTACTCCAAGCTCCATTTTAGCCCGATCTCTCTCCCTATGCAACAAAACTTGTTGATATTATAGGATTTAGTTGAGAGAGCCTTGATCTACACTTCCACCAAACGAAATTTGATTTCCCCCACTAATCCCTTGCGGATCTTGTAACTCTTGGGTGTTTGAGCATCCTAGATGGTTGAGGTCACCTAGAAGCCATATTCCATTGTGGTGAAGCTTTGTGGTCTCGTTGGGAGCCTCCAATTAAGTTGTGGAGATTGCCCCAACCTTGTTTGTAAAGGTTCGGTCGCCGCCTTCAAGGGCACTACTTAGTGGAATCACGGCACCTCGCATCGTGTGAGGGCGTGAGGATAATACGGTGGCCCTAGTGGCATCTTGGGGAGCATTGTGCCTCCACACCGCTCCAACAGAGACGTATTTCCTCTCAAAGGGAAGGAACTTCGGAAGCAAATCCTCATCTTCATAGGTTCCATTTGTGGTTATTTCTTACCTTTACTTGTATTTACTTATTGCTTCTTATTATTGTTGTTTGCGTCATATAGGTTGCTCTCCTAGTTACATATCTAGACAACCTATTTGTCGCGAAACCGTATTTGTTTATAGAAAAGTTTTAATTTTTGTTAGCTGCCTATTCACCCCCCTCTAGTCAACCATATCGATCCTTTCAATCTCTCCTAGAAATGTATTTTGCAACATGACCTCTGTTGTAAAAAAAACCCTTTAACACAACATATGTTGCAAAACTCGCAAAAGTGAAAGGTGGCGCTCAATGCTACTGCCATATCTAATGTCTCGAGTAGCACGCCTCCCCCTCAAATCGGTTTAAGGCTGCGGAGGCAATGCACAAACTTAGACTCGCCAAACTTCGGCCTATACATTTTTTCGCCCCCTATTTCTCTTATGCATGTTCACATATAAACTCTCTTTTAGCTTCAATTTGGCATCAACATAATTCAAACTTTTCATGTTTCAACATCAAACAATTCAACAAGTTTTCAAAGAGGTTTGATTTGATACACAGTTCACGGTTTTTCATGCAAATCAATGGTCATGATCGAAACAACTCACTTAAATCAAAAGGGTAATATAGTTTGTCTGGTGAGGCGCGAAACAAGATGTCACTTCTTTACTGAAGCCAAGAGGCACTTAGGATCAAACAAAGTAAGACTAAAGGGGCCAAGCGAGCTAAGAAAAGGGAGAACCAGGATCTTCAGCCTCTATGCTAGATCCACGACCCACGAAGAGCATCATTGCGAGGAAAGCGTGTAAATAGATATGTTTGTTAAACATTCGTGAAACAGTGTTGGCATGTGATGTAATCAACAATCCTTGACCTCTTTATCACGTGCTCTCTTCTTTTTCCTCTTCAAGAATGGAACTTAGATCTTGTATCTTGGTGTGACACTGAGGAATTTATGCACCTGTGAGAGTGAATTTGTGTTTCGTACTACCATGGTGGTAAATTTGGTATTAAGGGCCTACCAATCCTCCTCTTTATGTCTCAATTTTTTCTCCATTATGTTTCCCAGGCGGAGATTCGAGTACATATCGGGAAACGTCCAACGGTTGGCTGTGATTTTCATCCTACACCGTGTGAAATCCTAGTTTTTCGTCCCCATCTGTGTGCCAGTGAGAGAAACGATTGAGAAACCTCAACTCGGCATCATCGAGACGAAGATGCAAGGTGTGTTGGTTGCTACATCATCAAAGTCATGCCATATATAATCAAAGCTATGGGGCTATGGATGCTTGAAAGTGCGTTATATCGACTAGAGGGGGGGGGGGTGAATAGGAGATTTTTAGAATTTCATCACTGAGGAAATTCCTTTTGAGGAAATTCCTCACCGATGACTAACTTACAGCGGAAACAGTAAAGGATCAGAAGTGCAAAGTTTCACAACAACAGTTTTTCAGAGTGAAGAATGTGAAAACAGATTGCACAGTGAGCAGGCACGCAAAATACAGATGAGGAATAACTAACGTGAAGAATTTGGGGTTGAGGAAATTCAAAGAAAGTCTTCAGCAAATTCTTCAAACAGTCACAGTGAAAGTCATCAACACATAATACGGGGAAAGTAAAGAGTTGAGGAATTAGAACCCGTTTCTCAGTGAAGACAGTCGTTGATGACCCAGTTCCAACTGCTGTGACAGTCGTACATCTGGTTTGGAGCGGCTTGATATTGAAACCAATGGACACCCAGTCCCGGGACACACAGTCCCTACCATATTCTCCTTGAGCTAAGGACACACAGTCCTCGCCCAACACTCGTGGTAAGTCTTCAGGGCAGACTTCCAAACCCTCACAAACTTGGTCACCCGGTGATCCACAATTGACTGCTGGAAAGCTCTAGACCATGACGCCTAACCGTCTGGAGGATGCACAGTCCTCAAAGGTAAAAGGCTTCAGTCCTACACAGGAACAACTTCTTCAGTGATGCTCAATCACTAGGTTTGGTTTGTGGTTTCGGTGGGTGGTGTATTTCCTCACTGATGAATTACTCTCGAAGGCTCTGAGGAATTTGGGTTGCTCTTATGACAAGTGTCAGTTTCTAACGGAGCAGCCAACCAGCTAGTGGTTGTGGGGGGTGGCTATTTATAGCCTGGGAGCATCCCGACATGATTTGACACTAATGCCCTTAAATAATATGACCGTTGGAGTGGATAAGACGAGTGACTTGGCGTGGCTATCGAAACGGTCGAAATCCTCAACTTTGAGAGTCCTCATGTTACTCGTATTCCTCACTTGAGGCTTTTGGTAGGATTAGGCTTGGGTTGAGCATCATGAGGAAATTCATTCCATAGTGTAACTTTGACCCCTTTAACAGTACGGTGTTCCTATTACTCAAATGCGAAGAAAGTAAAATAGAAAGTGTAAATATTCATGCTTCAATTCTTCAGAGTGATTTTCTTCAGGAACCACCGAACTTCTCAATGTTAGTATCTTCATGAGGAATATCAATTTCATCGCAGATTCCTTGCGATTCATTTCTTCAGCTTCAGACCAATTTCTTCAACTGAAGACATATATTTTTAGGGGTCGATATTCTTCAAATATCTCAAAACTCCTCAATGACTTATAAATCCTGTGTACACTCACAAACACATTAGATACTTAACCTATAAGTCTTCAAACCACCAAAATCACTAAGGGGCAGTAGATGCACTTACAATCTCCCCCTTTTTGGTGGTTGATGACAATTAGGTTAAGTTTTCAACAGGGATCAAAAATATGAAGTGTAAATACTCATTTGAGGAATTTGAAATCAAGATTCAGAGAGACTCCCCCTGAAGATGTGCATATCCTGAGGATTTTGCTTTTTACAGCAAATGCACATTGATGATTTATATCATGGAGATCTCCCCCTGAGTCTTGTAAATCTTGCATACATGTAGCATATCATATGAAGAAAATGGAGATGCATGATGACAAATGGTATCTGACGAATTCCAGCATGCGTGCATTAAAACTTGAGGAATAAGCATGCGAAGAAAAATGTTCAAAAGCGTCAGAGTACCATCGGGCTTAAGTTACAACTCATTACATAAAAACTTCAGAAGAGCCAAGAGTTTCTAACTTAAATATAGTTCATAAGCCCCAAAAATATCCCGCTTGAAGACTAACTCTGAAGTTTCTCCCCCTTTGTCATCAAGTGACAAAAAGGGACAAACTGAGGACTAACGCCCGTGAAGACTTCACTCCTTGGCGGTTGAGGAAGAGCCGTGATGCTTCTTGGGGGTAGTCTTCTTCCTTGGACCGGTAGCAGTGTCGAGCTGTTCTTCATCAGATTCAGCAGTGCAGAATGAAGAAAATGAGCTGTCTTCAAGGTCTGGCACTGGAATAGGCCTGAACTTCTTCTTGGGAGGCCACGACCATTCAAAGTCTTCCTCAAAGTCCATTTCTTCAAGCTCAGTCCGAGTCTTCAGATGTGCAAGTGTAGCCCAGGTGTGATCAAAAACCTCATGCAGATAGTGATGGTTGAGCTTCACAGAGTTTTGTGTTTCAGTGAGGGTTTTCACAATGGCACCAAACTGGCGTTTGACCCATTTGTGGTTGCGATCCACCTTCTGGTGAAGACTGAGGAGGAGCTCCCTGGTATTCATCACGCGAGGAGGAATGGGGCTTGCCGGACGAGTCTCAGTATCATCCCATGAGGAATAAGTTTCTGGCTCTCTGAAATGGCCATCAAGGGGCCTACTGCCTTCTTCAATCACAGATTTTCCTTTGCCCTCAATGGACTCGAAAGTCTTCTTGTTGACCCGGATAGGAGGCATATAACCAACATGGTTTTGGCACTCAGCGAGAAAGTTGATGCCTGTCCTTGTCCTGATGAATCTCATGATCCATGGGGCATATATCTTGTGATCAAAAGGACACATAGCATTGTCGGCCAAAGTCCTCAAGAAGAAATCATGGATGTTCATAGGAATACCATGAATGATGTTGAAGAGGATATTCTTCATGAGGCCTACAACATCTTCTTCATCGTCATGGCCTTTGATCGGCGCGAGCACACTGCAGAGGATTCTGTAGACAGACCTGGGTGTGTACTTGAGCTCGTGGACGAGGAAGGTTGTTCTCGGAGATTTTCCTTCAGCCAAAGGCTTCATGAGGACTTCCATCATTCCATTTGGCAGCTCACGCTCACCATAAAGCTTCACAACCTCATCTGAGGGAATTGGTACGGGCAGTTCTCTGAGGAGTTCAGTAGCAGGAGCCTTGTAGTGAGTGTTTTGGGTCATCCAATCAAACACCCATGTGTTAATGTCTTCAGGGTTGCCAGATATGTGAAGATTGGCATAGAACTGAAGAATTAACTCGCTGTTCCAGTCAGATATGTCGGAGCACATTGGGAGTAAACCTGCATCATGAAGGACACTGAGGACTGGCTCGAGGCACGGTATTGCTTCAAGCTCAACATGAGGAATATGCCTGTGCTGGAATATCTTGTTTCGTCCACAGAGCATAGAGGCATAGTAGTTCATCTGAGTCCTAGTCCAAAACTTCAGATGCCTCATTTGAGGCTTGTCATAGGGGTTCTCTCCGATGAAGTACATGCGTTCTTCAAAGAAATTTTCCTTTTGAAACTTTGGACGCTTGGAGAATGGCTGACGCTGAACTGGCTGAAGATTTTGCTGAGGAATAGGAGGGGAGACAACAATAGCAGTCTCTGGGTTGAGCACGACGAATGCATTGTCTTGGGCAGGTGCATTCTCTTCAGCATGTTCCTCAGGGTGAGGAATTTCAGCAGCTGGTACTTCAGGCTGAGGAGATGGTGCTTGCTGGGCGTCAGGCTGAGGAGATGGCTCTGGCTGTGCTTCAGGCTGAGGAATTTCTGCTTCTTGCTCAGTTGGAGGAGTTGGATTAGCCTGTTCCTCATCTTGAGGATTCTGCTCAGAGTGTTGAATTTCATCAGCTTGAGGATTTTCAGTTTGTTCTTCCTCAGCTGGCTTGGTGGCAGAGGCAGTTTCATCAGCTGGTGCAGCTGATGCTTGAACATTGTCTTTTTGAGGATTGAAAGGTTGAGGACTGTCGTCTATCTGAATTTCCTCATCAGTGTGTTCCTTAGAGGCGACATCTTTCATTTCCTCATCTGCCTTTTTCGCTGGATCATCAATGATGACCATTTCATAGGAAGGAGCGATATTCAGTGGCACAGGGTCCAGAGGAGCAGTTTCTTCAAGTGCTTTGAGTCGCTTGACCTCTGTTTCTTCTTCTGCTGAGGAGGCCTTTCTCTTCTTGGCTTCCTTCTCAGCAGCCTAGGTTTTCTTTACGTCTGATGCAGACGGAGTCATCTTCTTCACCGTTGAAGCTTTTGGTGAAGGGGTTTTCTTGACAGATTCTTCAGCTGGTATTGAGGAACCAGCTGGAACAGAGTCATCAGCTTGCTTTGGCGAAGCAACTGGGTCAGGGGCAGTCTCATCAGCTGCAGCAAATTTATCAGCTGGTGTTTCCATGATGATTTCTTCAATAGCCGGTTCATCAACACGGCGCTCTTGGTGTACTTCCTCAGCTTGAGGAGTTTCCTCATCATGAGGAGATTCATGTGCTGGCTCCTCAATCAAGGGCTGAGGAGTTGGTGCTGGGGGTGCGGCTCTCTTGTTGTAGTCATCAACAACACTAGTGGCCAGCTTGATGAAATTGCTCTTGAGGCTTTTTCGATCTGACGGCTTGGCGTACTTGTCAGTCAATTTCTTCAGCTCTGCCTGTGTTGTCACCAGTGCATCAGGAGTCAATTTGAGGAGATTCTGCTTGAGGAATTTCTCCTTTTTAATCTTTGCAACTTTGGCCTGCCTGGCCTGCTGTTCTTTCCACTTGGCTTCATTTATGAAAGTGGCCACCATGTGGCTGATGCCAGGGGGAAGTTTCAAGTCATCAAGCGGAGTGTTTGGGTCCTCATACCAGATGTTGATGTAGTCAAGGAGGACCTTGGTGTCCATGGCCAGAGGAATGGCACTGCCTGATGCTTGAGCTACTCTTTCCTGCTTGTTTCTGATGATGGCTTGCAGGGTTTGATCATCATATTCATCACTGTCCTCTGATGCAGACGGGACGGTGATGATTTTGCTGGGGCTTGTCAGAGTTGCATGTTCAGCAGTTACCAAAGTCTTCGCAGGAGGTGGTGAAGAGTTTGTCTCCGAGCTGGTTGCAGCTGGGAGTGAGGAGCTGGAGCTGCGGGTCGTAGGCTTCATGACCTGCTTCTGTACTGGTTTCTCTTGAGGCTTTGGAGGTGGAGCTGAGGATTTTGGTACTGAGGAGATTGGTACTGAGGGCTTTGACGCTGATGGTTTTGGTGTTGAAGGTTTTGGTGCTGAGGGTTTTGTGACTGAAGCCTGAGCAGACTTCTCTTGAGGCTTTGGAGCCCTTGGCTTTGATGGCATAGAGTGTGGTTGAGGAATTGCTGAACCAGAGGTCTCAGCGGCAGCTGAGGATTCATTGAATTTCCTCACTGCAGCTTCTGCCTGCTTCTTGAGCTTAGCCAGATGCTATTCCTTCTCATCTGGATAGTCATCAATGGTCTTGAGGCTTGAGGGATGTGCTACTTGATGATCCTCAAGTGGGGCCCGTCTGCCAGGGAGCTTCAGAGCGAATTTCTTCGCATACTTGGCAGTCACAAACCTGTATTCCTTCCATTCCTTTGCCCATCGACGTTCTATCTTCTGCAGCCGTATTTTTCTCTTGGCCATTGTCTCATTTTCATCAGGCGTGCAATAGTCCAAGTAAATATCCTCAGGGATATCCACAGCTGTGTTTTGCTCAAGTTTCTTTCCTCCCTTCTGTTTTCTGTCATCCTCCATTTTCTTCAGTTGAGGATTTTGCTGATGAGTTTGAACTCTTGAGGATTCTGATGAGCCTTGAAGAGTTTCTTCCAGAAACGCTGCAAATGAGTTAATGTGATGAGAACCGAGAGATTCATCAGCTGACATGTGTGTACCTGTGAACAGAGTATAGTTGCGAGGAATTTAGAGAGGTCATATGCGTTCTCAGATTTGAGGAAAATGAAAAAGTTTGACAGTTTGAGGAATATAACCAGTGGTTGAGGAATTTGCCTAAGCATACTGTTCTTGGGTTCCAGAGTTGTACAGATCCGAAAATTCACACAATTGAGGAATCTCGTGAAAATCTTAGATGCTTAGCATAGTTCATCAATGATGTGGTGATAGGCAGTGTTTGAGGAATCAAGTGCTTATCGTTTCTTGAGGAAAAACAGATTTCACATAGAAGATCTAAAATTTTAGATCTAACTTGCTGTAAAAATGGGATTTATTTACCCTGGAAGGTGCGCACGAAGAACACAGAAAGTTGTGTGTGGAGAAGCTCTTCGGTCGCGTGTCCAATGCACCCTAACCCGGCGACAGAGGACGTCTACAGCGGCGGCGGACGAAGATGGTCCGACTCCGACGTGGTTCCGACGACGGAGAAGTTGAGGCAGTGAAGCTCTTCCTCACCGGCGACGAGACTGCCAGCGATGGCGCTAGGGTTCGGTGGTGTATGCTGTGGCAGGAGAGCGATGGAGCGAAGAAGAGTATGTCGAGAGGGATAAGGACATATTTATAGCCAAAAGTTACCGTTGGCGCGAAAATTTCGGACCAAACCGCCCCTGCCTCTACGTCTCCGCAGGACACGTGTAGCTCCCGAATAGTGTGGTGGAGATAGTGGAGATCGTGGTTATCCGATCGTGGGAAGTGGGGTTCAGTTACTGTGTATTAAAGAAACAATTTTTGAAGATTTGAGGATTTTCGTCACAAAATCATCAGCTGACATAGACGCAGTGAGGATTTTGAACAAAGTTTCAAGTAGAACGCATATGAAGAATTGAATAGACTGGATGAGTATAGCATAGAGGTAATGTAGGGTCCGATCACATTCACTTAGCAAAAATATCAACTTGAAGAAATAGCAATAAGTGAATGCTGTTGAGGACTTGAAATCACAGTCTATCTAGTCAAATGAAAGTCATCAAGTGTTTTTGAAGATTTTGTGATAAATCATCACACTGAAAAAAGCTGTTTTGTAGAAAAACACATTTTGAGGAAATTGATCATTTGAAGAAAATCAACTTGAGGAATTTCACATTGGGCGGTGGCGTGACCCACCATATAAGAATGTTGATTACAGACGCCGCGTACAATTGTCGTAGGGCCCTGAGAACCAATTTCTTCGTTAATTTCTTCACATTCAGAGTGACATTCTTCATCAGTTGAAGAAAATCGATTCATCATGTGTTGCACATCTAAGTCATCAACTTTGCATAAGTGTTAGGATGTGTGCATGTTTTTACAAAACATTTGAAGACTCTAAGATATTTAGCTCACACCGCAACTTGCAAAACCTTTTCTCATCCAAGGGCTTAGTGAAGATATCTGCCAGTTGATCATCAGTCTTCACATGGTCGATGAGGATATTGCCCTTGAGGACATGGTCCCGAAGAAAATGATGACGAATCTGGATGTGCTTGGTCTTCGAGTGCTGTACTGGGTTGTATGCAATCTTGATAGCACTCTCATTGTCACAGTAGAGAGGCACATTCTTCATGTTGATGCCGTAGTCTTTGAGGGTTTGCTTCATCCATAGCAATTGAGCACAGCAAGAACCAGCAGCAATGTACTCAGCTTCGGCAGTGGAGAGTGATACGCAGTTCTGCTTCTTTGAGGACCAGCAAACTAGTGATATTCCGAGGAAATGGCATGTGCCAGAGGTTGACTTGCGATCCACACGGTCACCAGCATAGTCTGAATCAGAATACCCTACCAGATGAAGATTGGAGCCCTTGGGATACCATAATCCTAGTGTTGGTGTGTGAGCTAAGTATCGAAGAATATGTTTCACAGCCTTATGGTGTGATTCCTTCGGTTTTTCTTGAAAACGTGCACACATGCAAACACTAAGCATTATATCTGGCCTAGATGCACATAGATACAATAAAGAGCCAATCATAGAATGATATACCTGCTGATCGAAATCTTTACCATTTTCATCAGTGCCGAGGTGGCCGTTGGTAGGCATTGGAGTCTTGGCACCTTTGCATTCGTGCATGTCGAATTTCCTCAGAACATCCTTGAGGTATTTCTCCTGTGATATGAAGATTCCATTGCTTTGTTGACGAATTTGAAGACCTAAGAAGAATTTAAGCTCCCCCATCATGGACATCTGATATTCTTCACTCATCTTGTAGGCAAATTCATCACTGTATCGTTTGTCAGTACAGCCAAATATGATATCATCGACATATATTTGACACACAAATAGCTCATTATCATAGGATTTAGTGAAAAGAGTTGGATCGAGTGAACCAGGTTTGAAGCCTTTCTTCATGAGGAATTCCTTCAATGTATCATACCATGCCCGAGGGGCTTGCTTGAGACCATAAAGAGCCTTTTTGAGTCTGAAGACTTTGTCTGGATTCTTTGGATCCTCAAAACCTGGGGGCTGAGCAACATATACTTCTTCCTCAAGCTTACCATTGAGGAATGCACTTTTCACATCCATTTGATATAAAGTGATGTTATGATGATTAGCATAAGCAAGTAGTATTCGAATAGCTTCAAGTCTAGCGACAGGTGCAAAAGTTTCATCGAGATAATCATCAAGACCAGTGTTTTTGAACTCTGTTCCATTATCACTCCTGATATGTTTGATCTTGATGCCAAAGTTCGTCGAGGCCCTTGAAGAAAATCGTTTGAAGATTTCCTGCACTTCAGTTTTATACACTATGATATGCACCCAAGTGTATCTGGAATAATCATCAACTGTGACGAAGCCATATAAAGATGCTGCATTGGTTAGTGTGGCATAGTGAGTAGGTCCAAATAAATCCATATGAAGCAATTCGAATGGACGTGTAGTGGTCATGATAGTCTTAGAGGGATGCTTGGATTTGGTCATTTTCCTAGATTCACAAGCACCACAGAGATGATCCTTGAGGAATTTGACTGATTCGATGCCTATGACATGCTTCTTCTTCATGAGCGTGTGCAAATTCCTCATGCCTGCATGACCTAGTCTTCGGTGCCACAGCCATCCTTCCGAGGTTTTTGCTAGTAAGCAAGTGGCTGGTTGAGGACCTGTAGAGAAATCAACAATGTACAAATCCCCTCTTCTTACACCTTCGAAGACTTTGGATCTGTCAGAATCCATGATGACTACGCATCTATATCTACCAAAGATAACAATCATATCAAGATCACAAAGCATCGAGACTGACATAAGGTTAAAACCAAGGGATTCAACAAGCATCACTTTGTCCATATGCCTATCCTTGGAAATAGCCACTTTGCCAAGTCCCAATACCTTACTTTTACCTTTGTCAGCATATGTGATTTGCTTCAGAGGTGATGGAGTTAGTGGCATATTCATCAGTAAGCTTTTATCACCAGTCATGTGATGTGTGCAGCCACTATCAAGAACCCACTCAGTATTCTTGGGTTTGTCATCCTGCAGATGAATTAGTACAGCTTACCATCTCATATGCTTCAGATTTGAAGAATATGATACTAATTTCATCAGATCAGTAATTTCATCATAACAGAACTGTAAGGACGTGTGAAATATTTCTATTTCATCAATCATTAGCTTGCGTCCTATCAAGCATTTCCTCAGGTCTCCAGCAAATTCTTCAGATGATGATTTTCATCTGGAGATCTGACCTGCAGAAGTGATTAGTTCGATTTCTTCACCACCCACATCTGAAGGGGTGGCAAAGCATTCATCATCCTACGAGCACCATATGAGAAAGGTGACATTGAGGCCAATGCACTTCTCTTAACAGTAGGGGGATTAAAGTACTCATATGAATATGCAGAGAACTGGTTTGAGGATTTATGAACATAATGATTTGAGGAGTAACGCTCAGATTCATATTCCTTGTAGTTTCCCTGCATGTTAGACGCTTTAGCACGGGTACGAGCATAGTTTTGACCAGTTGAGGATTTTGATCCTCTTGAAGACTTTGGTCCTCCTGAGGAATTTGATCTTGGGTTCAGATTTCTTCAGTGGTGGTGTCATGAGGACATTCACCTGAAGATTTTCAAGACAATTTTTGGGAACCCAGATTTTCCTCACAGGAGGGCCATTCCTGCAGTTAGTTCCAACATATCGAGCAAATACTTCACGAGATTGATTTTTGAACAGTTTATAGTTGGAGTCAAATGACTCATCTGAGGAATAGGATAATTCACATGAAAAACCAGTTAGATTAGATGGATCAAAAGGAGGCCCAGTAGCAGGAACCCATGAGGTTTTGGGATACTGCTCAGGTTTCCAATAAGATCCATCAACATTTAATTTCCTCTCAAAGGCAATTCCTTCTTTCCTCGGGTTCCTGTTCAAGATCTGCTTTTTGAGCACATCACAAAGGGTTTGATGTCCTTTCTGGCTTTTGTACATGTCTGTCACGTACAATTCCTTCAACCCTGCATTTTCATCAGTAACATTTGTGTTTTCCTCAAGTGAGGAAATAGACACAGCAGGTGCAGATGGAGAATTTGTAGTAATAGTAGCATTTGATGATTCTGGTGAGGAATTAGCAGTTTCACGTTCAATGCATTTAAGACATGGAGGAATGAATTCAACTTGACCAGCGCTGATCTGTTGAGCTAGTAATGAATCATTTTCCATACGAAGATCATCATGAGACATCCTCAGCTTCTCAAGATCAAGCTTCCTTTGAAGAAATTCATAGGAAAGCTTCTCATGATCAGTGAGGAGTGTATCATAACGATCCTGAAGATTATCAAATCTAGAATGAAGACTTTTCACATCTTCAGTGAGGATTTGGGTAAGATTCATTTCATCATTCGACAGATCATCACTTTTATCTAGCAGTTTCTGAAGCTTTTCTAGAGCAGTTTGTTGTTTAGTGGCAATGATAGCAAGTTTACTGTAACTGGGTTTCTTATAATTATCAGGTTCACAGTCACTTGAATCAGAGGAGGAGGCATTATTTGGTACCTTTGAACCTTTTGCCATGAAGCAAAAGGTTGGAGCGAAGTCATCAGCATAGTCATTAGTGAGGATGGTGCTATCATTTTCTTCAAGGTTGAAGATTGACTTGCTGACGAAAGTGGTTGCCAGTGCAAGACTAGCCTGTCCGGATTCTGAGTCTTCATCAGAACCCTCTTCTTCATCACATTCCTCTGATTCTGCCTTGGAGTCCATTTCCTTGCCAATAAGTGCCCGAGCCTTTCGGAAACTAGTCTTCTTGTGCGATGAGGGCTTTGAAGATGAGGATTTTGAAGATTTCTTCTTCTTCTTCGAGTCATCAGAACTGTCATCCTTGTATTTCTTCTTCTTTGATTCCTTTCCCCAACGGGGATAATCAGCAATGTAATGACCTGATTTCTTGCACTTGTGACAGGTTCGTTTCTTGTAGTCCTCAGATGAAGATTCTGATTTCCTCATGTCTCTTCTTGAAGATTTACCGAACTGACCACGTCGTGTAAATCTCTGGAATTTCCTCACGAGCATTGCAAGCTCCAGTCCAAATTCTTCAGGGTCACAAATGCTGTCATCTGTGTCTTCGTCTTCAGATGAGGAAATTGCTCTAGCCTTCAGTGCATGTGGTCTGGAATAGCTTGGTCCATATAGATCTCTCTTTTCTTCTAGCTGGAATTCATGAGTATTTAGCCTTTATAGTATATCAGCTGGATCAAGCATCTTGTAATCTGGTCTTTCTTGAATCATCAGAACTAAAGTATCAAATGAAGAATCCAGAGATCTTAGCAGTTTCTTCACAACTTCGTGATCAGTGATGTCTCGAGCTCCCAGTGCTTGCAGTTCATTTGATATGTCAGTGAGGCGATCAAAGGTGTCTTGGCAGCTTTCATTGTCATGTCTCTTGAAGCGATTGAAGAGATTGCGAAGAATATCAACACGAGAGTCACGCTGGGTTGATACTCCTTCATTTACCTTGCACAGTCTCTCCCAGATCAGTGTTGCAGAGCCCAAAGCACTTACTCTTCCAAACTGGCCTGGGCTCAGATGGCCACAAATGATGTTCTTCGCTAGAAAATCGAGTTGCTTGAATTTCTTCACATCAGCAGCAGAGACACTGGCAGAGATGATGGGGACTCCATGTTCCACAATATACCAGAGATCATTATCAATAGCTTGTAGATGCATTTGCATTTTGTTCTTCCAGAAGGGAAAGTTCTTTCCTTCGTAGGTAGGACATGCTGCAGTCACCTTAAACATGCCTGCAGTCGACATAACTAAAAACTCCAGGTGGTTAAACCAAAATCACACAGAACAAGGGAGTACCTTGCTCTGATACCAATTGAAAGTGCATTATATCGACTAGAGGGGGGGGTGAATAGGAGATTTTTAGAATTTCATCACTGAGGAAATTCCTTTTGAGGAAATTCCTCACTGATGACTAACTTACAACGGAAACAGTAAAGGATCAGAAGTGCAAAGTTTCACAACAGCAGTTTTTCAGAGTGAAGAATGTGAAAATAGATTGCACAGTGAGCAGGCACGCAGAATACAGATGAGGAATAACTAACATGAACAATTCGGGGTTGAGGAAATTCAGAGAAAGTCTTCAGCAAATTCTTCAAACAGTCACAGTGAAAGTCATCAACACATAATACGAGGAAAGTAAAGAGTTGATGAATTAGAACCCGTTTCTCAGTGAAGACAGTCGTTGATGACCCAGTCCAACTGCTGTGACAGTCGTACATCTGGTTTGGAGCGGCTTGGTATTGAAACCAAAGGATACCCAGTCCCGGGACACACAGTCCCTACCGTATTCTCCTTGAGCTAAGGACACACAGTCCTCGCCCAACACTCGTGGTAAGTCTTTAGGGCAGACTTCCAAACCCTCACAAACTTGGTCACCCGGCGATCCACAATTGACTGCTGGAAAGCTCTAGACCATGACGCCTAACCGTCTGGAGGATGCACAGTCCTCAAAGGTAAAAGGCTTCAGTCCCACACATGAGCAACTTCTTCAGTGATGCTCAATCACTAGGTTTGGTTTGTGGTTTCGGTGGGTGGTGTATTTCCTCAGTGATGAATTACTCTCGAAGGCTCTGAGGAATTTGGGTTGCTCTTATGACAAGTGTCAGTTTCTAACAGAGCAGCCAACCAGCTAGTGGTTGTGGGGGTGGCTATTTATGGCCTGGGAGCATCCCGACATGATTTGACACTAATGCCCTTAAATAATATGACCGTTGGAGTGGATAAGACCAGTGACTTGGCGTGGCTATCAAAATGGTCGAAACCCTCAACTGTGAGAGTCCTCATGTCACTCGTATTCCTCACTTGAGGCTTTTGGTAGGATTAGGCCTGGGTTGAGCATCATGAGGAAATTCATTCCATAGTGTAACTTTGACCCCCTTTAACAGTACGGTGTTCCTATTACTCGAATGCGAAGAAAGTAAAACAGAAAGTGTAAATCTTCATGCTTCAATTCTTCAGAGTGATTTTCTTCAGGAACCACCGAACTTCTCAATGTCGGTATCTTCATGAGGAATATCAATTTCATCGCAGATTCCTCGCGATTCATTTCTTCAGCTTTAGACCAATTTCTTCAACTGAAGACATATATTTTTAGGGGTCGATATTCTTCAAATATCTCAAAACTCCTCAATGACTTATAGATCCTGTGTACACTCACAAACACATTAGATACTTAACCTATAAGTCTTCAAACCACCAAAATCACTAAGGGGCACTAGATGCACTTACAATGCTACATGTGAACAATTCCATCAAGGCGTTGAAGGCGATGCTCGATGGCGTCAATGCAAAAAGATGGTGGTCCTTGAAATGCAACACCGGCTACTGGATGCAAGAATCATGCCTTAGCCTTATGGGAATGTGTGCTAACGACAAATAACCTTTGATGGGCTCCCCGGCGTAGGAGCTTGGGGTATGCAACCCTCAATGAGAAACCAAGATATCAATCCTTGAAGTATTACGCAATAGTTTAATGTTCTACAACACAAATAAAACTTTAGTAAGTCCACAATAGATCTAACAAGGGTGTCAACCTTTCTAGTCTTGCTAGTTGCGCAAGGCAATTGAAAGTTAAATTGGTAGATGATTTTTGTAATTTCGGAATTAAAAAACTAAAAATAAAAGTGTGTGTAGAATTTGTTGGAAGGTGATTCTTATGCTACAAACTAGTGGTTCATAGGTTCACCAAGTGTATCTCTTCAATACATAAAAATGCGGTAAGTAACATAATCATGTGAATATGTACATAATGATACATTTCATGCTCATGGAAAACATATAAATCTGTTGACTCTACATAGGCAGTACGGCCATAATATTATTAGACGAGATACCCATGCATCTTATATCAGAATAACCCATCCATAGATCAATGTACCTCTCCACCATATGGAATTTAAGTGTGAAATTTCTTTGAGAAATGATATACTATTATTTATGGGATTCCAATGAGTCCTCTAATAAAGATGCAGTGGCTTGCAAGATTGAATCCAACTAAGGGACACTTCCCTCGCTACTGATTACTGATCTAAAGAGGCAAAGAGTAAACGAGAAACCAATGAGAAATATACATCTAGAGATCAAACACGATGCCATTCATAAATTTGGACATAAATAAATAATTCCTTACATGATCAACATCACCTACGAATACATCAGATAAAGCATAATCATGTATGGCATCTCATATGGCTATTGTATTGAACATCCAAATGCATCAAGAGGAGAGATTACAACTTGGATATTGCCATGAACTCTTACTCCAGGGGGTGGACTACGCACAACTCATCTTGGAGCATAGGGATCAATGTGTTTTCCCCTTTTTGGTTTGTAAATGCTCTAACTAGGTGATGGTGGAGATGAATTCCCCCTCTGGCAGGGTACTAAATCAGGCCATAAAATGAAGTTCGCCTCGGAATCATGAAGTGGCCGCGGTAGAAAAATGCATGATAATTAGAGTGAAATTTCTAGAGAATATATAGACCATCAAGAACCGGATCCACCTTGGGGGAGCATAGGTCGCACAAGCCCTTGTAAGTAGGGCACGTAGGACTTGTGGGGCCCAGTAGGGGTTGGGACTTACACCCTGATATTCTTTCGGCACAAAAACTCCCCGTCTATTTTTGTTTGTTTTTATGATCTTTTGTGTGGTGATTTCCTAAAATTCCAAAAACAACAAAAATATGAACTAACACTTAACACTAGATTAATACGGTAGTCATATAAAAATGATAAAAAAGGTATACCCAAGGTGTATATAATTGATAACAATGTAGCATGGATCATACAAAAATTATAAATACGTATGAGACATGTCAGCAACCCCAAGCTTAACTCATGCTTGTCCTCGAGCATCAAAATGATAATAAAGATATTTTTGGAGATGAATGCTACGAATAGTGATCTTAATTAACTCATGTAACACTTATGTTTAGGCTAAAACGATAAAATTGATGTTTGGCAAATGTTTATATTAACAAGCTTCAAGTGTCTCAATGCATACAAAAGAAGTTCCCACATATTATTAGATAATAAAATGCATAATGTCAAAATCACCAATGCCAAAGGTTAAGAAAGAACGACAAGATTTATTGGGAACACAATGATAATCATTTATGAAAAGTATACGCACATGGGAATTAACCCAAGATACAAGAGCGAACACAATCACTTGTTTCATGTTTTCTCTATTTCACAATCTTCACAAATTCAGAATTTGAGTGAGTATGAGTCCGCACCCTAATCAGTGACCATGAGAACATAACATGTGTGTGTGTGAGGGGGGGGGGGGTAATCAAAAAACAAGAATGTCTTGCAACAAGGCAGTGGTCCATGATGACATGAGGAAGCCCTTATGGCCGATATATATTGTGCAAGGAGTTGGGATTACCATGCAACTAGCATAGAGCTATATATGAATGAAATCTCTCCTATTAACTAATGGAGTGCATACAACTTGATTTTTATCAAAGACCTATAGCACATTTGAGGAGGACAATCATTGTAATATATAAGCCAAGTTTTATAATGTAAAGTCCCCACTCGTGTAGAAACATATTTTTCATGGCATGAAATTCAAAAGTCTCCCAAAAAATTAGGATAAATATTAGACATAGGTGGCTCTAATGAGTAAAAATGCAAGTCAAAATCAGGTTCCAACGAATTATGCCATTTTTGGAAGTACAACAAACAATACAAAATAAAACAACAACTGCCACAAAGTCTAAACATTTAAAATAATTGCATAACTTGGCACTTTTTTGAAGGAGAAAAAGAAAAATAACTTTGCTACAATAAGGTAGAAAGTTCTACATTATTCAAACCAAACAAAATCTAAATTTGGGTTGCCTCCGAGAAGCTCTTGCTTTTATTCTTTTGAGCTAGGTATGACAGTTTCGTGAAGGATATTCAAGTTTTGTCTTCTCCACTTCTCATAGAGCTATTCAATACCAAAATGATTTCATAACCATTTTGATTTGTATTTCCTCGAGAGTGTTCTGGGCCTTTACCATTGAGAGTTGAAATTTTATAATTTTTTCTTTCATATCAATGATTGCCCCAATATTTCTTGGAAAAGTTTTTCCAAATATAAATGGACATAGAGGGTTAGGCTCCATATCCTTAAAGATAAAATATACATGGACATAATTTACATTAGTAAGCACAAGAATATATTCATATTTTAAAATATGTTTCTTTATGGTGTTGTGTGCCAAGTAAACATTGATCTCACATTTAGTAAGAGGACTTAAACCTAATGCATCACATAGTTTCTTAGTAATTACTGATACACTTGCACCTAAATCACATAGAGCATCACAGGTAAAGTTATCAAGGATGATTGATACATCCATTTTGCATCGTTATTTGCTATACTATAATTTATCTTATTTCAATGTTATATTTTAAATTCTGATGCAATTCTAAAGCCTTTTCTGCCTCAAAATGCAAGTTATACCAAGAGAAGGGAATTATCGATAACTGGGATTCTGACGTGAAAAAGCAACAACAATGATAGCAATTCTATGGAGCTCAAAATGAAGCGAGGATTTTTCGAGAATTATTTTAGAATATATGAGGAATTATGGATCAAGGATACACCAGAGTAGCCCCGCCTGCTATCCACAAGGGTAGGTGGCGTGACCACCCCCGGTGACCACAACCTAGGTTTGTGGGGGGGGGCATGAGCCTCCTCTCCCAAAGTTCTTTGGCCATAAAATCCCAATAAACCTAAAATAAATAAATAAGAGAACACTTTCGGAACCTTCCACAACAATCTACGAGGCGGAGCACTTTTGCTCTCCGGGAGCGATTCTGTCGGGGAAACTTCCCTTTGAGAGGGGATTGTTGGAAATATGCCCTAGAGGCAATAAAAAATAGTTATTATTATATTTCCTCTTTCAGGATAATCGTCTATTATCCATGCTATAATTGTATTGAATGGAAACATAAATGCATGTGTGGATATATAGACAAAACAATATCCCTAGTGAGCCTCTAGTTGACTAGCTCGTTGATCAAATATGGTTAAGGTTTCCTATCCATAGACAAGTGTTGTCACTTGATGACGGGATCACATCGTTAGGAGAATCATGTGATGGACAAGACTCAGACTATAAACGTAGCATATGATCGTGTTATTTTGTTGCTATTGTTTTCTGCATGTCAAGTATACATTCCTATGACCATGAGATCATGTAACTCACTAACACCGGAGGAATGCCTTGTGGGTATCAAACGTTGCAACATTATTGGGTGACTATAAAGGTGCTCTGTAGGTATCTTCGAAGGTGTCCATTGAGTTAGCATGGATCAAGACTAGGATTTGTCACTCCGTTTGACGGAAAGGTATCTCGGGGCCCACTCGGTAATACACCATCACAAACAAGCCTTGCAAGCAATGTGACTAAAGAGTTAACCTCGGAATCTTGTATTATGGAATGAGTAAAGAGACTTGCTGGTAACGAGATTGAAATAGGTATGTCCATACCGACGATCGAATCTCGGGCAAGTAACATACTGAAGGACAAAGGGATATACGGGATTGTGTGAATCCTTGACATAGAGGTTCAACCGATAAGATATTCGTAGAATATGTAGGATCCAATATGGACGTCCATGTCCCCGCTATTGTATATAGACTGGAGAGTGTCTCGGTTATGTCTACATAGTTCTCGAACCCGCAGGGTCTATTGTAATGCCCCAAGTGTAACCCTTGCCATATTTGGAACCTTTTCCTATTTTGGACCATGATTTCAATGCTATGGAGTTATCATTTCATGTGGCTTAGTTTTGTGTCATCACCTTTGCATCATGGCATTCATTGCATCCATGTCATTTCCATTGTGTTGATGTTGTTGCTTGTTCCTTCATGAGGCCTTGTTTGGCACACAGGGATTGAGGGGGTTCTTAGTGGATTTTCCCCGTTGGGCTTAAAAGCCCCTAAAATCCCAAAAAGA
This sequence comes from Hordeum vulgare subsp. vulgare, assembly GCF_904849725.1. NCBI lineage: Eukaryota > Viridiplantae > Streptophyta > Magnoliopsida > Poales > Poaceae > Hordeum > Hordeum vulgare. The sequence goes on along the minus strand of NC_058519.1, from coordinate 457,571,817 downwards.
GCGTTTGGCACACCGGGCCTCAACCGGCCGAGCCCCAAATATCCCGTCACATCCTTCCCAATCCATGGGGCTTTCCAGCATCGTGCGATACCTCGCGGCTCGCACACCCCGCTTGAGAGAGGGCTCGCGGCTCGCACACCCCGCTTGAGAGAGGGCTCGCGGCTCGCACACCCCGCGCAAGAACCACGCGCCGTCGCCGTAGCCTCCTCCGCCTGCGTCGCCGTCGCCTCCTCCGCCTCCGTCACCATCGCCTCCTCCGCCTCCATCGTCGTCGCCTCCGTCGCCGCCTCCGTCCCCGCCTCCGCCTCCGCCTCCGTCGTCGTCGTCATCACCGGGCGCCTGCTTCCTCTTCTTTCTAGGGAAAACTGACCTTCTCCCCCAAGGTACACCGCCCCCTCCCCTCCCCTCCCACTCCCCTCCACTCCATCTCGATCTAGGGTTTCTCAATATTGGTGAATAATAGGCGGGATTCGAACCTGCAAAATGCGACTGAATTAGTACGTACTGAAAACTGGTAATGTCTACTACCTATTGACCATGCAATTAGTGACTAATCAATCATGATGCAGTACATTCAGATTTCAGAGTGATCAATTGTTTAGTGGCGGTGTTTTTCATACAAGATTGCTGAGTGCTGATGCGACCTTGTAGTGTCAGTTTCACCTTTGTTGACTGAGACAACCCACCTTTTTCAGGCAAGTTGGAGGCAATCCTGGACTTTGCTTGGAAATTTCCCATTCTGAATTGGATTATTACACTTTCTTTTTTGTGCGTGTGCCTGAAATATTTTTCTCGCGAGGATTTTTGATCACATATATATGTTCCTTGAGTTGGTCTTTGATATAAATGGTGCTGGCCATGGTCCCATCCATGTTCATGCACTGGTTGCTGCCTAACTTTTGAGCTAATCATAGGAAATTCCACAAGCCACCACTACTGAATAAGAAATGCCAAAGTGCGCATGCCCAGACCTTCCTATTGTTCCTGTTGTTCCACCATCGGCTTCTCTTCCTTGATTAATTAGTCACTGCCATTTAAAATATTATTAGCATATAGATGCTCAAGTAGGATCTGGACTACTATTTAAAATTATACATGGTAAGCATAATTCAGGAGAGGATCTTTCCCCCTATATGACAGACTAGGCGACTTATATGATGGTAAGCATAATTTGAAGAAATTAATACTGGTGTGTTGGATATTACTGCTGCTAGTTATGTGTATTGCTGCTGCTAGTTATGGTATTATGTGTATTGCTGCTGCTAGTTATGGGTATTATGTAGTATTATGTGTATTGCTGTTGCTAGTTATGGGTATTATGTAGTATTATGCTGCTACTAGTTATGTAGTATTATGCTGCCGCTAGTTATGTAGTATTATGCTCAGTATGTGCTTTTAATGCTTCTCAGTATGTGCTTTGTGCAGGCCATACAGCTGAAGGAAATTACAATTTCATATCTTCTGGACCATCACATCAAGCTAGGCTGTCACAAGTACCAAGTATTACACAAGTGGAGGATGAGACTGAAGAAGAGAGGGTAGAAGAGGTAGATGCTGATGAATTGCAGATCCTAGAGGAAGAGGATATTGCTGCTGCTAGAGTTGGTGAAAAGAGGGTTTCAGACGCTGATCCTGTAGGAACTGATGAACAAGTTAGTGAAAAGAGGGTTCCTGCTGCTGCAAAAATGAAGCCTCGGAAGGAGGCAAAGAAGGCAAAGAAGACTGGAGATGCGATGGTGGAAGTGATGCAGCAGTACGTGAACATAAAGAAGAAACAAGCGGAGGATGAAATCGCCTTGCTGACAAAAGAGAGTGCTGGATCAACAAATGGGCATGAATTCTCCATCAGCAGGTGCATTTCTCTAGTGCACAAGATGGGAGACATCGCACGCCATGAGAGAGCCAGAGCATATAAGGTGTTCAAAAATGTTGAGAACCGTGAAACCTTCATCACTTCCGCTGCCGAGGATGAAGCGAGTGCAGTCGAGTGGCTTCGAAGCGAAATGGATGAGTTGGCTACATAGAAGAGGTAAACTTTCTTGGAACTTGAATATTGGATCAGTTCATATGGCCTACTTATGATTTTGCTGTTGTTGTCGAAGAATTGAAATTGCAAATGATTACTTGCATGCTTAGTCAAATGTAGCTTGAGTTTTGGGTGTTAACTAGCCTGCTGCCTACATATTATGCTTATATACTTGAAGTATTCTGTGAACAATGGAAAATATAACCGGGATGCATACAATATTGGTCATCTTAGGCTTAGTTTGCGCATGATGTACTATTATAGCCAACATGCTTCTTAGAAGTGCTCCGTTGCATTTCAGTTTTGAACAGGGGAAAAATATATGGAGTAGGAGTAGGCTTTTATTTATTCATTTTAGGAATCCGCATAAAACTATACTTTTGTAGACTACTATGTTGTACTGGATTTTATTTTTCACTCGCACAATATTGCACTGAATTTTATGATTTCTTCTTTGCTGTTGTATGTGTTCAGTTAATTTCTTCTTTGCTGTTGTATGTGTTCAGTTAATTTATTGATTAGCAAGTTCGTGCTGGTGAACCAGTTGCAATATATACTGATGCTTCGGTATAAATGCATTCTCGTTCTTAAGAGTTAGTGGTTATCTTGCAAAGATTAGTACCACAAAGAAGATGTCTCCAGATTCCATTGCATTTCTTAGGGAAAAAAACCTTTGATTGTATTCTCAGTTTTTGGTTTTAAGGACTGTATTCTTATTTATATGAGTTATCTTATAATTGTTTGCATTAGTTTCAAAGCAGTGTGCCCCAAATATTTGCGAATTATGTGTGCTTGTGAAAAGAAAATACACACTAGCTTTACTTATTTTCCATAAAACTAAGGAAGCTGCCAACGCTTGCACTGAATTTTATAATTTCTTCTTTGCTGTTGTATGTGTTCAGTTAATTAGTTGTGGTGATATCTTTTTAACAAATGTAGGCTTAGTTTTCCAACATGTAGTTGCTGTTTCTTTCATCATTGTGCTACAATATATTTTTCCATGCATAAAGACGTCATTTGTTTTTCCTTTCCGACTAGGAGTACTTACTTTTTCTTCTGCCATTGACATCGATCTACCTCCTTTAATTATGTAATCTGCCGTGTCCTTTTGTTATGAAACTGTGGTGTCCACATGAAATCCACCAATTTATTCCCTCATCTGATGCTTAAACCACGGTTTAGGCTGGTTATGAAACTGTGGTGTCCACATGAAACTGTACTTATGTGGACAATTATGTTGTACTGGATTTTATCTTTCACTTGAACAATGTTGCACCTCATTTTCATCACATTGTGAGTTGGAAACCTGAATCAAAGAATGTTCATCAAAGCACATCATAGTACAAAGTACATCATGCACTAGTAGAACCCGATATTTATGTAAGTTTAAAAAAATCTATTAATGCACAACCTTTGCTTTGTTTTTGTAGGTGTGTCCCTTCAGCCTTCATGTTCATGAGTTCAGAAGATCACGACGATTCTTTGCCTTTGATGGAAGTTCCACCCCGTATGCGCTGCTTCCATACTTGACTTGTTATGATGGCATGATCTTTTTCTTTAGCCTAGATGAGATATTCTTGGTTTATTTGACTCAATGGTGTGAAAAAATGATGGTGATGTTGCTGGAATGAACTGTTGTAATTGACAACTGTCATAATTATTTTTATTTGGCCCAGATGTGAAATGATGGTTACTGCTTGTTAAAATTGTTGTGTTGCTATTGTTGTTGGTGTGATAAAAATCACATTTTTATTCTATTGTGCATCCAAAGCCTATCCCCAGCCAAACAACAACTTTATGTGTTTGGGAATATTGGGGCTGGGGGTGGGAGGGAATGTAGGGGATTGTAGGGGATTGGTGAAGGGGAGGGATTCACCAAATCCCTGAAAATCCCCAGCCCCTTTGGGGCTTGAAAACCTCTAGCGCCAAACAAGGCCTGAGTGGGTGTGGTGTGATGATGTGGTGGTTGCCAACTTGGATTCAAATTTGGGTGTTTTCAAACTAGAATTCAAATAAAGCCCTTCCCCTTATATAGTGAGCCCATATTTGATTTGTTTTATTCCTGGTTTAAAAATGTAGTTCTTTTAATGCCTTTTCTTGTGGGTTTAGAGATGTGACTAGGGATTTTCAAAATTTTATTTAAATGTGGTTTTATCTACAAAACATTTTAAAATAATTCTGTTTTGTGTTTATTTTATTTGCTCCAAAAATCATCTTGTATTTTATTTAATTGGGTCATAATTCCCTTATGACCAGGGTTGTTTTATTTTTATTTCTGGAACCCCAGTATGTACTAGGTGATTTATTTTATTGTAGTTTTGTTTTAAGTGGAAAAAACCTTTTGGTTTTTCCCTCTGTTTATCTGTCGGCAGCAGATGGGCCTCCTCCTGTCTCCCGGCCCATTCTCTCGTCTCCTCGCACGCGCAGCCCGCTCGGCGTCCCTCCCTTCTTCTCTGACGCCGTTCCCTTCCTCCTCCCTGCTTTCCGTCAGGTTCAGAGAGAGACCGCACGCGTCCGTCATCTCACGGACGTCGAGGCTGTCCCATCCGCCTCTATTTAGTGCCTCCCCCCTCGGCAGTGTGTCTAGGGTTCCTCCTCGCCGCCGCCACCCTCGTTCCCATCTCCCCCCTCTCCCTCTGTAGGTAAGTTCCATAGAGATTCAAAGAGTTCAGAGAGTCGCAGCCGTTGATCCCGTATCCTCCTCGTCGCTGGCAGCCTCTCCCGGCGGCGTCCGAGGCGTCCTCGAGGATGGGGGTCCTCCCCCCGTTCCATTCCCGTTGCCAGCGGGGCTGCTTCCTCTTCCTGGCGCCTCCTCCACGACGACATCGCTGGAGTGGAGCTTCGGGTCGTCGCGGGCGTCTTCCCCTTCTTCCTCTTCTTGGTAGCAAGCCCTTCCCCGAGCATGCCAGGGTGAGCAGCTCCTCCCCCTTCTTCCTCTTCCCCTCGCGTAGAGCCTCCAGATGCGCGTAGCGTCGCCGTAGCTCTCTATTGTCGCCGCCGTCGCCGGAAGTAGGTGCTCTATGGAGCTGCCGTGTAGTGCGCCTCCCAGTGAGCTCAGCCAGGAATGGAGCCAGGGTGGTTCCCTCTTCCTCCCCGCAAGCTCTCCCCTCTGAATTTTGCGCGTAGTGTCGCCGAAGACGTGCCCGTGTTCCGGCCGCCGTCGTTCTGTAGAAGGAATAGAGGGGGATACTCAAAAGAGTAGCGCCCCCTCTCTGTTAAGTGTCGTTCACATAGCAGAGTGGTAGGGGTTGGTTTTGTGCCCTTTTTGTTTTCTGTTGTTGCGGTGTAGTGGATCTACATGGGAAGGATAGCTTGCTCCCTTCCCTTCTCTAGTCAGATCCAACGCGCTAGTGCAGTGGTTTGGTGCCGTCAGTACACCAGGAGGGTCTTGGGTTCGATCCCAGGGGCCTCCCCTTTTTGTTTTGATTTTTTCCTTTCTTTCCCTTTTACCCTTTTTCTTGTGCAGCAAGTGTGCCTGATTGTGTTAGCTATAGTGCAATTATTCCTTTGTGCCTAGAGTGAAATATACATGTGGGTATGTGATGTGATGAGTGCATGCGTATGTGCTTTAGTGTATATGTTAAGGGATGAGGATATACATATGTGTGTGTGTGCATATGGGTGCACCCATGTACATGTGCATGAGGGTCTACCCGATCATGAGGCCATTCTTGTGTGTGTGTGTGCAAGTGCTTGTGTATGCACTACTGTGTGTAGGTGGTGTGTATATATGAGTGTGTGTATGTGTGTAGTTTTTGTGTGTGTGTGCACATGGGAAGAAGTTCACATATGTGTGTGTGTGTGAATGTTGTGGCACATGCATATGTGAAAGAGGTCAGCCCCTCTTGATGCACCTCTTGATGGTGTGTGTGTGTGTGTGTGAGCACACATGATTATGTGTAGGTGTGTAGGTGTTCATGCATGTGTGTGTGTGGGCATGAGTGCACATATGCACTTGTGCATGAGGGCTAACCCCTAATTCTTGCCAATATGTTGATGTGGTGGTGAATGTACCTTGTGTGTGTGCATATGTAGGAGTAGTGGATACCACAAGTGATAAGTTACATGTGATAATGCTCCTATATGCTCATATAGGATTCAAGGTTGATTTTTCGAGCTAGCTTTGTGCCTACATGTTACATGCATGTACCCATGTATTATATATGATTTTGGAGTAGAATCATCCCAGGAATCGACTGGTGAAATCATATTTCACTTTAGAGCAACTTCATAAACTGTCATTTTTCTGTCTTGATGCCATGTTTAGAGCTTAATATCATGTGGTGCTTTGACCCTATGAGGATGAATCCTTGATGTTGCAGTAGTGGGTGAACCCCTCTACAGAATGGGGTCTTTGTTTTGTTCATAGGATCTTGTATGTACTTGTTGTGCCTTTTCAAATTTGACACTTGGCTGAAATTGACAGCTTTGTGAAAATTTGTGATTTTCACTAAGTCTGAGAATCTGCTGTTGTTTTCTTCCCTTGTTGTTTTGGTTGCACAAGCTCATGTGTTGGGAATCAGCCAATGCAACAAACTAAGGTTTGTGAGCTTTTGTGTTTGTCTAGCTCCCTGTTAAATTTCATGCTCTTTCACTTCCTGTAGATATCATTTTGGAGGCTGCCAAAATGCTTTAGAGCATAAGCAGCTGGTGAAAATCTGAGATTTTTACAAAGTCCCAGAATCTTTTATTATTGTCCAAGTTTGTGTCCATAGGACTTCTCATATGTGATGCCTTTATAGTAGCTTCTTGCTTAGACTTGTAGATCTTTTTAATGGCTTCTGCCTCATATCTTGGTTGGCTCATTTGGGTGGCTGTAGGTACTTTGAATGTTGTAGACAAACTGCTATGATGCTGTTAAAAACAGATTGCATGTTCTAGTTGTTTTGAAGCTTGTGTGGGCATTGTTGATGGTGTGGTGTGATTACATGCACCACCCCACTTGTATTTGATTGTTTGATCATGTGGCAACTTGGTAACACGAGAGGAGTGCCATTGGAGTGTGCTTGTGGTTGATTTGAATCGTAGCACTCCATATCTTGTTTTGTAGTTTTCGGTTGATCCGTAGCTCCGTTGTCCACGTTCTTTATATGTTTTTGCATCGTTTTCTCGTGATGAAACTGTTAATTCCATCCTCATGCATGTCAAGATAGCTTAGTATGAAGTTTTGTCCAGAAGTTTATCAACTCATCTCATGCATCATATTTTTTATTGCATCATGTTGTGTTGGTGTTCATTGGTTGTTATTTTATCTTGGGTAGCATCGAGATCGGAGAGCGAGTACATGGATTCGAGAGAGTACGTGCAGGAAGATCAAGAGCAGTTCCAAGCTGAAGACATCACAGGCAAGATGACCGTGACCTTGATACCGTATCTAGCTTTGTTATGTTTAGAATCACGTTTCCTTCGATATATGCTCGCTGCCTACCACTTGATAAAATGCCTCCGGTTAATGCCATGAAACCCAAACACCTTCCCCTCCTATCTAATGTTGTTTGGCTAAGTAGGCTTTCTCAACCTCTAATGAATAGCTTTGCTAGTTGCAGGTGCGAGCTGTCTCATGTGATAACATGAGTATTTTGATATCATTATGTTTAAACTGCTATTTAATTAATGCACCTATATACTTGGTAAATGACGGAAGGCCTAGACTTTTGCCGGGTGAGTTGTTTCGTTATTGCCGCCTTAGTTTCGGTTACCGGTGTTTGATTCCATAACTGATCGCTCCTAACACGTTCGGGGTTGTTATGGGGACCCCCTTGATAAGTTGTGTAGTGTTAAGGCTTGTCCGGCAGGACCCAACTTTGGTTTTAATTTGCTAATCACCTAATAATAATTTGCATAGGGAATAGCTACCCCGAGGATTTAATCAACAACCCGGGCCAGTGCTCCTCATGAGTGTTGGTCCAAACTAGAGCATTGTGCGGGGCCAACTCAGGGCAACTTGAGTGATTTCTATCAGGCCACTGTACGCGTCACTTATCCGTCGTGTCCTGAGACTGAGATACGCGACTCTTATCGGGGTCGTCGACACGAGGGGAGGTCCTGCTAGATTTTTCTTACCTTAGAGATATATCTTGCGTATAGGAATCTCGGTGAAACTTTGGGTCTCCTCAAAGTTGATGTTTTCCTCTAAGGAATCCGACGAGATCACGAGATTCGTGATAGAGGATTACTTTGCGGCCCTTGGCAATTTGTGATGGACTAGTTGGAGCACCCCTGCAAGGTTTAATCTTTCAGAAAGCCGTGCCCACGGTTATGTGGCAAACATGGACAATCTGTTAACATCCGGTTCTAGATAACTTGAATTAACTCTAATAAAACTGCCAACCGTGTGCGTAACCGTGACTGTCTCCTTCGAAGACCTCTCTTCGATCGGGAACACGGTGGGGTCATGTTTGACGTAAGTAGGCGTTTAGGATCACTTAGTGATCACCTAGTCTTCGATCGCTCGCGTAGACCACCATATCAAATACTCTGATCATCGTAAGTTAGCCACCACATAAGCTTAGGTTGCTGCAGACCTATACACTAAACATTCCTCACCTAATAACTTGACTAGATTTGATACCAAGGTAATCCGATTGCTGAGTCCCAGATGTCAGCTGTGCTTCCCCTTGCAACGGCGCCAAAAATAGTCGTGTCGACGGCACCAGGAATCCTTCAGCTACGGCTACGCCTTAAGGGACTTCCTAGGCAAGTATGCAAAGAATTTCCCCCGTGGCCTTGGAGCCTTGCGTTGGTGTTCCCTCGAAGCGGAAAGGGTGATGTAGCACAGCTGTGGTAAGTATTTCCCTCAGTTTGAGAACCAAGGTATCAATCCGGTGGAGGAGTATCACAAGATCCTGCACAAACACAAAAGCTTGCTCCCAACGCTATGAAGGGGTTGTCAATCCCTTATAGATTGTTTGCCAAGTGAGAACTGAAAGCAACAAAGTAACAAAGCAAAGTAAAAGCGAATATGTAAACGATGGATGTGAATAGACCCGGGGGTCGTAGTGTTTACTAGTGGCTTCTCTCATGAAAGCAAGTCGACGGTGGGTGAACAAATTACTGTCGAGCAATTGATAGAACCGCGCAAAGTCATGACGATATCTATGCAATGATTATATCTATAGGCATCACATCCAAAAGAAGTAGACCGATACTTTGTGCATCTACTACTATTACTCCACACGTCGACCGCTATCCAGCATGCATCTAGTGTATTAAGTCCATAAGAACAGAGTAACGCCTTAAGCAAGATGACATGATGTAGAGGGATAATCTCAAACCAATGATAAAAACCCCATCTTTTTACCCTTGATGGCAACTACTTGATGTGTTCCTTGCTGCCCCTACTGTCACTGGGAAAGGTCACCACATGGTAGAACCCAACACCAAGCACTTCTCCCATTGCAAGAATCATAGATCTAGTTGTCCAAACAAAACCCAAGACTCGGAGAGACTTACAAGGATATAAAATCATGCATATAAGAAATCACCAAAGACTCAAATATATATCATAGATAATTTGATCACAAATCCACAATTCATCGGATCTCGACAAACACACCGCCAAAGAATATTACATCGGATAGATCTCCATGAAGATCATGGAAAACTTTGTATTGACGATCCAAGAGAGAGAAGAAGCCATCTAGCTAGTAACTACGGACCCGTAGGTCTGAAGTGAACTACTCACGAGTCATTGGAGGGGCGATGATGATGATGAAGAAGAAGCCCTCCAACTCCAAAGTCCCCTCCGGCAGGGCGCCGAGAAGGGTCTCCAGATGAGATCTCGCGGAAACGGAAGCTTGCGGCGCCGGAAAAGTATTCTCGAGGCTCCCCTGATTTTTTTGCTGAATATTTGGGAATATATAGGCCAAGGATCTAGGTCACGGGCGGCCAGGGAGGCCACAAGCCCTGACACCGCCGCCTCCCCCCTGGTTGCGAAGTGGGGGCTTGTGGGCTCCCTAGAGCCCACCTAGCTTGGCCCAAAGGCCCCCTGATCTTCTTTCGTTCGGGAAAAAATCATTTCGGGGTTTTTATTCCGTTTGGTCTCCGTTCCAAAATTAGATCTGAAAAGAGTCAAAAACACAGAAAAAACAGGAACTGGCACTTGGCACTGAATTAATAAGTTAGTCCCCAAAAAGATATAGAAGGTACATAAAACATCCAAAGAAGAAAAGATAATAGCGTGAAACCATCAAAAATTATAGATACGTTTGAGACGTATCAAGCATCCCCAAGCTTAACTCCTGCTCATCCTCGAGTAGGGAAGTGATAAAGAATGAATTTTTGATGCTTTCATGCTACCTAGCATAGGTGTCCTTTGTAATTCCTCTTAAGTTACGTGAATGTTCAGATCCATTAGATTCAAAACAATAGCTTGCTACTGACGTGGAAACAATAATAATTCAAGCAAACTAGCAAGGTAATCATGAACTTTCAAAATAACAAGGCCAAAAGAAAGTTATTCCTACAAAAGCATATAGTCTGGCTATGCTCTATCATCATTGCACTACGAATTTAAATCATGCACAACCCCGGTATTGGCCAAGTAATTGTTTCACACCTTTACTTTCTCAAACCTTTTCAACTCTCACGCAATACATGTGCGTGAGCCATGGTTATATCACTATAGATGGTGTGGAGTGTGGTAGAGGTTGCAAGACAAAAAGGAGAAGATAGTCACATTAACTAGGCATATCAATGAGCTGTGGAGATGCTCATCAATAGATATCAATGTGAATGAGTAGGGATTGCCATACAAATGATGCACTAGAGCTACGAGTATGTGAAAGCTCTTAAAGAAAACTAGTGGGTGTGCATCCAACTTGCTTGCTCACGAAGACCTAAGGCAATTTTGAGGAAGCCTATCATTGGAATATACAAGCCAAGTTATATAATGATAATTTCCCACTACCTATATGATGGTGACAAAACGAGAGACTCTCAATCATGAAGATCATGGTGCTTAATATGCACAAGTATGGAAAAACTGGTAGCATTGTCCCTTCTCTCTTTTTCTCTCATTTTCTTTATTTATTTTTTATTTTTGGTGGGCTCTTTGGCCTCTTTTTATTTTTTATTTTTTTTGGTGGGCTTCTTTGGCCTATTTTATTTCCTCACATGGGACAATGCTCCATTAATGATGATCATCACAATTTCAACTCAAAACTTAGAGCAACTATGACTCTATATGGAATGCCTTCGGTAGTGTACCGTGGCAATGATCTAGCATGGCATAGACATCAATGGAAACATCATGCTAGCTATCTTACGATCATGCAATGGAAATGTAGACGTGGTGGCACATGTCATGGTGGTAGTTGCATGACAATATATCTCGGAATGACTTTGAAAAGGCCATACTAGGTAGGTATGGTGGCTGTTTTGAGGGAGGCTAATGGTGGGTTTTGTGCACCAGCGAAAGTAGCACGACACTAAGAAGATAGTGATGGTGCAAGGTGAAAGTGCATCTAAACCATGGACTCAACATTAGTCATGAAGAACTCATATACTTGTTGCAAAAGTTTTATTAGTAATCGAAACTAAGCATTCAACGCATACTCCTAGGGGAAGGGTTGGTAGGTATAAACCATCGCACGACCCCAACCGCCACGCAAAGGATGACAATCAATATACTAATCATGCTCATATTTCATCACATAATGGTTCACCATACGTGCATGATACGGGAATCACTAACTTCAACACAAGTATTTCTAGATCCACAACACCTTACTAGCATGACTTCAAAATTACCATAACCACAACTCAAAACTAATTGAGATGAATCAAACTTCTCTAACTATTCAATGCACATGAAGGTGGAAGTTTTCATATCCCTTTGGATAACTACCCCTTTTGAGACTACTTTCAAAGCATAGATCAACTACCAAGCCACGCACCTCTATGCTCTAAAAGATATAAGTGAAGCACATAGAGCAAAAGTATCTAGCTCAAAAGATATAAGTGAAGCACATGTGAGCTGAATTGTCTACCAAAAGATATAAGTGAAGCTCGACAAAATCACGGTGAGTGCATGTCTCTCTCTAGGTGTGCAGCAAGGATGATTGTTACACAAAAAAAAGACTCCTACGATACAAGACGCTCCAAGCAAAAACACATAACATGTGGTGAATAGAAATATAGCCCCAAGTAACGTTACCGATGGATTGAAGACAAGAGAGGGGATGCCTTCCCGGGGCATCCCCAAGCTTAGGCTTTTATGACATCCTTGAATCTCTTGGGGTGCCTTGGGCATCCCCAAGCTTGAGCTATTGCCACTCTTTATCTCTTTGTCCATAAGAACTTTACCCAAAACTTGAAAACTTCACAACACGAAACTTAAACAGAAACTCGTGATAACATTAGTATGAGAAAGCAAACCACCACTTCCTTAGGTACTGTAGAAAACTTAAATTCTACTTGTGCTGATGTTGGGTTACTGTATTTTCAATCTTCCATGGCTAATACCACCCGATACTATCCATAGTTTCATCAAAATAAGCAACCAACAACAACAGAATCTGTTAACAGCTGACCAGTCTGCAGCAATCTGTATATTCCGTATACCTCTGATATTTCAAAAATTCTGAAACATTACGACAGTCTGAAGAATTTGCGTAGAAATCAGAAGCAAAAAGAATCAACTCAAAATCTCTTACAGAAAAAAGATGAAAATTCTTTTCGTGAGCAGAAAGTTTCTGTTTTTTCCAGCATGACCAAACGATCATCCCCAAGACTAATCATAACGATTTTGTTTGGCACAAACGCAAAAACAAACACAAAAAACACAATCACAACAGAATTATGAAAGTGTGGAAAACACAAAACAGAAAGAAAAAGGATAGATTCGTTGGGTTGCCTCCCAACAAGCGCTTTTGTTTAACGCCCTTAGCTAGGCAAAAAGTGATGGAATCACGTATAGTCATCTTTGGTGCTCAAACCATAGGTAGCCCTCATCATAGATTCATAAGGCAATCTTATTTTCTTTCTAGGGAAGTGCTCCATGCACTTCTTTAAAGGAAATTGAAATCTAATACTCCCTTCCTTCATATTGATGATAGCACCAATAGTCCTTAGGAAAGGTCTACCAAGAATAATGGGACATGAAGGATTGCAATCTATGTCAAGTACGATGAAATCCACGGGTACATAGTTCTTATTTGCAACAATAAGAACATCATCGATCCTTCCCATGGGTTTCTTGACAGTAGAATCCGCAAGATGCAAATTAAGAGAACACTCTTCAATCTCATGAAAACCAAGAATATCACATAAAGACTTTGGAATCGCGGAAACACTAGCACCCAAATCACACAAAGCATTGCACTCATAGTTTTTGATCTTGATTTTGATAGTAGGTTCCCACTCATCATGAAGTTTTCTAGGTATAGAGACTTCTAGTTTGATCTTCTCTTCAAGAGATTTCATCCTAGCATCTACGATATGTGCGGTAAAGGCTTTGCTTTGTCTATAAGCATGTGGAGAGTTTGCAATGAATTGCATCAAAGAAATGCATTCAAACAAGGAGCAATTATCATAATTGAATTCCTTGAAATCCAAAGTGGGAGTTTCATTACTACCCAAAATTTTGACTTCTACTACTCCACACTCCACACCTTTATCATCAAGATAGGTGGACTCCGAATGATTGGGGCATTTTTCAACCAAAGTGGATTCATATCCAGCCCCTCCATAAATAGGTTTGACACGCGAAAACAAAGATTCAAGAGGAGACACACCAAGCACTTTAAGATCTTCGTGATTTGCATCACTAGAACGCACCCTTTTAAACCAGTCATGTCTAGCGCGAATTTGGGCGGTTCTTTCTTTGTTCTCATTCATGGAGATATGCATAGCTTTCAAAGTTTCATCCAAGTTGACCTTGGGAGGAGCGCATCTAACTTTCAAAGCATCAATATCACTAGACATCCTATCAACGCTCTTAGCCAAATCGTCTATTTTGAGTAGTTTTTCCTGTATGGACGCATTGAAAATCTTTTGAGAGTTAATGAACTCTTTGATATTACTCTCTAAATCAGAGGGTAATTTGTTGTGATTTCCATAAGTGTTGTTGTAGGAATTGCCATAATTGTTAGAGGAGTTACTAGGAAAAGGCCTAGGAACATAGTTTCCTCTAAAAGCATTGTTGTTGCCAAAATTGTTCCTACCAACAAAATTCACGTCCAAACTAGTGTTGCTACTCTCCATCCAAGAAGATAGTGGCATGTCATTAGGATCTACGATAGCGTTTCTACTAGCAACCAAATTCATCAACTCGTCCATCTTAGCACTAAGCGAGTTAATTTCTTCTATAGCGTGCACCTTTTTGCTAGCAGGCGACCTTTCAGTGTGCCACTAAGAGTAGTTGGTCATGATATTGTCTAGGAGTTTTGTAGCGTCTCCTAACGTAATTTCCATGAACGTTCCACCTGAGGCGGAGTCCAAGATATTGCGAGAAGCGAAATTCAAGCCAGCGTAAAAGATTTGTATAATCATCCACAAACTCAAGCCATGAGCGGGACAATTTCTAATCATAAGCTTCATCCTCTCCCAAGATTGTGCAACATGTTCATGATCAAGTTGCTTGAAATTCATGATATCGTTACGTAAGGAGATGATCTTAGCCGGCGGAAAATACTTGGATATGTAAGCATCTTTGCACTTATCCCAAGAATCGATACTATTTTTAGGAAAAGAAGAAAACCAAGTTTTTGCGCGATCTCGCAACGAGAAAGGAAAAAGTTTCAACTTAATCAGGTCATTATCCACATCTCTTTTCTTTTGCATACCACAAATCTCAATGAAGGTATTGAGATGGGATGCGTCATCTTCACTAGGAAGGCCAGAGAATTGCTCTTTCATAACAAGATTCAGCAAAGCTGCGTTGATTTCATACGATTCCGCACTAGTGGCGGGAGCAATCGGAGTACTAATAAAATCATTATTATTAGTGCTCGAGAAGTCACAAAGTTTGGTGTTTTCAGCCATGATGACTTCAACAAACAAACAAGCACACAAGCAAGCAAGAGAACAGGCAAAGGCAAAACAAAACGACAAAGGAGGAGGGCAAATGAAAACGGCAGATGTGAAGTGGGGGAGAGGAAAACGAGAGGCAACGGGCAACAAAAGTAAATGCAAGAGAAGATTTTGTGAGACCTACTTGGATAGATCTTGATTTCTCCTCCCCGGCAACGGCGCCGGAAATGCTTCTGATGTCAGCTACGCTTCCCCTTGCAACGACGCCAAAAATAGTTGTGTCGACGGCACCAGGAATCCTTCAGCTGCGGCTACGCCTTAAGGGACTTCCTAGGCAAGTATGCAAAGGATTTCCCCCGTGGCCTTGGAGCCTTGCTTTGGTGTTCCCTCGAATCGAAAAGGGTGATGTAGCACAACTGTGGTAAGTATTTCCCTCAGTTTGAGAACCAAGGTATCAATCCGGTGGAGGAGTATCACAAGATCCTGCACAAACACAAAAGCTTGCACCCAACACTATGAAGGGGTTGTCAATCCCTTATAGATTTTTTGCCAAGTGAGAACTGAAAGCAACAAAGTAACAAAGCAAAGTAAGAGCGGAGATGTAAACGCTGCATGTGAATAGACCCGGGGGCCGTAGTGTTTACTAGTGGCTTCTCTCATGAAAGCAAGTAGACGGTGGGTGAACAAATTATTGTCGAGCAATTGATAGAACCGCGCAAAGTCGTGAAGATGTCTATGCAATGATTATATCTATAGGCATCACGTCCAAAACAAGTAGACCGATACTTTTTGCATCTACTACTATTACTCCACACGTCGACCGCTATCCAGCATGCATCTAGTGTATTAAGTCCATAAGAACAGAGTAACGCCTTAAGCAAGATGACATGATGTAGAGGGATAATCTCAAACCAATGATAAAACCCCCATCTTTTTACCCTTTATGGCAACTACTTGATGTGTGCCTTGCTGCCCCTACTGTCACTGGGAAAGGTCACCACATGGTAGAACCCAGAACCAAGCACTTCTCCCATTGCAAGAATCATAGATGTAGTTGGCCAAACAAAACCCAAGACTCGGAGAGACTTACAAGGATATCAAATCATGCATATAAGAAATCAGCAAAGACTCAAATATATATCATAGATAATGTGATCACAAATCGACAATTCATCGGATCTCGACAAACACACCGCCAAAGAAGATTACATCGGATAGATCTCCATGAAGATCATGGAGAACTTTGTATTGAAGATCCAAGAGAGAGAAGAAGCCATCTAGCTACTAACTACTGACCCGTAGGTCTGAAGTGAACTACTCACGAGTCATTGGAGGGGCGATGATGATGATGAAGAAGCCCTCCAACTCCAAAGTCCCCTCCGGCAGGGCGCCGGGAAGGGTCTCCAGATGAGATCTCGCGAAAACGGAAGCTTGCGGCGGCGGAAAAGTATTTTCGAGGCTCCCCTGATTTTTTGCTGAATATTTGGGAATATATAGGCCAAGGATCTAGGTCAGGGGGCGGCTAGGGAGGCCAAAAGCCCTGACACCGCCGCCTCCCCCTGGTGGCAGAGTGGGGGCTTGTGGGCTCCCTGGAGCCCACCTGGCTTGGCCCAAAGGCCCCCTGATCTTCTTCCGTTCGGGAAAAATCATTTCGTGGTTTTTATTCTGTTTGGACTCCGTTCCAAAATCAGATCAGAAAAGAGTCAAAAACATAGAAAAAACAGGAACTGGCACTTGGCACTGAATTAATAAGTTAGTCCCAAAAAAGATATAAAAGGTCCATAAAACATCCAAAGAAGACAAGATAACAGCGTGAACCATCAAAAATTATAGATACGTTTGAGACGTATCAGTCCCCGTGGCTCACAGTTTACTACAAAACCCCAACAGGTACATGTACGCCTGACGAAGGAGATCCTGAGGGCACCCAGCTGGCGTGGAAGTACGATGAGGAGTTTGACCGACTGTACGTGAACTATCCGTAGGACTGAGGTCGTGGTCGTGATCGTGAGCCAGCATGCGGAATGTCATAGCTCTTTTACTTGTTTCATGTTGCCCGTAGCGGGACTAAACTTGTTATAAATAATTGTTTGACTATTAACCTTATGTTATACTATGTCAGATGGCAAGTGTATTCCCTACTTGTCATTCTTCAGATATGTAATGTTATGATTATCTCGCTTGTGAAACGTTTAGATGCGCCTCTTTCCCTTTTGGGGCATCGCCCCCAAAATAGGAAAGTGCCGCATCTTAGTCTTTACAAGTTGGTAATCAGAGCCTTACGACCATAGGAGCCTTTGTGTGATCGAACTTGGCCGAGTCGAGTCTAGTAAAATGTTTTGAGTCTTAGTTATATCGGAGAGTAGGTTTCTTTTTTTTCTCCTCTTCTATGCTTGCTTGCTAGCAGTCCACAACAACGACATTAGAAGAATGTTGTTGACGTGTGCCTGACTTGATGCCTCCACGGCAACAGAGCCAGAACTGCTCCCCGTTGCTCAACAATTAGTAATTTTCTTATAATGGCCCACCAACGTGTGGGTTCGCGGCAGTTTTTGAGGGTAGAGTATTCAACCCAAATTTGTTGGTTCGCACGACGGGAAGTGAGAGTATACCCTCAAGTATTAGCAGCTGAATGCGTCAGATCCAACCGCACCTGAAAGATTAGTATCTGCAAGCGGAGTATCAGTAGCAAAGTAGTATGATAACAACGGGGTGAGAAACGATTTGGTGACAAGGCAGACTCTAACTGTTGTATCAATGGCGCCAGAAGCTGCCCGTGGACGGGAAATATTCTTTCCCGTCAACGTCGAGCGAAAAAGTATTGTAGCAGGTAGCAGCAGTGTAACGAGTAACATCAGTGGCAAGGAACGACAGTAGTGACAGCAGTAGCAAGTAGCAACAGTAGCAAGTAACATCAGTAGCAAGTAACAGTAGCAGCAACAGTAGTAACAGCACAAGAGCAAAGCAAGTAACAGTAGCAACAACAGTAGTAACAGCAGCAGAGCAAAGCAAGTAACAACAGCAGCAGTGGGATAAACTCGTAGGCAATGGGTCGGTGATTCGTTTGGATGACATTCATCATGCAACAGTTATAACACGGAGAGATATGTGGCTAGCTCCCGTTCGTCAATGTGATGTAGGCATGCATTCCGTGTGTAGTCATACATGCTTAGGGAAAAGAACTCCCATGAAATCTATTGTCCATCCCTCCTGTGGCAGCGGGGTCCAAAAGGATACTACGGGATATTAAGGTTCTCCTTTTAATAAAGAACCGGAACAATGCATTAGCACTTGGTGAACACATGAACTCCTCAAACTATGGTCATCACCGGGAGTGGTTCCGGTTATTGTCACTCCGGGGTTGCCGGGTCATAACACATAGTAGGTAACTACAACTTGCAAGATCGGGTCTAAAACACACATATATTGGTGAAAACATAATAATTTCAGATCTGAAATCATGGCACTCGGGCCCTAGTGACAAGCATTAAGCATGGCAAAGTAGTAGCAACATCAATCTTAGAACATAGTGGATACTAGGGATCAATCCCCGTCAAAACTAACTCGATTACATGATAGATCTCATCCTACTCATCTCCGCCCAACGAGCCTACGAATGGATTACTCATGAACGATGAAGAGCTTCATGGAATTGGAGAGGAAAGAAGGTCGATGATGACGATGGCGACGATTTCCCCTCTCCGGAGCCCAAAACGGACTCCAGATCTGCCCTCCAGATGAAGAACAGGATGTGGCACCGCCTCCGTATCGCAAACGCGACGAAATCTTTTGTTCTGATTTTTTTTCTGGACGAAAGTGAATTTATAGGGCTGGAGTTGGGGGCAGCAGAGCCACGTGGGCCCCACAAGCTTGGTTGCTGTGGCCAGGGGGGTGGCCGCGGCAATAGGGCTTGTGGCCCACTGGCCCATCCCCTCCGGTGTATCTTTGCACACGTATTTTTCATATTTTCCAAAAATATTCTCCGTAAATTTTCAGGATGTTCCGAGAACTTCCATTTCTGCACAAAAACAACACCATGGCAATTCTGCTGGAAACAGCGTCAGTCCGGGTTAGTTCCATTCATATCATGCAAATTAGAGTCCAAAACAAGGGCAAAAGAGTTTGGAAAAGTAGATACGATGGAGACGTATCAACTCCCCCAAGCTTAAAACCTTGCTTGTTCTCAAGCAACCTAGTTAACAAACTGAAAGAGAAAGAAGAACTTTGACAAACTCTGTTTGATCTTGTTGTTGCAACTATGTCTAACTCATAACCAGAATTTCAGCAAGATCACAAGTTAACCACATATGCAAGTGACACAAAGGTCTCACGGTAAACTAATATCAATGGCATAATCAGCTAGCGAACAAATAATAATGAGTTTCAGATACCAACAATTCAATCAAAACAAGAATGAAGCAATATGAATAGGTGGTATCTCGCTAGCTCTTTCTGAGACCGCAAAACATAAATGCAGAGCACTTTCAAAGATCAAGGGCTCACTAAACATTGTAATTCATAGCAACGAAGATCCAGTCATAGTCATACTCAATATCAATCAAAAGCAAAGCATAAAAATGACAGAGGTGCTCTCTAATTGGTGCTTATATAAGAAGAGGGTGACTCAACAGGAAAATAAATAGACAGGCCCTTCGCAGAGGGAAGCATTGATTTGCAGAGGTGCCAGAGCTCAAGCTTTGTAAACAGAGATAATAATTTTGGGTGGCATGCTTTCATTGTTAACGCAATGACCAAGAGTTCTCAATATCTTCCACGCTACTCATGCTATAGGCGGTTCCCAAACAGAAAAGTAAAGTTTTAACTCCCCCACCACCAATCAATCACACTCCACGGCTAGCCGAATCCTCGGGTACCGTCCATACTAACATCAATCCGGGGGAGTCTTGTTTTATAGTTATGTTTTCGATTTAAGCGTGGAACTGGGCATTCCAATTACCAGCCCCTTTCTCGTGAATGATAGTGAATAAACACATATCGAGGATAACACACCTAACATGGAAGATACCAATAGCCCCCTGTCACCACATGAGCGGTTCGGGCATGCAAAACAGATTATTTCTTGAAGGTTTAGAGAATGGCACATGCAAATTTACTTGGAACGGTAAGTAAATACCGCAAATAGGTAGGTATGGTGTACTCTCTTGGAAAAACTTTTGGGTTTATGGAAGTGGATGCACAAGCAGTATTCTGCTTAGTACAAGTGAAGGCTAGCAAAAGACTGGGAAGCGACCAACTAGAGAGCGATAACAGTCATCAAGATGCAATGAGTTTGACTAACATGGAGTGAAAGCATGAACATGATATAAATCACCATGAACACGAACGTCATAGAGGCTATGTTGATTTTGTTTCAACTACATGCATGAACATGCGCCAAGTCAAGCCACTTGAATCAGTCAAAGGAGAATACCATCCTATCATACTACATCATAGTCATCTCAAAATTTATGTTGGCATTCAAGACAAACCATTATAATTTCCTAGCTAAATAAGCATGGCATCAGAAACTATGATCTCTAAGTTGTCATTGCAAACATGGTTCTCTCACAACAAAGTTGTATCTGGGACGACAAGCGAGTCATATTTACAAAAACAAAATAGATAGAGTTCATACATCTTTTCCAGTCTCAGTCAATTCATCATATATCGTCATTATTGCCTTTCACTTGCACGATCGAACGATGTGAACAATAATAAGAGTGCTCGTGCATTGGACTAAGCTGAATCTGCAGGCAAACACAAAGGAGAAGACAAAGTAATATGGCTCTTTGAAAGCTAAACATGTATGCATACAAGAGCCAATAAACATTGTAACCAATATATTCTACCTTGACCCAAAGAAAAAGAAAACTATTTACTCGGGAAAGCTCCCAACAAGCAAAAGAAGAAAGGAAAATCTTTTTGGGTTTTCTCAAAAGGACACAAAACAAGAAAACAAGAAAACAAAAATAAACTAGCATGGATAATGCAGTGGCAAAGTGTAAACACCGGCTAGCAAAGTGAAAGCATAAGCATGAATGTAAGGTCGGTGAGAACACGTACTCCCCCAAGCTTAGGCTTTTGGCCTAGCTTGGTCTACTCCCAAGGCGGGAAATAACCAGTTCGGGGATACTATGAAGCAGACTATGGATGCCATTGTTGTGTGAGCTGCTCTGGCTCCCACTGATAGACTGGCGTATGGTACTCGACTAGCGGCTCGGGCATGGGCACCTGTGGTTGGGCTAAGCCCCAATATGCGTAGATGTCCAAGGGCATAATAGTGTACCTACCTGCATGAAGATCGAACAAAGAAGGAGCAGGCAAAGTAATAGTCTCTCGAGTACCCTGACTAAATACCAGGTTATAAATCATCCGTCTACTAGCATCTCTATCCAGAAAATCATGGCGAACCATGCTGTCATAATCCAGATATTTCTCAGGAAGAAGCATCTCTTCTTCCTCGCGAAGTCTAATAGGTATCTCAAAGTGTCTAGCAAGACGAGTAGCATAGATACCTCCATAGACGACACCTTTGGAACGGTTTGTGTTCAACCGCTGAGCTACTATATCACCTAGGCTATAAGTCTTAGTGCTATAAAGGCCTTCGCGCAAAACCACAAGGTCTGGAGAGCTAAGTGATCCAGCCTCCCCACGGCCAATCAAACATTTTCCCACAAACAATGAGAAGTACCGAAGCACAGGAAAATGTATGTTCGCAATTCTAGCGCGAGACACTCCTCTGTCCTCTCCAACAACAATAGTACCTATGAAATCCTCCAAGTCCCGTGGGCGAGGATCATGAATATCCCCAACATAAGGTAATTTGCTTGCATTGCAAAAATCCTGTAGTGTCATGCACTAGGGGATATCGTACAACATGAACTCAACCATGGGAGGATTCTTCCTCGGATAAAAGTTGAAGCTTTGAACAAAAATATTGGTGAGGAGGAGGTATTGTGAGCACTTATCTTGAACGAACGCGGTAAGACCTGCGTTCTCCACCAAGTAATAAAAGTCTTCATAAAGCCCGGCGGCGCGCAAAAATTCATCACTTGGCCACTCGCACGCTCGAACTTCCGTGACTCGAGGAACCACGTATTTGGGGAGGTTCTTATCATCCTCCTTGTGGTTACGGCTTGAAGAGCCTCTCAAGAACCTCCTCATCTTTTTCCTTTTCTAGCTCTGAAAAATTCTGAATTTTTTAGACACTTCGAAATAAAAGTGAATAAAGATTAACCCAATTCGTAGCAACTACTCCTACTAGTGCCTAGAGACCGTATCACGCGCTAAAACTACTTGGGACCAGCTAAAATCAACATTTCAAGCTCAAGAACAGGGTCACCAAGGTAGCAAGAATACGCGAAGGGTAAAGCACTAGAGCAAAAACTAATTGGACCAATGGAGGAGTCACTTACCAAGGAGTAATTTCCCCGAAACTGTTCGGAGAATGATGCTTTGAGAAACGAGATCGAAAATCACAGCCAAATGAGCAAGAACACGGGTTTGAGCTGCGAATTTTTTTTTCCGGAGGTAGAGGAAGAGGATGGGAGCTGGAATGAGTGGAGGGGGCCCCTGTGGGCCCCACAAGCTTGCTTCCCGTGGCCAGGGCGGTGGACGCGGTGACAGGGCTTGGGGCCCACTGGTGTGGCCCCCAGGCTAGCTCTCAGTCCCACTATTTTTCAAATATTCCAGAAAAAATCATACTAGATTTTCAGGACCATCGGAGAACTTTTATTTTCGGGGTATTTTCTCCGGGATGCTAAAACAGGAAACAGGAAAAACTAAACTAAACCTATCATTTTTCTTCTAAGAAAAAGAAAGTGAAAGCTTAAAACAGAGGTATGTGACTCTTTCATTCATCCATTTCATGGTCATCGAAAGAAATCTGTCAATGGGGTTGATCAAATCCTCATGACAAACTTTCTCGAATAGCAAAAGAGAACGGAGAATTTTTCGAATAGCCACTAAGTCACCTCAATGGGGATGTGTATCTTCCCAACACGCAAATCATACTTCATCTTGACACGAGGAATAGGGCATTCAAAGCTCCCAATAAGAATCGATGAAGTTTTTTCGATAGCATTGATGCAATGTACTTGATATCGTTTTTTCGGAAAGTGCAAGGTATGCTCATTACCGTTGACATGGAAAGTGACATTGCCTTTGTTGCAATCTATAACAGCCCCTTTAGTGTTCGAAAAGGGTCTTCCGAGGATGATAGCCATGGCATCGTCCTCGAGAATATCCAAGATAACAAAGTCTGTTAAGATAGTGGTGTTAGCAACCACAACAGGCACATCCTCGGAAATGCCGACAGGGAAAGCAGTTAATTTGTCGGCCATTTGCAGAGAGATTTTAGTGGGTGTCAACTTATCCTGTTCAAGTCTACGATAAAGAGAGAGCAGCATAACACTAACACCGGCTCCAAGGTGACATAAGGCAGTTCTCACGTAGTTTCCTTTAATGGAGCAAGGTATAGTGGGCACTCCGGGATCACCAAGTTTCTTAGGAGGTCCACCTTTTAAAGAGTAATTGGCGAGCATGGTGGAGATCTCTAGATCTGGTATTTTCCGTTTATTAGTCACGATATCCTTCATGTACTTGGCATATGGAGAAATTTTGAGCATATCAACTAACCGCATTTGCAGAAAGACGGGTCTTATTATTTCAATAAAGCACTCAAAATCCTCATCATCCTTTTTCTTAGATGGCTTAGGAGGAAAGGGCATAGGTCTCTGAACCCATGGCTCCCTTTCTTTATCATGCTTCCTAGCAGTGAAGTCATTCTTATCATATCTCTTAGGTTGTGGGTTATCAGGATTAATCGAAGGTTCAATCTCCACATCCTTATCATTGCTAGGTTGAGCATCATTATGAACATCGCTGTCCATATTGTCACCAGGTTCATGTTCATCACCAGATTGTGTTTCTGCATCAGACATAGAAATATCATTTGGTTCTTCAGGTGTGACAGTATTTGGTGGACTAACATGCAGGTTTCCATCATCCTTCTTCTTCTCCTTAGGATGGCTGGGTGTATCGGAATTAATTCCTTGAGAATCCTGATCAATTCTCTTAGGATGACCTTCAGGATACAAAGGTTCCTGAGTCATTTTGCCTCCTCTAGTAATGACTCTGACAGAGTTGTCATTTAATTCATCGAGCAAGTCATTCTGAGCTTTAAGTACTTGTTCTACCTGAGTAGTAATCATAGAGGCATGTTTACTCAAAACCTTCAGATCATTGACAATTCTATGTACACAAGCACTTAAATGACTAAGCATACGAGTACTTTGTTCCAGATGTCTGCTAACATAATCATTGAAACTCTGTTGTTTGGCAACAAAGTTGTCAAATTCATCAAAGCATAGGCTAGCAGGTTTATCAAAAGGAATATCACTCTCATCAAACCTACGCAGAGAATTTACTTCTACTACCTGTATCGGGTTATCGAGACCATGGATCTCTCCGATAGGTGGTAGATTTTTGACATCTTCAGATCTAATGCCTTTCTCTTGCATAGATTTCTTGGCTTCTTGCATATCTTCGGGACTGAGGAATAGAATACCTCTTTTCTTCATAGTTGGCTTAGGCGGTGGTTCGGGAATAGTCCAAGCATTATCGTTGATCAAGATGTTATTCAGTAGAGTCTCAGCTTGTTCTACAGTTCGTTCCCTAAAAACACAACTGACACAACTATCTAGGTGGTCTCTAGAAGCATCAGTAAGTCCGTTATAGAAGATATCAAGTATCTTGTTCTTCTTAAGAGGGTGATCAGGCAAAGCATTCTGTAGCTGGACGAGCCTCCTCCAAGCTTGTGGGAGACTCTCTTCTTTGAGTTGAGCAAAGTTGTATATTTCCTGCAAGGCAGCTTGCTTCTTATGGGCAAGGAAATATTTCTCACAGAAGTAATAGACCATATCTTGGGGACTACTTACACATCCAGGAGCAAGAGAAGTGAACCGGGCTTTAGCGTCATCCTTTAGAGAGAAAGGAAACAACTTAAGGGTATAGTAGTGGCGGATCTTCTCCTCACTAGTGAAAAGGGTGGCTATATCGTGTAGTTTGGTAAGATGGGCTACGACCGTCTCAGACTCATAACCGTGAAAAGGATCGGATTCGACTAGAGAGATTATCTCAGGATTGACAGAGAATTCATAATCCTTGTCGGTGATAAAGATAGGTGAAGTGGCAAACTTCGGGTCGTATTTCATCCTAGCTTTCAAAGATTTTTCCTTCCACTTGAGAAGTAATTTCTCAGCGTCATAGGAATCCTTACACGCAAGAAAATCCTCAGCTATCTCTCCCTCCATAACGTAACCCTCAGGTATATCGGGCAATTCATATCTTGGAGAGCTAGATCTAGCAGGAGCAAAAGCAGGTTCTATCTCAATAGTATCGGTAGTTTCAGAAGCATCACGAGCATTGGAAGTAACTCTAGCAATATGAGCATCAAGGAATACCCCTAGTGGCACATCAGGCAAAGTAGTATCTCTAGCAGTATCAAGCATAGCATCACCAGGCAAAATAGCATCTCTAGCATCATCAGGCAAAGCAGTATCAAGCATAGCATCTCTAGGAGTATCAGGCATTGTAGCATCTCTAGCAGTATCAGGCATAGCATCTCTAGAAGTATCAGGCATAGCATCATAAAGCATAGTAGCATCATAAGCATCATCAAGCACATGCGACATATCAAGATTTCTAGCAGGAGGTGATGTCGCAAACTTACTCATAACTGAAGGTGAATCAAGTGCAGAGCTAGATGGCAGTTCCTTACCTCCCCTAGTAGTTGAGGGCAAGACTTTGGTTTTTGGATCCTTCATATTCTTCATAGTGATCAACAGATATAAATCCCAAGTGACTCAGAGAATATAGCAAACCTTCCCAGGCAACGACGCCAGAAAAGAGCTTCTTGCTAGCAGTCCACGGCAACGACACTAGAAGAATGTTGTTGACGTGTGCCTGATTTGATGCCTCCACGGCAACAGAGCCAGGACTGCTCCGAGTTGCTCAACAATTACTAATTGTCTTGCAATGGCCCACCAGCGTGTGGGTTCGCGGCAGTTTTCGAGGGTAGAGTATTCAACCCAAATTTGTTGGTTCGCACGACGGGAAGTGAGAGTATACCCTCAAGTATTAGAAGTTGAATGCGTCAGATCCAACCGCACCTGAAAGATTAGTATCTGCAAGCGGAGTACCAGTAGCAAAGTAGTATGGTAACAATGGGGTGAGGAACGATCTGGTGACAAGGTAGACTATTCCTAACTATTGTATCAATGGCGCCAGAAGTTGCCCGTGGACGGGAAATATTCTTTCCTGTCAACGTCGAGCGAAAAAGTATTGTAGCAGGTAGCAACAGTGTAACGAGTAACAGTAGTGGCAAGGAACGATAGTAGTGACAGCAGTAGCAAGTAGCAACAGTAGCAAGTAACAGCAGTAGCAAGTAACAGTAGCAGCAACAGTAGTAACAGCAGCACAGAAAAGCAAGTAACAGTAGCAGCAACAGTAGTAACAGCAGCAGAGCAAAGCAAGTAACATCAGCAGCAGTGGGACAAACTCGTAGGTAATGGGTCGGTGATTCGTTTGGATGACATTCATCATGCAACAGTTATAACACGGAGAGATATGTAGCTAGTTCCCGTTCGTTAATGTGATGTAGGCATGCATTCTGTGTGTAGTCATACGTGCTTAGGGAAAAGAACTTGCATGACATCTATTGTCCATCCCTCCCGTGGCAGCGGGGTCCAAAAGGATACTACGGGATATTAAGGTTCTCCTTTTAATAAAGAACCGGAACAATGCATTAGCACTTGGTGAACACATGAACTCCTCAAACTATGGTCATCACCGGGAGTGGTTCCGGTTATTGTGACTCCGGGGTTGCCGGGTCATAACACATAGTAGGTAACTACAACTTGCAAGATAGGATCTAAAACACACATATATTGGTGACAACATAATAATTTCAGATCTGAAATCATGGCACTCGGGCCCTAGTGACAAGCATTAAGCATGGCAAAGTAGTAGCAACATCAATCTCTGAACATAGTGGATACTAGGGATCAATCCCCGTGAAAACTAACTCGATTACATGATAGATCTCATCCTACTCATCACCGCCCAGCGAGCCTACGAATAGATTACTCAAGAACGACGAAGGGCTTCATGGAATTGGAGAGGGAAGAAGGTTAATGATGACGATGGTGACGATTTCCCCTCTCCGGAGCCCAAAACGGACTCCAGATCTGCCCTCCAGATGAAGAACAGGATGTGGTGGCGCCTCCGTATTGCAAACGCGCTGAAATCTTCTGTTCTGATTTTTTTCTGGACGAAAGTGAATTTATAGGGCTGGAGTTGGGGGCAGCAGAGCCACGTGGGCCCCACAAGCTTGGTTGCTGCGGCCAGGGGGGTGGCCGCGGCAATAGGGCTTGTGGCCCACTGGCCCATCCCCTCCGGTGTATCTTTGCACAGGTATTTTTCATATTTTCAAAAAATATTCTC